>NC_058337.1:139622393-139979878 GCF_905475395.1 Chrysoperla carnea | reverse complement strand
TTAATAAGAAGGAGTGGGTTAATTTAGTGTGTCCATTTCTAAGTCTTGTGAGAGTAACTTCTTTTTTCCTGTTGGATTGATAAGAACTGTTCCAATGTATTGTCGTGGTCTTAATTTCTCTTAATTTATTGTTTGTTGTATTTTGCCATATTTTATCTTCTTTTTTGGATATTGATGATTTAAGATAAGATATGATGTCGTTTGAAGGTATTTTGTTATATTGATCTCCATCGAAGTGACCTTCTTTTGCTGCTGTATCAGCAATTTCGTTGCCCAAAATACCTACATGACTAGGTGCCCAAAGGAAGTCAATTGAACACTCATATTCACTGCAAATCGAAAGAAATTGATTTTTTATTTTTGTGATTATTGGTGACATGTTTTTGTGGCTAGTCTTTTGGATGGCATTTAAAACACTTTGGGAGTCACTTATTATTAGATATTTATTATTATGTTTTTGTTCGTTATTTTTAATGTGTTTAAGTGCTGTTAGGATGGCAATGGCTTCAGCTGTGTAATTGTTGCATATTGCGTTTAGTTTAATTTTATGTATAGAATTTTTGATTGTGAATGCAGAGGCGGTTGAATTTTCGATTTTAGAGCCATCGGTGTAGATTTGAATAAAGTTTTTAAAATTTGTGTTAATTAGTTCAATAAAATGTTGTTTAAATTCGGTAGCACTAATTGTATTTTTATTATAGGTATTTAAAGATAAGTTTATTTGTATGTTACTTTGTTTCCAAGGGGGTTGGTCAATCATTTTGGTTTTATTAAGGATGTTACATAATGAATTTGTGGGAATTTTATATTCCTCTAGTATATTTTTGGCATTAAGGTAAATTGGAAGAGGTAGTTTTTTTTGTTGAAATAGATGTGTGTATGGATTGGTAGTCAGGATTTTGTTAAATTTAGGAAGATTTCTTTCCAAAAGTTTGACGAAATATTTGATAGTTAGGTATTTTCTTCTTATGTTTAGGTTTGTTTCTCCCATTTCACACAGTAGACTATTAATGGGTGTGGTGTAATATGAGCCGCTCACTATTCGTAAACATGCATTATGAACAGTATCTAAGATTTTCAAATTTGTTGGTTTTGCGGTATTGTATATTATGCATCCATAGTCAATTTTGGATAGAATGATTGATTTGTAGACTTTCCTTAGTGTTTTACGATCTGATCCCGTGTTTTTCATTGAGAGTACTTTTAGGATATTCATTTTTTTAATACATGTTGCTTTTAGTTCAGTTAAATGTTGTTTCCAAGTTAATTTTTTATCAAAGATTAATCCCAAGAAGTAGTGATGATCAGAGCTTTGTATGATTTCATTTTTTATTTTTAGATTTAAATTGTGTTGTTTATATTTATGAAAGGACATATATTTGGTCTTCGTGGTAGATATCTTTAATCCATTGTTTGTAGTCCAATCGTAGATATTGTTGATAGCTTTTTGTAAGCATTTTTGTGCGTATGCTCCGTTGGCTGTATTGATGTAGATTACAATATCATCAGCGTAAATGATTGTCTGTACTGGTTTCGGAATAGTGTCGATTATGTCGTTTATAGCAATATTAAATAGGATAGCTGATAAAACAGATCCCTGTGGGATACCATTTTCCAATTTATAGATGTTTGAATAATGATTTTGTATTTTAACTATAAAGGTTCTGTTTGTCATAAAGTTTTCTATAAACAAAGGTAAATTACCACGTAGCCCCCATGAATGTAGTGTAGTTAGAATTTTGATTCTGTTCGTTTTATCAAAAGCTTTTTCAAGGTCAATAAAGATTGCATCAAGATTTTGCTTACATGCAAATGAATTTTTTATTTGAGTGTCCAATATGGTGAGGCAATCTAAAGTTGATCTATTTTGTCTGAAGCCAAATTGATTTGGTGAAATCAAGTTGTTTTTTTCTAAGATCCACGTTAATCTTTTTGAGACCATTTTTTCCATGATTTTACACATATGATTGGTGAGAGAAATGGGTCTGTAATTGGAGATGATTTTACCATTTCTGTTTGGTTTACAAATAGGTATTATGATGGCTTGTTTCCATTCGTCAGGTATCTTGTGTTCCATCCATATTTTGTTGTATATTTCAAATAGATACTGCTTGGCAGAAGGGTGCAAATTTTGAATCAAAGGCACATATATGTTATCGGGACCTGGAGTTGTTGGTTTTATTTCATTTAGTGCTGTATCAAATTCATTTATATGAAAATTTTCGTCATTTTCTGTGGGAAGTGTTGGGTTGAATATTTGACGGTTGTGATTTGATATGTCATCATCTGGTGGTTTTGATATACTTGCAAAATATTCGGCAAATTTATTTGCTATGAGTTTAGGATCTGTAATAGTGATTCCATCGATATTTATTGAACTTATCGTGTCAGGTTTATTTTTGCCAGTTTGTATCCTTCTGATTCCGTTCCATATATCTTTATCAGGAGAGTCACTGCTTATTGATTGGATGAATTCTTTCCATTTGATGTGCTTTTGTTCTTGGATTTCCCTGCGGGCTATTGCTCTTGCCTTTTTGAAATTTATGAGATCAGCTAGGTTATTTGTCTTTTTGTACTTCCGTAAGGCTCGTTTTCTTTGTTTAATCAGTTCACGTATATGATGGGACCACCATGGTACTTGGAAATTTTTTTGGCTATATGCTATTTTTGGGACTGTTTTATCTACAGCGTCGTATATTAATCTATTTAAATTACTTAATTTTGCATTAGTGGTGTTCATGTCAGAGTCAATTTTGGTTAATATATAATATTGGGACCAGTCAGCTTTGTCGAGTCTATAGCGTTCAAAGAGTGTAGAGATGTCACAATTTAAAAAACTGATCATTATTGGGAAGTGATCACTGCTGCAAAGATCTTCATGTACATCCCAGATTATTTCACTTGCTAGACTCATCGATGCTATTGAAAGGTCAATTGCCGAGAAGGATCCTGTAGATACGGAAAAATGTGTGGGTTTGCCGTTATTTAATATCACGATATCGTTATTGTCGAAAAATAGTTTTTCTACCATGGCGCCTCTAATGTTAGTTGAACAGCTTCCAATAGATATCATGTGGGTATTCAAATCACCCAAGAGTATGAATGGTCTAGGTAGTTGATTGATAATGTTTTGGATGTCTGCCGTTTGAAAGTTTGTATGTGGAGGTATGTATATATTGCAGATAGAAATTTTTCTGTTTTGGGTTATGAAAACCTCTGTTGTTATGGATTGTAGGTTTGTGTGGATGTTTAATATTTTGGAGTGTATTGATTTGTGGATAAAGGTGGCTACCCCTCCAGATGCGATATCACCATCCAAATAGTCATACCTGTAGCAATTGTAATTATTAAGATATGTTTTGTGTTTCTCTAAAAAATGTGTTTCTTGTAAACAAAGAATTTTATTTTGAAATTTTCTTAAAAGTTGTTTTATTTCACTCTGTCGTCTAAAGTAGCCATTGACATTCCATTGTATTATGGTATTATTCATGTTTGTTTGTTTTTTTTGTTGTTGTTATATGTGTGTTTAATTACTGTCTGGATCAGAAGTTTCTATAGTTTTGGTGTGTTTTGATATTTTTATAATTAATTTTTTTGTTAATTGTTTGGATAAACTATCATTGAATAAGTTGTATATATCGTTAAACATATGTATAAGGTCGTCGGTGGAGTCCGTGTATTTGTTTATGATGGGGGAAATGTTTTGTTTTCCATATGATTCAGTCAGGAAATTTTTGATCTGTTCGAAGCTGAGTAAAAATTTGTCTGGTTGATCTAATATACTTTGTTTAATGTTGTCAATTAGTTGGATGAGCGTTTGTTTTTCTTTGTTTGATTTTTTTTCATTTGAGTTTTGTGAGTAGGCATTTGGTGTTGTTGGAATTATTTTTTCGTCATGTTTTTCATCTATGGTTGTGTTTTGTTTTTTGGTTGTATTATCTGCTTTTGATATCTGTTGTAAGGCTGTTGTCGATTGATGTGTAGGTAATTCGGTTGTAGTTGTTTGGCTGTGTATTTGCTGATGGGTGTTTAAATTTTTAGTTGGTGATTCGTTTTGGGAGGTTTTTAGAGTGTTTAAATTGTCTGTTTTGTTGTTGTCTAGTGTTTGACTGATAGATTTATTTTGTTCGATTATTACTTTTTTTGGTGGGTTTGAGATTTGTGTTGTATATTGCTCGTTATCTGTTTCTTGGTTACTACTATTGTCGGTGTGCGTTCGTTTTCTTGTATTTGTTTCTGTCTCATCTGGGATTTTGTTGTTATGTTCATGTAAATTTAGTGTTTGTTGGTTTTGAATCGAATTTTCCATTTGTGCATTTCTGCATCGATCTTTTGTGTGTCCGTGTTTGTTGCATATTTCACATTTTTCAGTACTCAAAAATATTCGATGGGTTTCATTGTCATAGTCTACAGTTATTGAGTCAGGTATGGGTTTTTCATCTTGTGGAAGGTAATACGTTTGTCTTCTACCGCTGTTAATGTGTATTAGTTCGGGATTTGCCAGTTTTACTCTAGTTATAGGTGAAGTTATTTTTATGCTATTACGTGTAAGGTGGTCCACCAATACATTATTTGGTATATTTGCTGGGACACTGATCATCAGTCTTTTTGTAGGTGTAACTAGTTTTCTCAATGTTGCTTGGTGTCCTTTTATATCAATTTGTTTGTGATTTTCAGTTATTTCATCCGCAAGTTCTTTTGTTTTCAGGTATACACAGATTCTACCGAGGCTCATGGGATATGCATCCGTGATTTGATTTAAAGGTAGAATGTTACGTAGAGCTATTATGTGTTCCGTAAATTCTATGTTGTCTATTTTCTGAATTATGATAGCTTGGTGTTTGGTTGGGTAGGATTCTGTTTTTAAAATATTTGAATATGATACTGCGTTTTGGTTGTTGATTTGGGTATTTTGTTGATTTTTTGATTCCATATTGAGTGTTTTCAGTGTATGTGGTGTATATTGTAACTTATTCAGTTAGTATGATTTTATTTTTTTTTTTTTTTTTTTATTTCTATGATTTTTTGAATTAAATAATTTGTTTTTAATATAAATTGTTTTTAATTTATACATATAAATTGTTATACAATTTGTTGTGATCTACTCACTCAAGGTGAGTAGATATAATATAGGTGTAATGTTTTATATGTATTAGTTAGGTGTGTATCTTTCACGTCAGTATTAGTAGTGATTGATGTAAAAATTTTTTTATTAAGTTTAAATACAACAATAATTTATGTGTGCACTGTTTCACTGTCTAACTTAAACTCCCAAGCTACTTTTAAATTTTAGCAACATTACCACCAAAACGTGATTTTTACGATTTTCATCCCTCAAAAAGTCTATGAAAAAATCAGATTTTTAATATGAATTTAATTTTTGTTTGTAGTTTAAAGCTCTAAAAAATTTGGGCCTTGTTGCACTTTAAGTACTAACAGTAACGATTTTTGTGGGTGAGTTTTATAAGAGGCGTTTTATGGATTGCATTTATGACTTACATTGAAAATTTAATAATATTGTCTCACAAATTTAAATAAATAGTTAAGATAATTTACATTTAAAAAATAATATTTGTGCAATTTGATTTCTTATTTTCACAATTTTTAATGCATTAAGTTTAATTAATTAGTGTTTTTCAATAATTTTAATTTGATACTTTACATTAACATGTAAAGAATTGCAAATTAATCATTAACATGTAAAGAATTGCAAATTAATCGTAACACCCCTCGATTTTATTGTCCCTACCATGACTACGCACACAGCGAATACATGCTTCAAAGATGGGATTTTTACCGATCGACTCGAAATAAAGTCAAATTAACAGAAAAGCTGGAAAAATTTCATTTTCCATAACCTCTCGGAAAATCGCAAATTAGACTTCGATCAAAATTTTTGAAAAAGATACTTTTATTTCAGTTTTGAAAAATTTAGTAGTAAAGCTTCACATGACTTCAGTATACAGATTAAAATCTAGCTCGAAATAAACAGGGGTTTGTTATGATTTCTGTTATATATTATGATAAATCTAGGTTACTGCTAACTGATATAAAATTATCAGTGAATTTAATATGATATTCGAAAATACACCTAGCCAAGTTTAAATGTTGATATCGATATAATTAACCTGTCAACTATTCAATAAATTTCATATATACTCTGTTTATATTGGATGAATATATATAATACTAGAGTGATACCCACCCGCTTCGCTGGGCTTAAATGTAAAAATTGATAAAGATTGCTCTCGCATATCCCCCTTCTATAACACTCGAAATAATGGTAAAAATTGTTTTACACAGGTAAAATATATGTATGGTTTTCAATTTATTTAAATGTATAATAGTCGTAATTATTTATTGAGTATATCAGAAAAGATGGCCATGAAATATTTTATATTGACTATTTTTACAGAAATCTGTAATTTATGGTAATCACTACATAGTATAAAACAAAGTCGCTTTTTCTGTCCCTATGTCCCTTTGTACGCTTAAATCTTTGAAACTACGCAACGGATTTTGATGCGGTTTTTTAATAGATAGAGTGATTCAAGAGGAAGGTTTTTATGTATAATACATCCATATTATAGTATATAAATTGAAAAATTGCAATAAGTATTGGATAAAAATTTGTACAATATAAATCTACTTATTGAGTAGTAAAAAGTTTTCAATTTACTTGAATATACAATTTAAAAATACTAGTTGATCTATAAAACTTTATAATTTATTTTTCTTGTAAACTACTAATTTTTCAAATGTTATTCCATCCGGTGTTGCCTTCTCATGTGTAAGACTTTAACTTAACATTTTAACTATTAACATTTTTTGATGGTTACAGTTGTATTAGAAAAGTAAGTGTTCTAAACTTTTGAACATAATTTGTGTTTAAAGTAGTCCGGCCGTCACGTGATTAGTCCTCTACTCAACTAGGCAATTTGTATGACGTAAACGTAAAAAAGGGTTCTAAAAATATTGTAAAGGCGTCAAAAACTAATACATTTTAATCAAAATATTTATAAGTATTATTACCACTATTTAAGGGTTTAATCTGAACTGTTTTTTTTCATATGACATTCTTTTGTTTTTAATAATGTAAAATTTCAATACTTTTTTTCTTAAAAACATAAAACATACCTAAAATTCCCTTTTTAAAGAGTGTGATAACTAATTATACCATGTACATAGTATATTAAGTTCAGTCCCAAGTTTGTAACGCTTAAAAATAATGATGCTAGGAAAAAAATTTGGTCGTAGGTGTTCATAAAATCACCTTAGTAGTCCATTTCCGGTTGTCCGTCCGTCCGTCTGTGGACACGATAACTCAAAAACGAAAAAAGATATCGAGCTGAAATTTTTACAGCGTACTCAGGACGTAAAAAGTGAGGTCAAGTTTGTAAATGAGCATCATAGGTCAATTGGGTCTTGGGTCCGTAGGACCCATCTTGTAAACCGTTAGAGATAGAACAAAAGTTTAAATATAAAAAATGTTCCTTATCAAAAATTAAACTTTTTTTTGAAACATTTTTTCGTAAACATCACTGTTTACCCGTGAGGGCGCCAATTAGGCGGAAATTTTATAATATGTACTATACTTGATTATCAGTTATGTATGTGTCACATGTTTGTATGTGTAACGTGATAAAGAAATCAACACTGACTATGCATGGTATTTCAACAATTAACTCAGTCAATTGTTTGTTTTCACTTGTTTTAATATAATTTTTGACATAATATGTTCATTTGTTTTAACTCTCCCCAATTATTTATAGTTTTTGTCAATAGATGGCACAAATATCTTATCAGCCCATACACAATTCAAAATGTAAACTACTTACAAAAACTGAATATAGATTGACCCTGTTAAAACCATCATGTAACTCCATGTCTAGAACATAGACACAGTATACATACAGTTTGATGATAATATATACACATATTTATAAAATTGGATTTTTTAAAGTACTTTTGTATATATTTACAGCTAATAATAAAATATAAACTTGATAAGTATTGATAATTTATTGGCAAAGAAATATATATCTATCGAACATATTTTTACGATCATGTAAATATATTACAAAAGAATACGAACGGAGAGTATCTATTCTATTAAGGTAATGTGTAGTACCATGGATACAATTTTTTTCTAAAGTTTTTTTGGCCCCTTTTTACGCTATAACAAATTTTGCCCAAGCTCTTAAAAATATATAACAACACAATTTATACATCACCTAATAAATAATCAACAATTTAACAAACAAGCTTCGATTAAAAGTGAAATGAAACTGACAATGAATTGCGAACGCCATGTTCCCTTGAAGCTCCCCGTTGTCGTCATGAAAAGCGATAACCCTCTGTCTTTTTCTTTGAGTGACGCAGTTTAACGAATCCACAGGTTATTATTATCTATGAGAAAACCGTTATTTAAAAACAAGGATTATTCATTCAAGAAGGAAAACTTTCGAAATAATGATAATTCATTGGCATTGATCATCAAGTAAAATAGAAATAAGATGCTTTAGAATTTCAAAATAAAATTGTTTTACTGTTGTTCAGGTATTTACAAATGTTGACGACATTGATAAAACACATTGTCGTGTGTTTTGAATCAAACAACATACTGTACCATTGTTTCATCATAATTTGGTAAAAATTAAACCCATAGGAACTCCACACCCAGTCAATTAAAATATTTAATTATGACTATTTTAATTGGCTTTAATGACTTAAAAACACAAATAAATGTAAATGTGTATCCCAGGTACAACACTCTCTCTTATGTAGTTTATAATATAAATTTGTGTACAACAAAATGAGGTTAACGCGGTATTAAATTATTTAAAAGGATTGTTATTATTACTGGCTATAAAGCGCCTATTTTTAAAACAATTTTGATCTTACTCTATACTCGTATGCGTGTTATAAATTATTTGTTGAGAAGCTATCGCAAACTCATACGTTTTATATGTTTTATAGTAAATTATGAAATACGGTGATTGCTAGAACGTCCAGTTTGAGCAATAAGCGTATATAACGATTAAACTGTGAAATAAAAAAATAATTATAGCTAAAAAAAAAGAAATTTTTTTTTTAAGAAACGCTCTTCGTTAGGTTGTTGTCTTGCTAATGGATAATATACACTTTAAAAAATAAATTTAGAACACAGAATTTACACACATTATTATTAAGTTTTCTAATAAAAAGCCGTAGAATAATATAAAACTCAATGTAATACCATACAAAATATAAGTAATTAATACCATACAGTATGTCAAACAAATCTGACAAGCCAAATACTACTACGTGACGTGCTTATTAAAATTTGAATTTCCGTTTTAGAAATTTGAATTTCTCTCCTCTGAATTTGTACTTTTATTAATTAATTTTAAGTAATTAAAAAGATATTAATTACTAAAATAATGGTTTAGTTAAAATTTTAAGCAAATAAAGTTAAGGAAAAAAAATATTTGAACCAAATTTGAGTTTCATGAATATTCCCTATTGACTTAGTTGGATAAATATGTGTTTTTTCCAAAAAAAAAACTGTTGGATTTATGAAATAGACCAATAATTCTTGCTTTACCCCCGCCATTCCCTGAGCTTAAAGTTGGGTACGTCTATGAATACTTAATAGACTAAATATATTATAAATCTATATATTATAAATGCGAAAGTAAGCATGTTTGTTTGTTACGCTTTCACGCTAAAACTAGCGAATGGTTTTGAAACTGTACAGAAATATAGCTCATACTTCAGAATAACACATGAGATATAATTTATAAAGATATATTAATAAAAATTAAAAATTTTAAAATTAATTTAATTTGACATTACCATAAATTACAGATTTCTGTAAAAATAGTCAATATAAAATATTTCACGGCCATCTTTTCTGATATACTCAATGAATAATTACGACTATTATACATTTAAAAAAATAGAAAACCATACATATATTTTACCTGTGTAAAACAATCCTTACCATTATTTCGAGTGTTATAGAAAGGCGGTAAGCGAGAGTATGCTTTATCAATCTTTACTTTTAAACCCAGCGAAGCTAGTGGGTATCACTCTAGTATTATAATAAAAATGATAATATAAATTAAAATCAAATAATTGTTTTGAAATTTTCGAAATATTAACGTTATTTGTTCCTATAACTAAGCCAGTCTTAGTTGCATATCTCTCCCTTCCTATAATTTTTCCCTACTCCTTTTTAACTTTCTAAGTATTCCCTTAGTATACCTTCCATTTTTCTATTTTCAAAAAAATCAAAAAGTTATCTTCTTATAAACAGTTTTAAAAACTTTTATAAATAATTTTTTGAAATAAACATGCTTAAATGAAGCTTTTAAAAATTAACTAGTTTATAGAAATAAAAATGTACAAAGACAGTATCGTTAAAAAATCTAAACAATATTTTTTGAATATGTTACAATCATTTCATTTGATTAAAATTATACGTTTCGCTACTTCTTATCATATTTTTCAGTTATCAATCCAATTAAATAAAATTAATGATTGTAATGTAAAAAATTATTTTTAATAGAAAAGGACAAAAATGAATATTTTTATTATGATATGTAACCTATATTTTTAACATTGAAAAGTTCATATTAACTAAATATAATATATTATATTTTTATTCAATTTGCAAACTATGCCATGCATACTTTTTAGCTCATTAAAAGAATAGTTTGTACGTTCAAAAGTGTTTTTTTTTTATTAAATCAGTTCAACATAGTGTGTACTTCAAGTATCACAGTTTTGCGTACATATGTTTGACTTTGTCGATAAAACAGGTATCTATCTATTAATATATTGAGGGCTTCATGCCATAAAGTCGTATAACTCAATTTGTCGATTTTCAGATTTTTTTGCCAGTACATTCTATTTGAGAGTACATTGCTGAGATAATAAATAATTTCCAGAAACTGAATACGTCGAAAATTAAAAGTTTACGAGTCTTTTTGAGTCAAAATTTTTATTGGCGCAAAAGTTGTTCATTTTTTTTTTATTAAGAATATTTTTTATATTTAAATTTTGTGCTATTTCTAACGCTTTATAAGATGGGTCCTACGGACACAAATGCCAATTGACTTATGTGGCTCATTTACGAAATCATGTCACTTTGTATGTCCAAAGTACGCTTTTCATGGACCGACGGACGGACGGACATTCAAACGGATAACCGGGAACTTGGTACTAATGTTAGTATTCCTCGATATATTTCATATATACAATGTAAAAAAATACTTTTTAAAGGAAAAGCTTTTATTGTATTAAAAAGTAGAAGATAATTGTACTTTTTAGTACAATAAAAGCTTGTCCTTTAAAAAGCATTTTTTATTAAATTTTTTATTTCAATTCTTTTTCGGGTCTTGTTCGGGTGTTTAAGCGAGTACAATTCAAGCAAGTGAAAATAAACAATTGACTGAGTAATTATTGAAATACCATGTATAGAAAGTGTTGAATGTCAATTCTTGCAATTTTTTTTTTCTAAATTAAAGAAGAGTTTAAGAAACCAACACAATTATTGGCTTTCGAATATTTCGAAAGTGCTTCCTTTTCAGCTACCTATATTTTATAGTTTTGGAGAAAAAGGGCATTTAAGTTTTGATCTAATTTGCGCCCTCACGGGTAAACAGTGATGTACAAAAAAATAGTTCAAACAAAAATATTGTTTATTTTTTTGTAAGAAACATATTTAAACTTTTGCTCTATCTCTAAAGGTTTACACGACCCAATGATTTTATGAACACATATTCGCACCGTGCGTGAGTTTTATAGGAGGCGTTTCCATGGTAACGATACACTACTTTAATTATAGAATTGTATGGATGCATATGTAATTGTATGAATTGCATTTATGACTTACATTGAAAATTTAATATTATTGTCTCACAAATTTAAATAAATAATTATGATAATTTACATTTGAAAAATGATATTTGTGCAATTTGATTTCTTATTTTCACAATTTTTAATGCATAAACTTTAATTTGACATTTTCTATAACATTAGCATGTAAGGAATTGCAAATTAGTCATAACAGCCTCCTGTATCGCCAAAATTTTTCACTAGAAGCGCTGGCATCGATTTTATTGTCCCTACCATGACTATACACACAACGAATATCAAAAATTTGCTCGTAGTAGGAATAAGCGTTACAAAACGACGACGTTGGGTCGAAATTTATGTACCTCTATGTATATTTCATTTATACAGGGTATACAAATTGTATTACTTTAAATCGCTTGAAAAGTTGTGTTTTGGCAGATATGGACTAATGGCATGAAGCCCTTAATATATAGAATGATATTATCATCCCATAAGGTAGTTAGTGATGTTATAACATATAAATTTATTCAAAATAAAAACGTTAGTAGGATCACAATAAAAATATTGTGAATAAATATAAAAATAATTTCAAACAGCATAAATAATATTTTTGTTATATAAAGTTAACAATAAATAAAAACAGTTTTTTGTTACATATGACATAATGATGTTGCTCGTTTCTATGTAAAAGACCATTTTTACCGACAACACAATTAAATTCGAATATAGTGAACTAGATCATGTACAAAGAAATCTGAATGTATACAAATTGGCATTGAAAACTTGATTTATGAATGAATCGAAGCGTTTTTTGTAAGTGATCTATACGAATCAAAAATCTAATTGTACATGGGAATAATTGATAAAACGGAATAACAAATTCTTATTGGTTGAGATGAGTGATTGAAAAACAAATTTTACTTGAACTTTTAATGGTACAAATGCATTTCTAATAAAAATTTATTTTCAATAGAATAATATTTCATTTGTTCTTTTGATTAAAAATTTCTGCATGATATCCAATAACCTTCAATTATACAATTACGCATTAGATACAATTTATGTTATCTAACTACGTGACTTTTCTGAAAAATTAATTATATTTTTGAGAAATTCGTAATTTTCTACGAATAAAAATATTTACTAACTTGAGATTTTTTAAAAATCGTTCGTTTTTAAGAAAATTTATTTTTAAGAAAAGAAAATAGTTCATATTATTATGAAAAATTTGATTCAAACTGAACTGAAAAATGAGAGCCGCGTCCATATATTTTTATCCTGCTTTTTTAGCCCGAAAGTTTGTCAAAAGCATTAATTTCAAGGGGTCCCTTTTAGTTTAGTACAAAACAAAAAAATCCAATTTTTAGCTTCTAACTTGTGAATCTCTTGTTTGAAAAAGTTCGAACGGGAGCTTTTCTTAGCTCAATTTCAAGTAAAATAAACAAACTTTCGAGCGGAAAAAATTTCGAATCTTCTAACGAGCATGATAAGATTTCAATTAACGCCATTTTTTATCAAATGGCAGCCAGATGAAAAAACAGCTTAAATATCGAAAAATTTGGTTTTTTGCATGTTTTAAAAACGAAAATTAAGGAAGTTTTAAAAGTTTTTACATAACAATTTGCCAGGGATTAAAATAAGGTATCTTAAGTTTTCGAATAATATGAAAAAAAATTAAAACTTTATATAAAATTTCGGGAAAACATTTCTCACCCTTTCAACCCTCCGTGACTGATTGACTGATTTTGACATTTAGGGCTAAAGATATTACCAACAAAATTTTTTGTGGTTTTTGTTTTTAGACCACTAAAAGCTATGCTAGAGTTTGAACCAATTCAAATTATCAATCGAAATCAAATTTGACGCGGACCAAAAGCTAGTTAATAAATGAAATCTTACCTGGCTATCGAACAATTAGAATGAATGTAGAAATGGATACAAAATCAGGTACTCACCTAAAACAAGAAAGAAAAAATAAAATTATTAACAAAATTTAAAATTCTTAACAATTTTTCTACGTTAGGTCGAAAAAAATTAAACAATGAAAGCTAATAAATTCTGGGGCTAAGCTTTCTAGAAATTTATTCTAAAAAATTTTTTGTGTCAACTTCACCACTCAACCCCGTATGGTAGTTGTGTCACATTCGTGACACCATTCGCCCTACATGATCTCGCGATGAGGTTGAGACGAAGAATTTTAAGAATTTTTTTGTCAATGTTAAATGAGGTTGTAGGGTTGTTAACCTAAAATTTTGTTATTTGAAAGACAGTGTCAATAATCTTTTATTTTTAAATAAATTTCAAAAACAAAATGAACAAAATATCTGTAAAAAAAGGCATAAATAAATATGTAATATGAGTATAATAGTTTTGGCGACATTACCTATATAAAATATCATAAATTTTGATTTTTGGTACTACAACCAACAAAATACAATCAAATCTAATAGTATATAAAAAATACAGTTATTACTCAAACCGCTCAAACCAAAACTCTAATAACTATTGTTATCGCTTACATTATAATAAAATGATCGTATACCCAACATATACACCATGCATCTATATGTATAATGTTCAAAACATTACTATAACGTTACAAGAGTATCACAGGGTGTTTCAAGTAGTTCGGCAGTTTTAGCAAGTTCGGTGAATGTGCATTTTTGAAGTAAAAACTCTAGCGATGTTAGGCACTTTTTGGTAGGGGAAAATGTTATGGGTTCGCATTACCAACATGTTGTGCGCGCGCCGACACGCTTATAGCAGTATATCTGTAGCTATGTAGCTAACGTATTGTGTAACATTAGTGCTGCGTATATAACAAGTACATTGAAATTTTTGTAAATACAAATACTATCCACACGCCATATGATTGTATATTAATAGGGTATTCTACTATTTTTGAAAAAGTACTATCTGAACTTATATTCAAATTTTCAATGCTCTATCCCTTAAGGATGTATGAGCATGACAACAATGTTTGATTTAAAGTCTCAAAATTTGTTTGTAGGTACTCTTTTACTCAAAGAATATGTGGTTAAAATTTCAGCTTATGTATCCGTGCAAATTTTTAAGAAAAAAGTCATTAAAAATCGATATAAAATACATTGGCTCTTATGGAGGAATCTCAAAAAACGACATATTTTGGAAGTTTTTGATAATTTTCATTTGGAATGAATGAAAACAAATTAAAAAAAACTTTTTAATAGAAAGTAAACATATTTTTATCTTATTTTCAACTTTGATGATGAATTTTGTTATAACTTCATGAATGTAGACGAAAAATAAGAATAAAATTTTTCGATATGTGTCTTGGTTTTCGAAATATCGAAAGCTAAATAATTAAACAAAATTTTCAATTTTCGATATTTTGAAAATTAAGCCAGATATCGAAAAATTTTATTCTTACTTTTCGTCTTATATCGTCAAGTAATAATATAAATTTATCATCAAAATTGAAAATATCTTTTTTTAAATTTGTGCCCCCACTAGCATGCTCATACATCCTTAATAGGGTATTCTACTATTTTTGAAAAAATACTATCTGAACTTATATTCAACTTTTCAATGCTATCCCTTAAAAAGACCCTTATGCTCAAGACGTTTAAAACGTCGAAAAATGCGGTTTTTCTCTGAGAATCTATCCAAATTGACCAGTAAAATTTCAGTAAAATCTTAATACGCCTACAAAATAAGTTATAGCTTGAATAAGAATTTTATATTGAAATACAATACAAAACTATTTTATTTTAACATATCTGTTACACCCTGTCAATCATACACCTACTATAATATTGTTTCAGTATCGTTATAATAATATTTTGAGTTTTATGACTATTTTGTTGTATAATATTTACGATTGAAAAATCGCCGTATCGTAACTTTGTATCCATAGTGTTTTTAACAACAATTTCCTACTCTTGACACTAGTTATATCACTAGTGTTGTTACATAATCGTGCTCGAAAATGTCAATTCAATGCATATAGACCAGTGTTAGTATATAAACAAACTAATATTACCGTCTTTTTTTGTTGTTACCCAAGAAGATACTTTTTTTCAAACTAAGCATCCTTATTTGTAAATCATAATATCTACATAATTTTATATAAATTTATTTTTTAATGCATTATCTAATTAAAAATATACGAATTGGACCGAAAGTTTCACAGGCTAATATTTTTTTGTCTACACTTTTACTCTCGTGATGAGAGTAGTTCTCACAATTTCTGAAAGACTGGAACAAAATATATTTAAAAAGATGTATATAGATTTGAAAAATTCATAATTTGAAAAATAGATAAAATTATAAGATTCAATCGCATATACCATTTGGAAAATGTAAGTTACTTATGTTTTAAATCGAGTGTGAGCAAAATGGTCATAACGCGAGTGCTGACGGGCTAAATGGAACCAACTATAAAAATGAAATATGTTGATAAAGAAGAATGCAATGAATTTTTCGATCTAAACCCCTAAAAACCATATTAAACCCCCTTAATTATAAAATTTTTAATCCTATGTCAATAAATAAATAATTTTCAATGTGTTTTATAAAATTATATAACGGGTATGAAAAACAACCATGTTTATCACTTAATGTTTTTTTTATTAATAAAATTAAATGTTTCAACATCGTTCAACAAGGGCGATCAACTTGAAAAAAAAGTCAAATTGCTTTCGGACAAAAGGCCATTTTGAGCGTAGGATATAATTATTGTATTTTTTTCAATAATCCTAACCCTTTTATTACCCAATTGAAAAGGTCAGAAAATAAAAAAAATTAAATTAAATATGTAAATATTTGATACATGTAACGCCACGTGTATCTTTTATTTATTTACTAAACGAAAATTAAATCAAATTATATTATATTTTAGTAATATTACATTGAGAGTATAAAGGGGTTGACTTTGCTTCTGCATTTCTATCCCCTATCTAATAAAATTTACCGGTATTGTTTGTACGTTAACGTGTTTTACATAATTTACACTTTTAATGTCATCAATCTTTAAAGTGTGATATTTTAACGTGTAAATTAAGTAAAATATTTTAACACGAATAGGGTATTATCGTTAGTCAAAAATAAATAATGAAATTTGAAAAAAGTTAAAATTTATGTAAAAATTTACTTAAATATTCTAATTTTGAGCCATAAAAGCACATTTTTCTTTTATAATATTATAATTAAAAATCATAATTTTTAAACTGTATATCACGTGCCCTAAAACGCGGACAAGCCCTGCTGTGATGTCATATCGGTATGAAACATAGACCATCAGTTAATTCAGTGTAGACAGCTGGGTATAATATATCCATAGATAATAAGTATTTATATTTATTATAATCAGATGTGTATGAATATATCTGTCAAACTTATCTGTGTTATTTCGTGTAATTATATCGATATTACGTCATCAAATTGGATACCTGCGTTTTTGACAGTTTAAAAAAGGTTTAAATTTTATTTTAATTTTTTTGGCAAAATGCGTGTGCATTTTTCCGCAAAAAATTTTTGCTGGCTTTTTATTAGCAAAATCAACATTTTGAAGTACTTTTTCAAATATAGTAAAATAACTTATAACTTATAATTATAATTCAAAAATTTTCGGGCCTGTTCGTGTACTTTCGTTAGTTAAGTATAAGTCGTACTAACTATAAGTACTAAGCAGTATAATTGACTTATAGTATTAACTTGTATGGAGAAGCATATAAAATTTATAGGGATAGAAATTGGTCAGAATGATTTAAATAATCGGCTAAATTATGTAGAAAGGTAAGCATGGCCAGTATAATAATAAGATTTTTGGAAAAAAGTTCAGAATTTAGGGAAAAAAATCGAATTATTGTAACTCTCAAATGTGACAAATTGTCACTCTCAAATTGTTTTACTCAAAATATCTTTTTTTCAGTGATATTTGTTTTAAATGTCGGAAATCGGTTTTTTATGCTCAGTAGATGACAGTTATAGTTTATGATACAATTTAAACGTGTAAACACTGTAAACAGTGTTTGATGTAAACATGTTTACATGCAAATAGATAGCGTAAAATAATATTACCAAAGAAGTGATCATTATGATACGATATAATATCTAATCTTAAACACTATAATTATAAACTTGAATTCAATTATATCGTCATACTAAATATATATATTTTAATTTATCGATAATATAATATTAAATGTATATTTTCAGTATTGAATATTTTACAATTAATTAATATTTATAATAAATCAAATTAATTGATAATTTTCAAATAATTGTTATTATTAACTAATAACTGTATATACATATAATATGGCACGCCATTTTACTATTTAATGTCCGAAAAAAAATGATCGTAATAATAGTACATTATTATTATGTTATCATCATAATAATAATCATTTTCATTAGTACATAATTTTAATTCAATCATTTTTATTATGTACATAATTTTAATTCAATCATTTTTATTATGTACATAATTTTAATTCATATTAAATAGTAAAACGGCGTGCGATATATTTCCATTATGTACATAATTTTAATTCAATCATTTTTATTATGTACATAATTTTAATTCTCTATTTCCATTATGTACATAATTTTAATTCAATCATTTTTATTATGTACATAATTTTAATTCAATCATTTTTATTATGTACATAATTTTAATTCATATTAAATAGTAAAACGGCGTGCGATATATTTCCATTATGTACATAATTTTAATTCAATCATTTTTATTATGTACATAATTTTATTTCTCTATTTTCATTATGTACATAATTTTAATTCAATCATTTTTATTATGCACATAATTTTAATTCTCTATTTCCATTATGTACATAATTTTAATTCAATCATTTTTTTTTAAATCTAATTCAAATAAAATTAACTGATTTATTATTATGTATCATAATAATAATAATACATTTTTATTATGATGATAACATAATAAGAATGTATTATTATTATGTATCATCATAATAATAATACATTATTATTATGATGATACATAATAATAATACATTCTTATTATGTTATCATCATAATTTTAATTCTCATCTCTCTTTTCTCATCTTATCTTATATCAATCTCTCTTTTATATGGCACGCCATTTTACTATTTAATAGGCTAATTTTTATCGAGAAAAAAATTAATTAATTATTTTTTTTCAATCAGAAATTTTATATTTTATATTTCATATTTTGTAAAAGTATTAAAGTTGTGAGTAACGTGTACGTTAATTACTCAATTCTTGTCATTGTTACTTGACACGAAGTGGATTAATTTACGTTATAAATTCGTTAGTTACTTTTTCTTTTTCATTTTTCGTTCGATTGAGCGTTCAAATTGTTTAATCAAATTTTCTACTTCGATGATTAATTTAGACAAACAGTAAGAATAAAGTTTTTGGATTTCTGACTAAATTTTCAAAATACTGAATAACTAAATCAAAATTTTCAGTCCTCGATATTTCAAAAACTATGTCACATCGAAAAATATACAGATTTGTTTTATTCATTAAAAACTTAAATGGGTACTAGATTGTGAATTATTAATCCAAAATTTTAGTCTTTAATATACCATTTTTTTACCCCCGAACTAAGAAAAAGGGGTGTTATAAGTTTAACCTCTATTTGTGTGTGTCCTTCTGTGTATCTGGCAGTCTGTCTGTCTGTGGAATCATAGCGCCTAAATGGATGAACCGATTTTGAGTTTTTTGTTTTATTTGAAAGGTAATTTAATAGAGAATGTTCTAAGCTATGTTTCAAGTGCGAATTAAGGGTTCAGTACCCAAAAAAAACTAAAAATTGACGATGATATTCCAAATCGGCTCAGTTTTTAAAAGACTTTATAGAAAAAGACAATTTAATGGAGAGTGTTCTTAGATATGTTTCAAATGCGAGTTGAAAGTTACGTAACAAAAAAATTTGTCGGGGGATTTTTAAATTTGGTAAATTTCACTTGTTTCTTAAAAATTCATTTTATTAACTTGTTCCCCCACTCCCTAAAAGTAATGTAGCAGAAAAAATGATAAATTCTCTCTCTCTCTAAAAAAAAAAACATAAAAATTCCTTGAAAAATAATAATTACATATAAATATGTGTATGTATGTGACTTAAAGTACTCTAAACCCTAAACGAGGTAGAAGGTAGAGATATGATTTAAAAATCACAACACAAATATCACATTTCTGTGTACTTGCACTAAGTACTTATTAAAAAATAAAAATTTACAAATAAATTAAATAACATTCAACACTGAACAAGCAAGGTATGTTGTACTGTTCGTATGTTATATATGTTTATGTTACCGGCAATCTGCCAAACAATCGAAACAAGTACAGCTAAATATTTATATTTACAATAGAATGGGATTGAAATTAAAATATGAATTCATTGGTACAAAATCACTGAAGTTAAGTACACAAAATCATTACCCCTATGAAAGTGATTGATTTTAGTTTAAAGTCATGTATTTTATTGATGGAAAATAAAATTGTACTTAGTTGGAATATATGTATAATCGTGTAAATCAAGCGAATATACAAATTAAAATAACATATCTTTACGTTTGATTTAAATATAAAATTAGGTTAGTACGAAAACATATCTATCAAGTTTTGTGCATATGTGATTGGAGAGGTCGTCAAAGAGAGGCTGGTTCAAGTAAGCTTATATCCTCATGACAAGAGCTTGGCAGTGACAGAAAAGGTGAGACATTGTCTCCTTCTCTTCACCACTGTGACAGCTCCTGTAATAGTCGGCATACATTGCCAGGCCCAGACGTATAGCATGCCTGCCGCACAACCACTGTCCTAGTCGCAACAACTATGCGAACAGTTGAACACCCAACACAATTTTATGAACACCCCATATACATCAGGTATGAACGAATGATAGATGTATTACTGGATACGTATATGATCATATAACATAGATATTATACATTCATATATATATATATATATATATATATATATATATATATATATATATATATATATATATATATATGTTTATTAAATTACTTGAAGTATTCCATTTGATATACATAATTTGTATAATTGATGAATTGACAGCAAACAATGCTCATATATATATATATATATTTTATAATACAAAATGAATAATTAAAATATTACGAATAAATGATTATAATCGTTAGAATATGTGTTATGTGTTACCATTTGTGTTATATCGGTCTGTTCTTATAGTTCTTATAGGTATGTGACTATATGAGCATTGTTTGCTGTCAATTCATCAATTATACAAATTATGTATATCAAATGGAATACTTCAAGTAATTTAATAAACTTTATATGCAGACTTTTTATTTTATTTTTTATTTTTTGTAGATAAATATATAATCAAAATCAGTTATAGTGAAGATACCACGAATGTAGCTGAGGTTTTCAAATGGATGGCTTGTTGCATGAAGCATTTGGTCCCACAAATTTTCGACCTCCTACCTTTCAATAAAAAAATTCTACAACACTTAGAAGATCAAAAAAAAGGGCTCGAGTTTCATTAAATTGCGACATTTATATCTCCAGTTCTAGATAGCTTACACACCGAGCAAGTAAAGAATGTCTCAGATTCTTATGTCTGTTCCCTTCGGCTTCGTCTCGAGCGACAATGAACATGATATCTGACACATTCTTTATTTTTTCTCCCTCGGTATGTAATATACCTTTATATAGAGATTCAGTCACGATCTTTCCTAATCGATGTCGTTATAATCAATTCTAACTGTATTTATTTATTTCAGCAGTTACTTCAATATCAAGTATTAATTAATATTATTAAATGTATATTTAAGTGATTATTATAATTAGTTCTTTACCAATTTGATTTGTATGTCTAGTTGAAAACAATCACATCCTTTTTAATTATTATGTAATGGAAGAGAAATGAAACATGTTTTTTTTTTGTACGTAAATAGATCATATTTTATTTAATAGAGAATCGAAAAAGGGAAAATAACAACTAACAAAGTAAACAAGTAAAATACCCTGCATTAACTCAATTGGATATCAATGTTTGAATTTATTTTTAACCCTCAAACTGAGACGATACTCATATTTCCACTCGGATAATACCCTCCTGGATCCAAGGCTACAACACAAACAAAAAAAAAATAAAAATAAAAATAAAATAAAATTTTTTTTATTAAAAAAAGTAAAATTAATTAAAACTTCATTAATTGTTGCCAATTGGGTCCAAAGAATGAATGCTTGAGGAATTGTGTTTATACAAGGAGTTTCGACTTAGGCTACATCACACCCACCGAACAAAAAAAAAAAAAGAGGAAAAATTTACAAAAATTTACAAAAAAAAAAAAAACAAAATGTCAGTAAATATGCAAATTTAAATTAAAATTAAAACTTAAGTTCCCCAAAAATCATTTAAAAAAAAAAAAAAGAGAAAGGTCATAACTAAATTTTTTTATTTATTGATGCATTTAAAATACAATTGGTTTCATTACAATTCATCAAAATAAAAAAATGGCCGAAAGCTGATACCCGGATGGCCAGGCACACGACGTACAAACACAGAATCGCACGCAGCATCGCAGGCGGTAAACACGGCGCGAAAGGTCGTGATTGGATCACGGCGGCACCAGGCACTAATAAAAAAAAAAACAAAAACAACGAATCAACAAGTGACCTGATGGTTTTTTTTGATGAAAAAAAGGAGAGACTTTAACCTTTGCATCGAGCAAGTGAAGAGCTCGGAATTATACTCATTCGTGGTGAAATATAAAAATAAAATAGAATCGAACATAAATTAAATTGGACCGACATCGTGATCAAAATTAATCAATCGACATCGATTATTAAACAAAATAAAATAAAATCGAACATTAATTAAAATTGGACCGACATCGTGTTTAGAATTAATGAATCAACAACGATTATTAAACAAGAAAATAAAATCGAAGATTAATTAAATTGGACCGACATCGTGATTATAGTTAATGAATCGACAACGAATGATTAAACAGGAACAATAAAACAAAAACAAATTAAAATAAAAACGATAAATATTCACGTGGAGTACCTGCTGAGACCAGTTACGAGTGGGCGACCGCATGGTCATATCATCCTTTATCTGGACGTTCAACATCGCCCATCAGCAGCAACACCACCGCCTGCAGGCCGATTCGATCAACACCAATTGTTAACGAAAAATCTGGAATACCTCAAGGATCACCTGGTGATTCCGCTGTGTGCTGTTGCGTTTCTCTCCTGGTCGTCCGGTTGTTCAACCCCCGGTCCTATTTCGTGATCGATTATGTAAGTCGTATTTTATTTAATTTTTCCTCTTTACCAACTAATTTGTCGGCCAAAAAGGACATATTCTAAAATAAATAAAAAAGTGACATTAATAAAAGGTTGGAGGTTTACCAAATATTTTAGATTTAGGAAATAATATTAGTTAAGTTTTTTTTAATTACCGTGTGTGGTGATTCCTGGTGCATCCATTAATCACGCCGTCTAGTGGCCCTTGTCCCATTGGTGTTGGCCAATAGCCGCCTATTAACGACAAGGGACAACCACTCTCCATTTCACGGCGCTAGGTGGTGGTGAAGACGATCTAAATTGAATCGAAGATCCATACACCTCGCCCGTACTGTTACGGCAAATGGCTCTTGTCCGAATGAACATATACATATTTCTATTCAAAGAAAAATAATATAGTAATATATCTGTATGCGCCTTTAATTTGAAGGAAATTCACCAGGAACCCTCATTGTCAATATTAGTACTAATGTATGTCCCCTTTAAACAAATATTAAATTTTTTTTAATTTTATCAAATACAAAATTCTTAGGTTAGGTGTGGAATGATCCACATGTCAAAATAAATTATGCTAAGTTGTTTTTTTTTTGTTTACTGTACATTTGATAAAAAAAATAAAAATAAAATTGTGAATAATAGGAACATTAAAGGAAATAAAAAAAAAAAAAAAAAAAAAATTAAATAAACAGAATTGAATTTAATTGAGATCACTTACGTTTTTTTTTTGTTTGTTTTTCTAAACCACTCGACACACAATACGTTCTATGCAATATGAATTGACACTTAAGTCGTTCACAGTAGAGCCAACATCACATAACTAATATTGATTTAGTAGATCTCCGTTTGAATTTACGCGCCATATCCCATCCGATTCAACAAAAAGACTTCCACTGCGACATCTTATATAGTTCGTTTCTCTAACTAAATTGAGAATCGTTTTAAAACTAAATATGGGAGTGTTATAAGTTTGATCGCTATGTGAGAGCGCCTAAACGAATGAACTAATTTTGAATTTTTTGGTTTTCTTTGAAAGGTAATTTAATGGACAGTGTTTTAAGCTATGTTCCGTATCCGAAAAACTATAAAATGGCGATGGCGTTTTTAAAATTTTGTAAATTTCAATTTTGAAAAAACATGTTTTAAAAATTTAATACCATTTACCAAATCTTTGGTATACACACTGTATTGTGTAATACAATAGAGATCATATTTGTACGCATAGTTGTAACTCGAGAAGTAAATTACTGCTAGGTATACTAAATATTTAAAAAACTTTGATATGATTTAATTAAATGTTATTTGATTAGTGTTTTATTATTAATTAAAACAATTAAAATTGTATGATATTAAAGCTGTTACTTGTAACTTCATATCTGTTAATTTTTATATAAAATCAGAAAATATATAAATAAATGATTGGTTTTTATACCATGCATATATAAAATATACATAGTATATTAAGTTTAGTCCCAAGTTTGTAACGCTTAAAATATTGATGCTACGCACAAAATTAGGTTATAGGTATTCATAAAATCACCTTAATAGTCCATTTCCGGTTGTCCGTCCGTCTGTCAAGTCGATAACTCAAAAACGAAGAAAAAATAAATCAAGCTGAAATTTTTACAGCGTAATCAGGACGTAAAAAGTGTAGTCGAGTTGGTAAATAAGCGACATGGGTCAACTGGGTCTTGGATCCGTAGCACTCATCTTGTAAACCGTTAGAGATAGAACAAAAGTTTAAATGTTCTGTAAAGAGGTAATTTGAGTGTTTTAAAAAAAGTCTCTCAAAGCTGTACTGTGTAGAAAACGGATAAAAGACATTAAAAACAAAAAATCGAAAAATAAATCCTCCAATTTTCTGTGTGATGTTTTGCATATATTTATCAATTAAAATTGATGTAATTATCTATAAAATCAAGCCAATTATATTTTCCTTAGAACATAAACAACGATATATACAGAACTTTCCTAAATGATTTAAAGTTATGTTCTCGAATGAAGAGTTTCAAGAAAAACTAGAGCAGTAAAACTGTGTATATAAACTGTTTTCTTTGTTTAAGTTGATATACAATGGAACCTGTTAATGCTGTTGGCATTGTTTTCGCCACGTCCATACTAATCTAAAACGATATTTCCGTCTATAGGGAAAATTCATGTATTTTTTTCTATTATTAATTCATTTCAAAGTTGTTGTAATTAAGTGTAAAAAAATATTTAAAATAGATAATAATTTTCAGATGTTTAAACGTAGTTCTTTTAGCGCTCTCTACTGATGACGTATTAATATGTGATGACCTGTCAATTGGTGACAGTTCAACGTATAATTTACAATATCTGGATGACCGAGCTTTGCTCGGTTATTCGCCAATAGATGTCAGCAAGAGTCATAACAGACTACTCAAACGCCTCCTTTTTGTTATGTTATAATTTGCATTGTATTTCATTAACTACGTTATACACCAATAGATGTCAGGCACAGTCCTATTTTACATTGTATGTTTCAATTTTTCATGAAAAGACGGATAAAGCGACATTTCTGATAAATGAAACCTAGCTAGATCGACTTATCGCCCCAAAAAACCCCTACATACTCATTTTCATGGATGACCGAGCTTCGCTCGGTTATTCGCCAATAGATGTCAGTAAGAGTCATATTTTTCACTTTAGACTACTCAAACGCCTCCTTTTTGTTATGTTATAATTTGCATTGTATTTCATTAACTACGTTATACACCAATAGAGGTCTGATGAATTTTTCATGAAAAGACGGATAAAACGGCATTTCTGATAAATGAAACCTAGCTAGATCGACTTATCGCCCCAAAAAACCCCTACATACGCATTTTCATGAAAATCGTTGGAGCCATTTCCAAGATCGTTGATATATATATATATATATATATATATATATATATATATATATATATATATATATATATATATATATATATATATTTATATATATACAAGAATTGCTCGTTTAAATATATAAGATTAAAAAAAATGAATTTACAACATAGAATTTACACACGTTATTATTAAGTTTTCTAATAAAAAGCCGTAGAATAATATAACTCAATGTAATACCATACAAAATATAAGTAATTAATACCATACAGTATGTCAACAAATCAGACAAGCCACATACCATGACGTCACGTCCGTTTTAAAATTTGAATTTCCATTTTAAAAATTTGAATTTGTCTCACTGAATTTGTACTCTTATTAAATAATTTTAAGTAATTAAACAGTTATTAATTACTAAAATAATGGCTTAGTTGAAATAAAATATTTGAACCAAATTTAAATATCACGAAAAAATTTTCTCGATCTGTTTTTTTTTTTCGAAGGGCTCTTTGAAAATTTATTCATTGAAGAAATTTAGAACAGTTTAACTTTAATAACCATTCAGGTAACCAATATTTCAAAACAACAATAAAATGTGACATCATAATACTCTGTACTCCATATAAATATTGTTTTCGTTGTGTAGACCGCCAGTGAAATAGTTTAGAATAAGAGATTAGAAAAAGAGACACTTGGTGACATATGACAAGCAGCTTACAAGCATACATACAACTTACAGGACATTGTAAACTATTTTTTTGTTGCTTTATTTATATACTTTCTGTTACAAATTTATTGTTTTCACCTCGAAAAAGTAAAATTCGAAAATTCCATATATTTATACCATGTATATGAAATATATCAAGATACACTAAGTTTAGTCCCGAGTTTAAAAATATTGATACTATGAACAAAATTTGTGTTATAAAATCACCTAATTAGTCCATTTCCTATTGTACGTCTGTCTGTCTGTCTGTCCGTCTGCCATCACGATAACTCAAAAACTAAAAAAGATATCAAGTTGAAATTTTTACACAGAGCTCTGGACGTAAAAAGTGAAGTCGAGTTCGTAAATGTAAAATCCAATCTTGTAAACAGTTAGAGATAGATCAAAAGTTTAAATGTAAGAAATTTTATAAAAAATAAACAACTTTTGTTTGAAACAATTTTTCGTAAACACTACTGTGTACTCTTGAGAGCGCAAATCATTGACAAATTATATAATATGTATTATATGAGAATATCAGTCGTGTGTGTGACATGTATGTATGACTAGCTATCTCTCTTTACTTACATAACGTAAAAAACAAACGATTGCATAATCAACAGTCTATACATGGTATTTAACAATTAACTCAGTCAATTGTTTGCTTTCACTTGTTTTGTGTTGAAGTTTCTACTTTACGAAAGTAATTTGAAAATATATAGATATTAAGGAGATATGCAAAGATTGGATAATACTAGGGATTTCAATAAAACTTTATAAATACATTTTTTGATTAACAAAGTTTCAAAAATCACAAAAAATTCCTAGGTCATCGGGCTTTTTAGTATTATTTTATCTTTCAAAGTTGGCTAAAAAAATGATGAATATAGATTATCTTTTTCAATTGGATATTTCTATATCCAAAAATCTAGAGCGTGTGATAAAAAAACTATCTAAAATATTTAGATAATTTTGTAGTTTATAATAATTCCAAAAAAATATAAGGTTGTCGATGATATAAAAACAAAATTTTAATTTAATTATGAGTCCATCGAAGATCATTTGATGAACAGAGACGCCTATTGTTAGAGAATTGATGATTATCAAATTTATAAGTATCACTTGCATACAATATATTATAAATTTTTGTAGTTGCGTGGTATTGTAGACTGATTACTTGACTACAAAATATGTATTTGGTTTATTTGAATGTACCGTGCAATCAATTAAACTTTTTTACAATCACCTTAAGGTATTTCCAGCATTAATGGATTTTTTGACAGATTTTCCAAATTTAATATTAATTTTCGTGTTTGAGATATTAATTATGACGTAAATTGGTCAAAATTTCTGTAAATTTATGATTTGATAGTAAGCCATATTAGGTTCTTAAATTTAATTTCTCGTTAAATTCTTTCGAAAAAAAATTTTAACACACTTTAGCATAAAAGCTGCAAATACCATGCTGAAAATACCTTAAAGATATTTAGAAGAAAAAACACAACTTCTAGAAACAAGTTAAAGTAAATAAAATTTCAATTATTCAACTTAATGACTGTCAAATTTCTCGGCTAATATTACTAAATCAATTTTTCTGTAAGTTAGGTGACCCTAATAGTGAAAATTTTTGAACTGATTCAAAAAGTTATTCACCTGACATCTAGCGGGCATATCTAACACGACTTTTTTTTATTTATTTTATTTTTTTAAAACTTACATATATGATTGTGAATAATACTAAACAGAATTGGTTACGAAAATTTTTCAACGTAAAACATTTTTGTAATACATAGTTAGAGAAAAATTTTCTTTTTTCTGACAGCTTACTTTAAACAATATTTGATTTGAAATTGTTGAAAATTTCTACGAAATATAATTTTTTTTGTTTCTTAGAATACTTAAATAACCTTTAAACAGGGATCCAATAAAAAGACAAGGCTGACATCAACGGCTAGAGAGAGAGCGTGTCAATTTAAATATTTTTTTATTATTGCAATTAAATTTTTTACTTACACGATTTTGTCGTAAGAACAGTTTTTAGAAACAATTTTTTTCATATTTGAACCATTACCATGTCAGTCAAATACATCGAGTCGCGGTGTCCGAGTGGTTAAGGAAATGTACTTGAAATCCATGGGGTTCTACCCGCACAGGTTCGAATCTTGTCCGCAGCGATTCTTTTATTTTAAATTTTTCTTATTTAAATGCAAATATAATTCGATTCACTGATTGCTGCATTCATGTTAGATATCAAGCTGCGGTGTCCGAGTGGTTAAGGAGATGGACTGGAAATCCATTGGGTTTTACCCGCACAGGTTCGAATCCTGTCCGCAGCGTTTATTTAAATTTTTATATGTCTAGACAGTCTATTTAAATTGGCTGGGTTGCACCAGTTGCAAATAAATTGTATTTTTATCTAAGCGAATCAACAAATCTAGTTTATCACAATTTTTCTTGTTCACAGAGAACACAATTTTAAGAAAAAAGGAAAATTCAAACAAATTTCCCGACAAATTTAAAAGATGATGGAAGAAGAATATTATAACGTTAATGACATTTTCGTAAAATTTATCGTTAGATAAATTGTGTTCATCTTTAGAAAAATTATTTGAAAGTGAGTGTCTGCACACGGATTTTCTTCAATAGATTATTGCATTAATCCGGTATGGAAGCATGAAACACCCAAAATTTCATGTTTTAACCAACATAACTATAACTATCTATTTTGATAATTCCTGATAAGTAAAGCAACAGTACCTATGGGCGCAAAAACCCTAGAACACGGATTTTTTCATATATCTGAGGAATCACAGTCTAAATATGGAAAATTATACGTGCTTTTGGGAACGTGGTATGATTATATTTTTTTAGATGTATCCAATTATACCCCCACAAAATGGGGTAAGTGAAAACAAATTATCTTCTCTTTTAAAAAGTTAATCGTGATGTCAGTTTGACAAACTTGAAATCCAGAAGCTACATCCCTCAAATTAAATTCCACTTTCGATATTTTGGCATATTAAAATTTAAAATAACAATCGCTGCAGGATTCGAACCTGTTCGGGTAGAACCCAATGGATTTCAAGTCCATCTCCTTAACCACTCGGACACCGCAGCTCCATATCTAACATGAATGCAGCAATCAGTGAATCGAATTATATTTGCATTTAAATAAGAATAATTTAAAATAAAAGAATCGCTGCGAACAGGATTCGAACCTGAGCGGGTAGAACCCAATGGATTTCAAGTCCATCTCCTTAACCACTCGGACACCGCAGCTCGATATAAACGATATATATGGTGATGATTGAATTTGTTCTGAAAAAAATTGCTTCTACAAACTGTTTTTACGACAAAATCGTGAAGTAGTAAAAAATTTAATTGCAATAATAAAAAAATATTTAAATTAGCTCTCTCGTGCCATTGACGTCAGAAAATGTTTTTACCGAAAAACTGCACGAAAAAAAGTAAAAAGACGCCTGCTCGTTATTTGCATTCCTACTTTAAGGTTATTTAAGTATTCTAAGAAAGAAAAAATTATATTTCGAAGAAATTTTCAACAATTTAAACTCAAATATTGTTTAAAGTAAGCTGCAACTTACTGTCTAATTTGAATATAGTTACTAGTAGTACTTTTATAAACTATTTTAATGGCATAGCACTCACTAGTATTTTTAGAATTAAAAAAATTAATTCATATAAAATTTTGTGGAGGTTATGATTTACAAAGTTAAAGAATGATATTATTTTTGTTATAAAAATTTATTTTTTATTTAGGGTTCAGTTATTCTCTCTTGGATTGTTTCACGAACCCAAACCTTATCTTTCCTTAACCAAACATTGTATCATAAAACAAAAACAACAATTACCCGTAAAAATATAAAACTAGACTTGATTCCACGACAAATTTTGAAAGTAAAAAAACGAAGAAGTTCTAAGTAATCAAAGATTGCCCATCTCCTTTTAGCAAAACAAATAATAATAATAATAATAATGGGGTTTAACCTCCGTTTCTCTGACATATACGCCTATAACAGAGGCCACCGACATCATTATTTGTTAATCTTTATTTATTTAATCACAAACATATTTACATTTACATTTTGATGTGGGTGGAGTCGGTTAATTCGTTCTTATCCAAGCGACGACAATGTGATCAAGTCTGCACTCCCATTAATTATAAATTGTTCACACTGCCGGTGCCTGAATTCGAACCAGCAACCTAAGTATAAATGAACAAACAGACAAAGACAAAAGCCTTAGACCGCTCGGCTATTTAGGCTCTTTTTAGCAAAACAAAGTTTTATATGTATTATCTTATTATCTATGACAATACCCACGCATGACGTCACTTTTGAGTATCTTCCTCTTTGATTAATTAGGAATTTTAGACGTTCATATCTTGCATATTAGTAACAGTTTTTAAAAATCAACTTCACCTTTCTGCACGTCCAGTGAAAATACTTCATCTGAAGTGATAAAAAAATTTTATCCGATCCCCAATTATAATCGAAATCCTTTGATGTTTAAAATTTGTATACAAAATATAGTATCTAAACAAACATAGATAATACAAAGTATATTAAGTTAAGTCCCGCTTAAGTTTAATGTGTAACGCTTAAAATATTGATGCTACGAACAAAATTTTGGTATATGTGTTCATAAAATCACCTAGTTAGTCCATTTTCGGTTGTATGTCTGTGGACACGATAACTCAAAAATGAATTGAGATATCAAGTTTTTATAGCGTGCTCAGGACGAAAAAAGTGACGCTAAGTTCGTAAATGAGCAACATAGGTCAATTAGGTCTTGAGTCCGTAGGACCCATCTTGTAAGCCGCTTGAGATAGAACAAAAGTTTAAATGTAAAGCGTTTGAATAGGGCTTTTAATTACTAATATTAAAATTTTGAAGAATTCTTCAGTTCTTTAAATGAACCAACTATCTTAAACGTATTTAAAAAAAAATTTTAAAAAAATTTGTGCCTTTTATCGAAAGTTGCTACATTGCTTGTACTTTCTTAACTCAATATCATTACGAAATTAAACTACGAGACCTTTTCAGGTTTCGTTCCGTTAAACCTTTAATCGATTTTTTTAAAGTGTGAAAGATTCACATGACCTTCGTTCAAATAATAAGAGATCTGTATCATCGTAATATTTTAACTTAACCCTTCACGTCACGGTAGTGTGTAAAATCATGTTTTTTTAATTTATATTAGAAAAGTAGGGATTTTAGATAAAACTTTATTTATTTAACTTAAACACTCTTATTCTAAATGCTGCTCAGATACTGGTAGAAAATGTAATTATTATTCTAAAACCTTTACTAAAACACATAATCTACTCATTTACAAATAAAATTTACAAAATTTAAAAAACCCCCGACAAATTTTTTCGGGTACGGAACCCGTATCTCGAATTTGAAACATATCTAAGAACACTCTCCATTAAATTGCCTATTTCCTTAAAGCCTTTTCCAAACTGAGCCGATTTGAAAGATCATCGCCAATTTTAATTTTTTTCGGGTATGGAAAATTCTACCACTTTTATTGTGATAATTTGTTCTCCTAAAATTTAGGGGCGTTTCAATCTTTTTGAACAACCTCTATCTAAATTCATGTAACCAAGTTGCACGATTTGAATTTAATCCCACGTTCACATTAAGATTTATGAGTTAACCAAGTAGGCCATCAAGGTCACTATTAACAATGTCTTTCAAAGTCTGGATCTGTTTTTAATAATAATAATAATATCAATAAAAACAGCAGACTGAAAAATGAAATTTATATGAAGTAGTCATTCTTTTAAACAACTAAATCAGATCTGGGCATGTTTTATTTATACAATGTGTTTAAAAAGTATTCAGAATGGGCTAATAATATAATAACATAGGGATCAGCTAAGTCAAGTGGTTTTGTATTCTTAATAATTCCGTGTAAAATTTTTAATTCAAATAATTTTAACTCTTTAGCCTAAATGGCCAAGCGGTCTAAGGCGTTTGCCCTTGACTGTTTGTCCATTTAGACTTAGGTTGCGGGTTCGAATCCAGGCAGCGGCAGTGTGAACAATTTATAATTAATGGGAGTGCAGAATTGATCACATTGTCGTCGCTTGAATTAGAACGAAGTAACCGACTACACCCACATCAGAATGTAATTGTAAATATGTTTGTAATTAAATAAATAAGATTAACAAATAATGATGTGGGTGGCCTCTGTTATAGACGTAAATGTCAGAGAAACGGAGGTTAAACCCCATTATTATTATAATTTTAACTCTTTAAGTAAAATTATTTATATAAGCCATGTGCATTAAGTATTAAAATTTAATCTGCAGTTAAAATTTTAACTCAAATACTTGAAAATTGAAGGTACTTGCTCTAAAATTCAGTTTCGAGAAAAGCTCGTTTGAAGTTTTGAGTAACAAAATCTTTAATACCTTAATACCTACAACAAAATCGATACCAAAAATGCATTTAAAAAATTGACTCTTTCGGAACATTTATCTCTTAAAAAACATTTATTTTGTAAAATTGTAATTATTTATTTTGTACTGGATTTGAAGAAAAAGCTTCCAATTTTCTTTCCTTATTCCACCTGTATTTTATTTTAATATTTTGTTGATTTAAAACATGACTTGAAAAAATTATATATCTGTCAAAATTTAATCTTCGATTTGTTACCCTCACGTTCAAAGTTCATTTGATTGGCCATTGTCTAATTAAGCAGCAAGATTCATTAACGAAATGAAACCTCGATTATTATCGTTTATAGTTTTGACAACTTTATTATTAAATTTAGACTTATTTTAAATTTTTATAAGAAGAAAAGTTTAATCAAAGAAAATTAACTACAATTTAAACTTTAAACTTTACAACTTGATTGAATTTGTGATAACTAAGTTATTCTTAAAGAAAATTGTTTTAACAAAAGTCGTTGCCATTTTTGTGGGGAACACTTTCGTAATTTAAAGTTTAGTTTTATACGCCTTACAGCTTTTTAGAAATACAGAAAGTTTTATTGGATGTCTGTTCGAAGACAGTTAAAGATCAAGTTTTAAATTCCAAAAAATGTGTCTAATAAAAATAAAAAACATATTTTTGTTCGAAACATTTTTTCGAAAAATTCATATCCATTATCATAAATAATTGTCAAATAAAATTTTATATTATTTATAAATTTTATTAAACGTCAAAATTAATATTTAATACTGTCAACTAAGAATTCTTTTTTAATGCTCACCTTGCAACATTAATTTATAGCCCGTAAGCCCATGCCTAAAAACTTTGCTTTACGCGTGTTGTTTATTTCTTGTAAGACAACGTCTTACATAAGAAAATTATCGATTTCGGGGTATTGTTTTTTTCGGGGCTAGGCAAATTTTTGATTACATTCCCAAACTTCAAATTGACAGTTGTTCATTTTTTGTTATTCTAATAAGAAGGTTATCGAATAATTTATGGAAAAATAATTTTTTCCGATATTCAATAAAACCTTATGTTTACGAGTTATACATTTTGATATGTGAAAAAAAAAACCTATTGTTCCAATGGTTGAAAACAGGGAAAAAAATTTTTTTTCATCTACAAAAATTAAATTGCAAATTGCTTCTTTGAAGCAAACTAGATAAAAGAATTGGGAATTTCTTAAAAAATTAAGGTTTAAATTAATATGCAATAACTCCAAGGTTTTGCCAAGGACGTTGGGTAGACAACAATTTTATTTTTAACCCCGTGAAGTAAAAAACGGGATGTTATAAGTTTGACCGCTATGTGTGTGTCTGTCTGTCTGTCAGTGGCATCGTAGAGCCTAAACGGATGAAACGATTTTGATTTTTTTGATTTTGTTTGAAAGGAAATTTAATGGAGAGTTCTCTTAGCTATGTTAGCTATGTGCGAATTTAAGATTTCGTACCCGAACAAAACTAAAAATTGGCGAAGATCTTCCAAATCGGCTCAGTTTGGAAAAGACTTTAAGGAAAAAGGCAATTTAATGGACAATGTTCTTAGATATGTTTCAAATGCGAGTTTAGGGTTCCGTACCCGATAAATTTGTCGGAGGTCTTTTAACGAATTTAACGACTGCGTAATCAAATATTCAACTAATTCAATTGTCGTGTTTTTAGATTTTCTGATAAAATAAAAAATTTTTAATTTTTTTTTCTTGGAAAGCACAAGAATTATATAACTATTATTATATAATTTTATATATTTTCGCTTAAATCCGGAGGAATATCTTTGCCCGACACGAAATCGGAGCCAACAAGAGTCGATCAACCATTTTCAAGTTATTATACGATGGTCTTTCGTATACATGTTCAAAGAGTGAACGTTAATGAAATGAATAAAGTTTTCAGGAGTGGGCTTACGGACTAATAGCTTTCTTAACATATGGTATGTGTATCGTGAAAGTCTATTTTACAATGGTTATGAGGTAAAAATTTGTGACTATTAATTTGAATGGACATAATTTTTATACATAAATAACAGATTTTGAACAACTTTGTGTAGTTATATTCATAATATAATAATATAAATAATAATAATTCTCCGTTTATTGTATTTAGTTCAACAACCTGATAGTGTAGTGAGAGACTATCTTATTTTTTTATACTTATGTTACTCATCTACCACTCTACGACTTACATTTATATACAGTGGAACCTGGTTAAGAGATATTCTCAAAGGTAGCTCCGGACTGCGTCCGTAAATGAGCTGGCGGAACAAATGAATGTAAACTTGGTATGGGAAGAAAATTGTGAAACCGGCGACTTTGCTAGAAATGGCACAACACTGCCAGACACAAGCATCAGTACCATTTGCGAACTGCAAGTTGCTCCTCAAAGAGGATTTCTTAAAAAAGGCCAATCTTAGGTGGAGGCGGTACTATAATATAAGACAGACATGGTCTGAGTACAATCATAGGCGTTCCGAAGATCTTATATCACTATCAAGGGCATCTGTTAGCAAAGTTGTTGCGGTTGTTACAGGACACTGGTTGGGCGGCAGAAACAATGTCTCATCTTTTCTGTCACTATACCCAGTTCTTGCCACGAGAAGATGGACTTACTTAAGCCAGCCTCTCTTTGACGACCTCTCCGACCTTAAGTCCGCCGTCGTCAAAGCACTCCTGCTATTCTTAAACAGCTCCAAATGGTTCATGGAGTAATGGCCGGGGATCGGCCCACGCTGTGTCCCACCACAGAACAGCCACTCTAACCAAACCTAACTTAGAGGTATTCTACTTACCCACGGTCTCAGTTTTTTACACACTGATAACGAATTGAGCCTTTCTTTTCGGCGTTTTTCAAATAAACATCCGAATGATAGCAAAGCAAAACTTAAACTTGAGGTTCAAAATTAGTTAATAGCGGAATTTGCGAATAAGAATAAGTAAGTAGAAGTAGAAGAGTCATGTATGTTTCAGCGCAGTTGGATGGTACACTTTTCCAAAAAGGGCAAACCTAGGTGAATGTTGGAAACCTCGGAAGTTGGAGGGGATAGATGACGTCATTGACCAATAGTAAATCAAGATGGCGTTGGGAGGTGTGGTGGGGCGTGGCTGACAGAGCGTTAGTGTGTTTCTTGGCGGAAGTGGGGCTTAAAGTGGTGGGCGCGGTTTTGGAAGTGGGGGTTAAAGGGGGCGGGAATTGGACGTTAGATGAGATAATCGAGCCCACTTTCAACCCCAAAGTATGGTACACTTTTCCAAAAAGGGCAAACCTAGGTGAATGTTGGAAACCTCGGCATTGACCAATAGTAAATCAAGATGGCGTCGGGAGGTGTGGTGTTGGGGAATAATGGCTGCCTAAGCATTGATGACGTCATTGGCTTTGACCAATAGTAGCACTGTAAAAATCAAGATGGCGTCGGGAGGTGTGGTTGAATTGGTGGGGAGGAATGGCTGCCTAAGCATAAACGGGAAATTACCAGGTGACGTCATTGGCTTTGACCAATAGTGGTGCTTGACGGGGAGTGAACGGGGGGCGGGACGTTGACATTAGTCAGCAATTTTCAAGAATATGTTAATTTGACCTTGAAAAATATTGTAATTTGACACTTTAAATATACATGATAAAATTCAAGATACGTGACCGGATGTTAATATTTTTTTATGATTAAGCAATGTAATATGACACTTGAAATTTACATAATAAAAATACATGTTCAAACTTGTTTGAATGGACTTTGATCTTAAAATAATTTTACACGTGTCAGCAATTTTCAAGAATATGTTAATTTGACCTTGAAAAATATGATATCATCATCTTGTAACAAGTTCAAACTTGTTTGAAATAATTTTACATGTGTCAAAACACGTGACCGGATATTAATATTTTTTTATGATTAAGCAATGTAATATGACACTTGAAATTTACATAATAAAAATACATGTTCAAACTTGTTTGAATGGACTTTGATCTTAAAATAATTTTACACGTGTCAGCTATTCTCAAGAATATGTTGAAATAGATTTGACCTTGAAAAATATGATATCATCATCCTGTTACAAGTTCAAACTTGTTTGAATAAAAATACATGTTCAAACTTGTTTGAACATGTTTAAACTTGTTTGAATCGCATTAGATCTTAAAATAATTTTACACGTGTTATGAGATTAGATAATAATTTCTGCTGGTGGGGGGGATTTTTGGAGTGGTGGTAATCATATAAAAAAGGCGCTCGACATTACGGTAATATCAGTTTTCATTAAATATTCATAATATTAATCAAAATGAATAGAGCAGAATTAAAATTATTAGATAGTTGTTTAGTGCGACCATGCATAAAAATGGACTACTTGCCACTGAAAAAAAAATTAAAAATACTAAAAATGGAGCGGATTCTAACGATACATGGGCCATCAATAAAAGTTTTACTGGATATAAGCCTAGATGGTACAGAAAACGAGGGTGTTTTTCTACCATCTAGGTTTGCAGTGTTGACGGACAACATGATTAAATTATTTAACACAAAACCGGGGTATTTGATGGTGGAGGAGAAAATTGGAAGAAGTCACCAATTAACGCTGCGCCTATTCGAAGATGATGTTAACGAAGATTGTGTTGACATCGAAGAAGAAAGTCAAGCATTATTTTAAAATCATTCCTATATTGAATTTTGTTACTGCAAGATATATATATTTTATTGTTATACATCAGAAATTTCCGAATAAAAAATCATTTTATAAAATCTATGTATTTTTATTTTTAAATATTTATAATACAACACTGTTTTTTTAAATAAGAAACTTACAATAAAAATAATATTTTTACAATGTGATATTTTTTATTTTTTTTTATAAAACACAAATATGTTCACAAAAGCGGTCCACTATGGCATTTTTTTTATTGTTACAAGTATGTTCGCAAAAACACCGTTCATACTGAGTTCTCAATAGGTTATGATGTAATTTTAAAAATAAATATAAAATCTAAACAGGTCTAATAAGAAACAGCTCGGTTTAATACTGGTCTGTATCTAAACAGGTCTGTATCTAAACAGGTCTGTATCTAAACAGGTCTGTATCTTAACAGGTCTGTATCTAAACAGGTCTGTATCTTAACAGGTCTGTATCTAAACAGGTCTGTATCTAAACAGGTTCAACTTAGCTAGCTGTTTCGCTGTCTGAAGCGTGTTATCACATGAATGCTTGCAAATTAAGTGACCCATATAGTTGATAGACAGTGCTTAATAATCTAACAAGCATCATCATTCAACCCATATAATATGCTCTTTACATGGAATAATAATAAATCAACTTTTACTACAGATTAGATAAAAAAATTTACCCTGCTGTATTATCGGAGTAATTTGGAGTAATTTGGAGTAATATTGGAGTAATATCGGAGTAATTTGGAGTAATATCGGGGTAATTTGGGGTAATATCGGAGTAATTTGGGGTAATTTGGAGTAATATTGGAGTAATATCGGAGTAATTTGGAGTAATATCGGAGTAATTTGGGGGTAATTTGGAGTAATATCGGAGTAATTTGGAGTAATTTGGAGTAATATCGGAGTAATTTGGTGCAGTATCGGTTTGATTTGAGTATTTGTATGTTTGCACTTATTCCAGAATCTAATCAAATTATGAACTTGATATTTTTAAGTCATCATTTAAGGTAAATTCATTATTTTGAATTAGAATTCATATTGATTCACAAACATCTTCTACACTTATACCTAGGATTGGGAAATATGATGGATGTATTTTTTAAAATAATAAAAATGTTTTATCTTGATAGACTGTTTTATTTTTAATAGAAAAATTATTCATAGAACGTATTACTAAATGATTTTTAATAAGAAATTACTAATTTTATGTTAAAAGTTAATATCAACTTGTTATTTAATTATATTTTTTTTTCGCAAGTGATGAATTATAGACAGTATTTCTTTTCCAACATCAGTAGAATATAGACTTCTTAATGTATCAATTAATACATTGGGATCAATATTATAATAAGAAATATTTTCATCAACCTCTAGGACACTCTTACTATTCATAGCTGATTCATATTCCTTGTATTGTTTAGTTTGTGAATTATCCAATTTGCTTCTATCACTACTCATTTTCAGATTAAACTTTTGATTGCTACTCTCTGATTCATTAAATGAAATATCATCATATGATTCATCATCATTTGGTTTTAACTTTGAAGTTTTAGCAACGATAGATTCCGAACACTTTGAAGAATTGCTCAATGTTGGTTTTCTTTTACTAGATTCAGCAATAGAACAATCTTTATCATTATGTATATTTTGAATAGCATTGTTGAACCTTTGATTGCTACTCTCTGATTCATTAAAGGAAATATCATCATATGATTCATCATCATTTGGTTTTAACTTTGAAGTTTTAGCAACGATAGATTCCGAACTCTTTGAAGAATTGCTCAATGTTGGTTTTCTTTTACTAGATTCAGCAATAGAACAATCTTTATCATTATGTATATTTTGAATAGCATTGTTGAACCTTTGATTGCTACCCTCTGATTCATTAAATGAAATATCATCATATGATTCATCATCATTTGGTTTTAACTTTGAAGTTTTAGCAACGATAGATTCCGAACTCTTTGAAGAATTGCTCAATGTTCGTTTTCTTTTACTAGATTCAGCAATAGAACAATCTTTATCATTATATATATTTTGAATAGCATTGTTGAAATCAGAGGTGTGACAACGCTGGATGTGTCTATTTTTATTAAATTTCCGAGAAAATATGAGATCACAGTATTCACATTTAAACATGTTTATCAAAAAAAAACTGTATCGGTTGTGAACTGATTGATGGTGTATCTTGAAATAATAGGTCTGTTTAGAAACAGGTCTGTTTAATACTGGTTTTAACCTGTTTAATACTGGTCTGTATCTGTTTAATACTGGTTTTGATCTGTTTAATACTGGTCTGTTTAGAAACCAGTCTTGTTTTCAGTATATTATATTTTCTTCCCTTAACTCTTGTATCAAACTATTGATTTCATTTTGATGGTTGAAATTTCCCGCGTCACGTGATGCGCATAACAGCCGTAATCTGTCGCAAAGTTCGTCGATTGTATTCCAGTACACATAATCTATGGGATTATTAGTTACTCGTGATAATGTTAGACCGCTACCAGAAGCAGGAGCCGATGGGTATAGATGTTTCTTAATGATTTTTTTATACTTTAAACCTCTAGTTCCTTGAATTTGACCCCGAGAGTCATAATTCCGTCTATTAGCGTTTGTTGATGTTACAATTTCTAAATAGTTACGCATGTCTTGCTCTGAATAATGTTTTGGTATCTGTTTTACTAAAAGCTCATATAAACCTGATGTCCCGTCGTACCATTTTTCGTTGACTTGTATATCGTTATGCTTAATGTGAACAACTGAATTACCTACATATAATCTATCAGCAGCATTATCATAACGTAATCCGTAAGTATTATCGATAAGCTTATCATCTTTATTCGATAATATAAAATAAATGTATTTACCGGCCATATCTCCATAAGTCTTTGTAAAATGCTGAAGTGCATGCTGATTATTCTCTGGTGATTTTATAATCTCCCTAAATACAACATCAGGAGTGTGTAATGCATCATCCTCATAGGTGTCTGATAGATTTTGTTTTGTGACTACTGGAGTATCTTCAAATAATTTTCTAGCCTTCATTGGCGTATAATTTAATAGTTCATCTTTATTGTCTTCTAAGGTATCATCTTCCATCTTGCGTTTTATATTAATTCGAGTAAAATCATTTTTGTTCTCTTGTTTTTCTACTAGCTTATTCAACGGATCAGTGATGGGCTTAAATGTTTTTTCTAATGAAATGGTCGCTGTTTGTTCATCAGCTTTGAGTGCGTTATACTTTTTCTGTATAATATCTCTCAACTTAGCTAGCTGATTCGTTGTCTGAAGCATGTTATCACATGAAAGATCACAAATTAAATGACCTATACAGTTGATAAACAGCGCTTAATAACCTAACAAGTATCATCAATCAACCTATATAATATGCTCTTTATAAGGAATAATAAATCAACTTGTACTACAGATAAGATAAAAAAAAATTTTATTTAAAAAAAATTACAATTTTAGATTAAAACAAAATACAAAATAGGAATAAAGACAATTATTTTATTTTTTAATATTATTTATTGTTAAAACTTTTTTAATCATTAACACTAATTTATCAACAACAAGCACCTCCGTATAAAGATCTATTAAAAAAATAATGTAATAAATACATAATAATATTTGTAGTACAATGTTTATGTTGATAGATGCATAGAGCTTTTGATACACTGTCATTCTTATGGAGTGGTTTTCCACCATCCAAATTTTCAATGTGGACTGCCCTTGTTGAATTTCGAATTAATTTTTTAATCCAAATTTTCTTTTCTTCACCTTTGCAGTATATTACATTATGATTAGCAATATGTGTTAAAATGGTTGATAACTCACAATAATCGGTGGCTCCTTGATTCCAGTATAAGCCATGGTAATTATTTGAGAGCCAAATTGTTTGTTTCTTATCTGAATCACTTAATGTGTTAAATGGAAATGGTGGTTTGAATACATAATGTCCAAAATGGTTCCCATTTGTATCCACAAAACTAAGTTCTTTAACGATGAATTCATTGTTTACTTTGAAACCCTGTACGTCCACTATGTACGCCATTTTAAACTACTCTATTCACAATATTCGTGAGTGGATTGTATTTAAATAATCGATCATGGAACACTATACAATACGCACGCGTTTTAGCTGGGAAATTAACACTAGCTTCAAACTCAACGCGCAAGTCCACTGTTGTAGATTTAAGTGACTCTGGGTGCTTCGAACAGTCAATGACAAATAGAGGTGATTTATTTATAAACGTTTCTTTATCTAGCAATGGTTCTGTTATAGAGCGTCTATAGTACGATTTTTGAAAATTACAATACATTTCATACAGTAACGCTGTTTGATTATTTGTGTAATTTAGATTCAAATTCACATATGGGTAGGCTTCACCATTTAAATAGACTTTCAAATTTGTTATGTTACAATGGTCAAACTGACTGGAATCTTTTAAAATGTTGCGGTCACGATTTGTTTGGAAACAGATAACAGCGTAGTTAGGACATTCTACACTAGTTTTAACACTCCACACATGTCTATCAGTTAATGGTAGTTCTGGTATAAGTAGACATTCCATTGATCGAAACCATAACCTCAAATCATCATTTTGATTGACTAAGTTGTATAATTCGACTCGCATTTTATCAGACACTTTAACGTATGGAACACACCATTCTAATTTGTTGATTTTAATTTTAGGTTTGCTTGTTGCGACAGTTGAGGTAAAACAATTAATATCATCATTTGCACGAACAATAACGATTTCTTGTTTCATGTTTACGAGAATTTTAGGATAATCTTCAAAAAAACCCATATACATTTTCAACGGAATACGAACATTGAAGTAACCAGCAGCATTCTTTTTAAAATTTTCACCAAAGCCAGCATTCTCTAAAGCTTTACTTTGATTTTCGTTTAGGGATAGATAGTTTTTTATAGTGCTAACGATGCCTACGTTATTAATCACATCAATTACCTTACCACCAATTTCATAACGAATTTCATGAAACATAAATGATATAGCATTCGATATGAAGCTGGCTGCATTTGTATCATCATCATCAGTCACTTGACCTTCGATATTTAAAACACTTTCACTTGGTAATGTGTACAAGTCTTGTGATTGAATGCAAATTCTACTCTCATCGCTTGATTCAAATTTCGATGAATTATAAGCTTGGTGGTTGTGATACTCTAGTCCTGTAATAACATTATCGTACTCAGGTACATTGGTCACTTCTAGTATTTCTGCCATTCTTCTTCTTCTTAATACAATTGAATTTTATTCGTATAACTGATTTCTTTATTTTAAACCAGCAACTAAATTTTACCCAACAATTGGCCGTTTTAGTTTTAAGCCAATTGATTGAAGAAATTTTCTATTTTCGTATGATAACTGTTTGTGATTATTTATTCTATTGTTGCTCGATTGAGGTTGTTTTATGAGACGGTTTGTAGAAACACTGCCTCCAACATAACGTGTAGGATGATTAAATACAAAACCCATTATATCTTTTTCAAGTGTAATCCAATTGTAATGTTTTCACCTCGAAAGTTAACTAATTTACCAGTTTGATCCACTAACGTGAGCGTAATGTTGCTTATAGTTTGACAGTTGATTGGTAAATAAATAACATTCATAGGATGTATCACAATTTTATAACCTGGTGGTAGATTTGGTGAAAAATGAAACAATGTGTGACTGATTTCATTGTTATGATACGATCCATTTGTAATATTACATTGAACATAAATTGTTTCTACAGGTAAAATATTAACTGTATTGTCACTTTCATGCCTTTTATTTGCATCTAGTTTTCGTTTATTAAATCCCAACATGCGACAAACAGAATCTGATGGTTCACAGTTTATTATCACAGTACACTTTATTTCACATTTTAAAGTATTTGTATTAGCATTTATTTGTAGTGTCACCTCATCGCCTACAGCTTCTTTTAAATAACGTTCAATATCTTCAACTTCATAAGATCCTGGTGGTATTTCTATGACTTTATCATCGTAATAAAACATGTTATTGTAGCTGTGTATATTAGGTATGGAATTGTACCCTTGTAAATCTACTAGACCCATTTCATAATTTTCATTTTTATCTAATTCAATTGGTGGAGAATAGTCTGTTGTTAAAAAAGAGCTATTCCCTGTAAAAGTAAGCATGTATGACATCTTGATTTTGAATGAAGTGAATACAAGACTTGCTGGTTTATTTATTTAATAAAAATTGTATACATAGATGTCCACAAATCGGAGTATTAAACTGTTGTTGCCTATCAAAATTATATTGAATGTCACATCCGTTAAAATATTTAATGACTTCCACTGGCGGTCTCAAATTTCCAAAACTATCATAATAGATGACACTTCGATTGTACTTTTTATATGCCGTCCAGTGTGTACCACTATTTTTGGATACATCATGGTTGATAATTCCTGTTTCATATTTATATGGTCTTTTGGGTAGGGTGTCACGCATAAAAACACCACGAAAATACGGAATTTTAAATTGTTTAGCATACGCACGTAGCTCCGTATCGTAAAGTGCTCTACGTGGTAGCGTTTCAATTAGTTTTTTGCTAAATATAATCCCATGCCTTTGTTGTACGGTCTTAAATACAAGCCTTTACCCATTGCTATAGCTTCCATTGTTTTGTTGTGTCTTTGACTCTCATTAAGTTGATCACGAGCACTTTTATAATTTGTAACGGCTTTAGCAATACCCGACGCTCCACCAGCCAAAGCACCTAAAGCAGAGAGTCCTGCGAATATTGGAATTAATGGAAGTACACCACCAGACTTTGGAACTGGTATTACACGTGTGGGTGCTTTAATACGTTGACCTCGCACGGCTGCTTTTGCTATTTTTACAGCTGCTTTTAAGTCCGTTGGTTGTGATTTTTTCAATGCATTTCGTGCCTTTCGCACTGATGCTGTAAAGTTTATAGTTTTCTTTGTCTTTTTCGTCTTTTTCTTTTTTAATCCCATACCAAGTGAAGTTTTTGTCTTCATGGCGCCTGTAACGAATAAAGCGGATGCTTTTTCACCAATTGTTGAATCAGATGCTTTGGCACGTTTCCAAGCGGCTTCAGCTAATTGTTTATCTGCTAGATGACGCTCCTTTAAGTCTTTACTTTTTGAATATGCTATATCATGTACCATACAAGCCTGATCCAATGCGTTTTTTGGTTTATCACCACGCGCTAATCGTTCTGCCAGCTTAGTTCCAGGTCCACAATATTGATAAGTTGGTATGTGTAACTCAAACGGTAATTTATTTATAAGTGTGTTAACAATACCTCTTCCTTTGTGTTGTTGCTTCTGATGTGACATACTACTAAATGATTTAAACAATTAAGTTCACATATATTTAAATGTTTATAAAATGGGTTGTATTGAAATTTTAGTCTTAGTTACATTAAAAATGCGTTTTCATAAACAACAACCCGCTCTGAGTGTTGAAAATTTAATACCAGAAAATACAGATACACAAACATATCATGGTCCTCTATTTTCAGATTCACTACGAACAATAATATGTGGCCCTAGTGGTTGTGGTAAAACCAATGTTATGTTGAATTTAATTTATGATGAAAACGGTTTACGCTTTGAAAACATTTATGTGTACAGTAAATCTCTTTACCAACCGAAATATCAATTACTAGAAGAGACTTTAAAATTAGTGGAAGGGGTTGGATATTTTCCATTTAGTGATACTAGTGAAATTCTTAGTCCGAATGAAGCTCGAGAAAAAAGTCTTTTCATTTTTGATGATGTGAGCTGTCATTCACAACAGAGAATTAGAGAATACTTTAGTATGGGTCGTCATCGAAAAATTGATTGTTTCTACCTATGTCAGAGCTACGCACGTGTTCCAAAGCATAACATAAGGGACAATGTTAATTGCTTGGTGTTATTCAAAACGGACGAAATGAATCTAAAACACATATTCTACGATCATGTTGGCTCTGATATGAATTTTCAAAAATTTCATGATTTATGTCGACATTGTTGGAGTTCACCAAATGGATTTGTTGTAATAATGAAAAATTTCTCTATGAATGCAGGTCGTTATAGGAATGGATTTGATGAATTTATTGAACTGTAGTGTCACCAATACTTTGTGTGTTTTTTCAGATTCATAATAATAATTTTTTTCTGTAAATTTTTTTTAAAATGTAAATTTTAATCATTAATAAATACAAAAAAAATATTTATAAGATTTTTATTAAATAAAACCTTTATTCTAATCTCATAACACGTGTAAAATTATTTTAAGATCTAATGCGATTCAAACAAGTTTAAACATGTTCAAACAAGTTTGAACATGTATTTTTATTCAAACAAGTTTGAACTTGTAACAGGATGATGATATCATATTTTTCAAGGTCAAATCTATTTCAACATATTCTTGAGAATAGCTGACACGTGTAAAATTATTTTAAGATCAAAGTCCATTCAAACAAGTTTGAACATGTATTTTTATTATGTAAATTTCAAGTGTCATATTACATTGCTTAATCATAAAAAAATATTAACATCCGGTCACGTGTTTTGACACATGTAAAATTATTTCAAACAAGTTTGAACTTGTTACAAGATGATGATATCATATTTTTCAAGGTCAAATCTATTTCAACATATTCTTGAAAATTGCTGACACGTGTAAAATTATTTTAAGATCAAAGTCCATTCAAACAAGTTTGAACATGTATTTTTATTATGTAAATTTCAAGTGTCATATTACATCGCTGACTCAATAAAAAAAAAATATTAACATCCGGTCACGTATCTTGAATTTTATCATGTATATTTAAAGTGTCAAATTACAATATTTTTCAAGGTCAAATTAACATATTCTTGAAAATTGCTGACTAATGTCAACGTCCCGCCCCCCCGTTCACTCCATTCACTCTCCGCCGACTACAGCGCCACTATTGGTCAAAGCCAATGACGTCACCTGGTAATTCCCCGTTTATGCTTAGGCAGCCATTCCTCCACACCAATTCAACCACACCTCCCGACGCCATCTTGATTTTTACAGCGCTACTATTGGTCAAAGCCAATGACGTCATCAATGCTTAGGCAGCCATTATTCCCCAACACCACACCTCCCAACGCCATCTTGATTTTTACAGCGCTACTATTGGTCTAACCCAATGACGTCCCCCCTCCAACTTCGCATTCAACCGAGGTTTGCCCTTTTTGGAAAAGTGTACCATCCAACTGGGTTGAAAGTGGGCTCGATTATCTAACGTCCAATTCCCGCCCCCTTTAACCCCCACTTCCAAGAAACACACTCCTGTCAACCACGCCCACCACTTTAAGCCCCACTTCCACCAAGAAACACACTAACGCTCTGTCAGCCACGCCCCACCACACCTCCCAACGCCATCTTGATTTACTATTGGTCAATGACGTCATCTATCCCCTCCAACTTCGCATTCAACCGAGGTTTCCAACATTCACCTAGGTTTGCCCTTTTTTGAAAAGTGTACCATCAAAGTGGGGTTACTTGAGGTCAAACTGGCCCAGGAGTGACTTGACTCTTCTACTAGTAGACCAACAGACAAAACGATGTTATCTCAGTTACAGAGGATATTGCATATAAAAAGCACTCGCTGTTTCAGTTATGGAGGTAGCTATGATGATAAAATCGAAAGAACGAATCCCAATTATAGAGGCTTGCTTCGTCCTACTCACAGAGGTGCCAAAGTGTTGGGACCTAAGCATATGATTTCCAGTTATTGCCGTTTCTCACTCATCCTGGTTTCATTGTAAATAAATGTATGTAGTATAAAAATGTATATTTTTCATTGAATTGAAAAACATATTATAATCTATATTTCTGTGTTCGATGGTATGTTTGTGCTTGAGTTAAAATTAGGAATTTCCGTTAGAAATTGAAAGAGGCTAGTTTATTGACTATTTTTATATAACAAAATGCGTTGAATATGATCTTGACAAAAAAATTTTGTAAATTATGGGTTTCATTAAATAAATTTCGATTTTTGCTCCAATTTCATAGGTCAATTTTTTGTATTATATAAATCTAAATTTTGTATTTCGACTACCAAGTAGTCATCATCAGTATGAATTATTATGTAATTCTTTTATTGTAAATAAGCTAACTATCATAGGGACATAAAATTTATCCACTTCTCGTCAATTTGAAAGAGCATCTGACCAAGGTATTTAACTAACTATTAATCCTAATAAAGCAAAATTTTTTATGCAACGCTTGAAAATCTTAGGACACGTAATTTCTTCCGAAGGTAGGATACCTAATCCTGAAAAAGTAGAAGCAATTAGAACTATGCCTATTCCTAAAAACCTTAAGGAATTACAATCATTTCTTGGAATGGCAGCCTTCTTCGCTAGATATATACAGAATTTTAGTACTATAGTGGCACCTTTAAATGCCTTAAAAAAGAAAGATGCTAAATTCATTATAACGCAAACACATGTGGATGCTATTAATAAACTTAAAACAGTGCTCACTACGGCACCAATTTTACGATTCCCTATTTTTGATGACAAACATCCTTTCATAGTAACTACAGATGCAAGTTCTATAGGTGTAGGTGCTTGTCTAATGCAAAAATTTGAAAACAAACTACATCCAATTGAATACTGTTCGCGAAAACTTAATCCAGCAGAATCAAAATACCCAGTATACCAACTGGAATTATTGGCTGTTTTACATGCATTAAATACATTTAAAGACTACCTTTTAGATCGAAAATTTATATTACGTACTGATTGCAACGCTTTGGTGTATTTATTTAATACACCACAACGTTTTAATAAACTTTCCAGATGGTTATTAACTATCTCGAAATTTAATTTTACAACAGAACATATTAGAGGCACAGAAAATGTAGTAGCCGATTGTTTAAGTAGATTATTTTGTGAAAATGAAACAAATATTGAGGAAAATATTCAATCAAAAAACATAGAACCAATTACACTTCTTAATCAGATATTAACTGACCCCAAAGGTTTTTTATCTATAAAAAAGGAACAAAAAGCTTCTCCAGATTGTAGACACATTTACCAATTAATTAAATCAGGTTCAAATGTACAAAATTTTGCAATTCGCGATGGCTTATTAGTTCGTTTTGTTGGGCGCAATAGAAATAAACGTATTGTTCTCACAGATTCTTTATTGGACTATGTATTAGATTACTTTCATTCCTCAGTATTTGGATGTCATTCAGGCGTCACGAAAACATATCGTGAGATAGCCAAAAGATTTACATATCCTGACTTATATAAAAAAACTGTAGATTATGTTAAAAAGTGTAGTGTTTGTGCTACCTGTAAACCAATAAACTATAAAATCTCAGCACCTGATGCATCAATTAGTGAAAAAAGTATATATAACAAACTATATGTGGACTTTATTGGACCCCTAATACCTTCTGCAGATAATGGCTTCAAATATATTTTTGTTATTACAGATGCTTATAGCAAGTTTTGTTGGGCCTACCCCACTAGGAAAGCAACGTCAGCAGTGGTAATTAAAATTTTACATCAACTCTTCATGGTATTTGGATTTCCAAAAGTTTTAATTAGCGATAATGCTAAAAGCTTCAAGTCTAATAAATATACACAATTTTTATTATTAAATGGAATTCGCATTGGTTATACCTCGCCTTACCGTCCTCAAGGTAATATCACAGAAAGAATAAACAGAAATATAAAAATAAATTTAACCTGCGTAATCAAACAATACCAAATGAAACATAAGGACTGGAATAAAATATTGCCATTTATAATATTCAATTACAATTCGACATATCACTCAATTATTAAAGCTTCACCAGCAGCAGTTTTTTTGGGTCGAACTTGGAGTCAACCATTGGATTTATTACTAAATACCACCGATATTTTGGCTATGGAAAAACCTCCTAGTGTGGATATGGTCCAGCAGGCACTGCATAAAGCTACTGTAATGCGAAAAGCACGACAACATCAAGCTCCAACTGATGTTAAATTCCACGTTAATCAACTTGTACGGGTTAGACTACCACCTACAGCATCAAACATCAACGAAGACAGAAAATTTTCACCTCGATTCAGCGATGTTAAAAGAATCGTCCGTTTTACAACTCCAGTTAGTGTAGAATTAATTGATCCAAAAACTAACGAATTAACTAGAACACATGTCACACACTTGAAACGTGCTGAAGTGTTATAAGATGAACTTTTTTTTTAGAGGTGGTGAGTGAAACACAATCAAATATTACTTTTAGCTAAGACTCCAATCATTAGTTTAATAATTACTTTACCGATGCACAGATGTCAGATAAATATATATATAAGTTAAATTAATTTTCTTAAAAAAATCCTTATAATGATATGTATGAAAAATATTAATATTTTCTATTTTCATTTTTAATTTCTGAAATATTAAAAATACTTACAGTATTTTTGTATGTATGAATTTTTCATAAAAAAGAAAAAAACAAGTAATTGTTGGACAAGGAAAGATGTATACATAGCTAACATATAAATTATAGAAACAGCTATTTAAATTCATATATAAAAGCTAGTCACTGTGTGTCATACGGGCAGTGTGTGTACGCAGAACCAAATCAAAGGACGACTTCAATTTAACACTCAACAACATGGAATAAAGAAAAATATATATACATCTTTCTTCGAGCAACAAGGATATGTATAAAAGTCATTTAATTTAATATTCAATTTCAAAATGTTGTGGTGAGAAATAAAAAACATGCATTAAATATTTTAATTTCATTTTGAACTTTATCTTATTTCTTTAATAAATTTGATACTTGTTCTTTTAATTCAATCTAAGTGCTAAATGACAATCAAATAAGATTATTTTATTGAATTGTAAGCAACTTTAGATAGATGATATAAAAATGTTATTTTATATAGTATTGGAATGATTTATGTAACTTTTTTGGGAAGTTCATGTGTTCTTGGTGTGTGATGAATTTAACACTCCAGAACATAGTTTAACATGAACCTTTTTTGTTGTTATATTGTTTTTTCTAAATGAGAAATTTGTAACTAATTATTTTTTTTGTTGTTGCATAAATCATCCTTGCTAATTTTTTTTTTGAAACATTTTGTTTCTTTTATATATGACTAACTCATTATTTTAGACTATGTCATTTATATATTTATTCTTTTTTTAAAGATTATTAAGTAAACTTTTTGGATTCTTCTAATCCATTTAATATATGGTTAACTCTCTTTACAGAGACGATATCATTTTGTATTTTTGACTATGTCATTAATATTTAATATTTTATAGAGTTTATTGAGTAAACTTAGGATTATTTTTAATCCTTTTAAAATATGATTAACTCTCCTTTATAGGGACTATATCATTTTGTATAAACTAAAATGGTCGCTTGGTTTGACAAAATGTGGTATGCATTCATTGTAATATGTTTTTGTTTTTTTTACTTCACTATTTTTGAACTTGTTGAATGCGGTACGCAATTTGTCGAATCAAGTCACTTGTATATATAATTCTGTTCTTTGCCTTTGTATGGACTATTTTTTTTTTTGAATAATTGTGAAAGAATGTTGGTTACGAAATTGAATTTAATCTTTTTTATTAGTAAAGAATAAAACTCGAATTTATTAAAAATTTAAATACTGCTTTCATTGTTTTCTCTTAATTCAGATTTCTATTTCAGATTAATTAATTTTCACGCTTCCACGTAAACATTTATGAATGAATTGAACTTGTTACATATATGAGATTGAGTACGGTTAACTCGTGGCTAGAATAATCTAGTTCGAGAGAATATCTCGGTTAACAACCATTCTTATTAGTACTTGTTCATTTCACCCTAATACAACATTGCAATATCAATTAACTATAAATTTCGTTTCAATTTTTATCAAACCCTATTTTCTTTGTATCAACATTCGAACTATAACTTAGTCTTGTTTCGTGTTACAAACCAATATTAAATTTATTTTAACTATCTTATACTTTTTTTAGTGATGTCCCGGATATAAAACGATATAAGTAATTGTACACGGTTACTCAAATCTACGCATTTTGCTCTTGAGGATATTACTCCATGGGTGACGCCAAAAAGGGACAGGTAGGGGGAAACAGCCCCTCCTTTAATAATTCACAAAAATGGCTCAAAGCACCCACTTGCTTTAAAAAAGTTAAATTCTACTGAATTCAAAATATCAGTTATCGGATGAGCTTAGTATGAAATTACAATTCATCAAGTTTCCAAATTCAAAACGTCCGTCCGCAGACGGACGAACGGACGGACAACCGAAAATGGACTAATTAGGTGATTTTATGAACACCTATTCCAAAATTTTGTTCGTAGCATCAATAATTTTAAGCGTTACAAACTTGGGACTAAACTTAGTATACCTTGCATATTACATATATACATGGTATAATAAATTTTGGCGATTGATCTTCTATATTTTTATTTGTACCTACAATTCATTCTTCATATTTTCCATCGGCTGGCAATTGTGCACAAGTTGTATTTGAGAAAAAAAGTACTAAACAAATTAAATTAACGTCAAGCGCCGTTCTTTACAAACCCTTAATGTTGTTAGCACTGTCAGAAATGTATGTCATATGAAATAAAATTGTATATAGGCTTCAAATGGTACCAATTATTAATAGCGTAAGCGTAATTGGTTAACTATCATAGATAACATGATAGCCATTCAAATTAAAATGCATAAACGTTTGAATTGAAATGGATAAACATCTTAAATATTGTTTTGCGACCTACTTAAATTAATTGAGCTAGTTATCGTTACCGCCCGCCCAAACAATGTATTATCAAATGAATGAATTCGAAATAAAATGACTATTTAACATGAAATATATTCTATTTGCCATTTAATTGAATTATTTCATATTCCACTTAAATAAGAATTAAAGTAAATCAAATCAACGTTTTAGAAACAGAGTATGAACATACATACCAACATACCAACACACATCAGTTTAAGTCTGTTTTACCTGCCCACAGTCGTTATTATGCCATGCATATATGAAATATACATAGTATATTAAGTTTAGTCCCAAGTTTGTTAAGCTTAAAAATAATGATGCTAGGAAAAAAATTTTGGTAAAGGTGTTCAAAAAATCACCTAATTAGTCCATTTCCGGTTGTCCGTCCGTCCGTCCGACGTAAATAGTGAGGTCAAGTTCGTAAATGAGCATCATAGGTCAATTGGGGCTTGGGTCCGTAGGACCCATCTTGTAAACCGTTAGAGATAGAACAAAAGTTTAAATGTAAAAAATGTTCCTTATCAAAAATTAAACAACTTTTTTTAACAACGTTTACCCGTGAGGGCGCCAATTAGGCGGAAATTTTATAATATATACTATACTTGATTATCAGTTATGTATGTGTCACATGTTTGTATGTGTCATGTGATAAAGAAATCAACACTGACTATGCATGGTAAACAAACAATTGACTGAGCTAATTGTCGAAATACCATGCATAGCCAGTGTTGATGACTCTATCACATTACACATACATACATACCACACATAACTATTCTCATAATTACATACTACAATATGTACGCCTAATTTGCTCCCTCACGAGTAAACAGTGATATTTACGAAAAAATGTTTCAAACAAAAGTTGTTTATTTTGATTATTTTTAACATTTAAACTTTTGTTCTATCTCTAACGGTTTACAAGACCCAATTGACCTATGTTGATTGACCTCATTTACGAACTCGATCTCACTTTTTACGTCCTAAGCACGCTATAAAAATTTCAACTTGATATCTCTTTTCATTTTTGAGTAATCGTGATGACAGACGGACAGACAATAGACAGACAGACGACCGATAATGAACTAATTAGGTGATTTTATGAAGAGCTATACCAAAATTTTGTTCATAGCATCATTATTTTTAAGCATTACAAACTTGGGACTTGGTATATTTCATATACATGATATAAAAAGTCTCTTCCTCATGATTAGGTTACAATGCGATGATAGGATTGTGTGAATTATATTTGTAGCTGGATGCAGTTGGAACAGACCAACATCATATGAGTATATTTTCTGATAAGCTAATTTAAAAACTCAATATTTCAGTATACGCGTATATGAATTTTTAATCAAATTAATGTCCCGTTTATAACGTAGTTTGTTATGTTCATTGCATGTATATTATGGTCGGTATGGTTGTACGGTCGTGGTCGATCGGTGGAGATGACTTTAAATGTTACATCGCAAAAAAACATCATCATACACAAATTTCAATTTTTATTTTTTATTTTTAGGTTCATCAAATGAGTATTGCCTGTGGTTTTAACACCCACATTAATAGTGTGTTGCATAATATGTTCCGTTATTAGTACACACGCGTGGGCGTGAGGAAAACATGTTTTCACTTTATCAACATTATACAAGGTGTTCTGTTATTGATAGCAGAAAATTATACCAGTAAATTAAGCTTATCAAGACAAATGGAAAAGCTCTTTACCAAATTTCGATCTGAGGCCTCATTCGAGAGATGTAACAATGGCAAAAATAGAAAGATTTATGAATTCACATACCTATGAAATTAGTATGTGTCACTTTAGAATATAGAGGGGACTATCATAAAACAATGACTGATTGTAAATTGATTTAATTGGGTAGCGAATACTAAAAAAAATATTTTGTTGTCTTTATTTATAAAGAAAAAAAAAAAAAAAACAACAACAACAACATATTAATCAAATTATTTCTCCAATTCAGAGACACTTAGACGTATGAGGTATCAAGTTATACATACCGGGGGGATTAAATTGTGTAATACATAACACATAATGTCTTAAGATTACACAATCAAGATCAAAGTCTGGTTTGCTATGAATAATAAAGCGAGTTTAATCATCTTTAAAACGTTGGGCTTGATTCTGATCTGATCAATTATAATTAATGGTCCTGAACGGGATACAAAACAAAACAAAATGCGTAAAAATTTCTTGTATAATGAGTTTCATCATATTCCAAAACAAAATTTTTCCTTAAAAATCACCAGAAATCAAGACAAAAATTTGTTTCCAATTGCGATAAAACTCGAATATTTGGTTAATTTGATCCCAAAAATACAACAATCGGATTTTTTCGCCGGTTAGATTAGTACTTCTTATGATAGCACTCTGAGAAATCACTGTGTTTCCAACAAATAAATTAACCTTAAAACACACACAATTCTGGCAGACTAAAAAATTTAAGTTTTAATTTTAGAATTTGAATATGACATGTGAATAATTAGTTGTGTAATTACGTTTGCAAAATAGTTAAAAAATAATTAAGTCAAATCAGTATCATCGAAAAATTTAAATCGTAACCTATTTTTCCATATATATGATAAAAATTTATGTCGAATAGAAATGCAAATCGAAATCAAATCCCAAATTTACATTAAAAATAATGACATGTTTAATTATAGATAAATTTTAAGTGGATTATCTATTACCAAACTCACTATTTACAATTTTTAATTGACATAAACGCATATTTAATTTTTCACACTAAGTGAAATAAAATCGATATTAAATGAAATTTACATAATTTAAAAGTAAAGCTCAAAGCAAAGTTCAAATTGTTCACTTGTTCTACTTAGAAATAACAATTCTGTAAGAACTGTGGATAAACTTTTACGGGAAAATTATGGTCAATTGAATCGTCCTAGTGAGCGAACAAATCGCATCATTAAGCAAAAGCTCGAGGAAACTGGAAGCCTTGAAAATAGGATAAGGCATGTGTACAGCCAAGAATACGCCATTGAATTTCTTTTTGTGGGGTTTTCTTAAGAGTCGGTGCTTTTAAATTTGGGGAAAGGGGTGATTTTGTCTATAACTTACCAGATGTCAACTTTTAGGTGCTATAACGTTGAAGATCTCTTGATGTAGAAGGATCAACAAACCTTCAACGTTGGAGCACCTAAAAGCTTACATCTGTCAAGTTAGCTTGCGGAACTTTTTAGCGAAACTTGCGAAAATACATAGAAAATTAACTGGCTAAAGTCTTCATAAAGGCTTAGTTTCTTTTTAATATCAGTCAAATATCAACTTTTTTTCAAACTATGTTTTTCCTGGAATAATTTCTTTGGATTTTATAGTTTTGCAGCGTGGTGAAATTTTTTATGAATAAATAAGCAATCAAAATTCATGTTAACGTTTCACCTGTTATTGAAGCCGTAAAAAACTGCCTTAAACAACATGACAAATTCATTAAACTCAATTTATTAATATATTTTTGGTGTAACAAGTGTACCGGGGCTTGTCGCTTATAACAATTAAATACAAAACTTAACACCTACAGGGTGTGACATCGAGCTTGTGTTTCATAGTACTTTTATAATTAATTTAAAAGTTGCATTTATTACAGTGAGATAAGATGGAAATCAGCGAAATTCTATTTGAACTTATTCAGATTAAATATGTAATACATAGGTATAAATGTATTATAGGCAAAGCTTAGGTTTAGGATTTTAGAATTGCTTATTTTAGATGTTTACTCATTGAAAAAGGCTTACATGTTAAAAAACTATCATATCAAGTGTTTCTGCAAAAATCATTTGAAAAGTCGATAATTCTGAAAAATCAGAGGGATGGTGACTAAAGAAGGAGCCTCGCAGTCTTGAAAATTGTTAAATTTAATGGCTTCTTATAGATTTTTATCCACTGGAATATTGCAGATCTCAAAGTCTTCATTTGAGCCATTTTTTTGCTTTAAAATTGAACGTCATAGGAGGGAATGGATATTATTTTGTGATTTAGCACCCAAATAACCATATAATTTTCTAAAAATATCTCATGTAGCTAAGAATATGTAAATCCGAGGGTGACAAATATGAGATCCGCGACATTCGTTACTTGCTCTCGTGTTGTGTGGCAACTTCGTCTATCGTCTCGTGTTTGTCACCCTCGACTTCGACACATTAACCAAGAGATCTGAGATATTCTTTACATTTTCTCCCTGAATGTATAATATACTTTTTTTGCAGATCTGTGCCATCGATAACACATACTGTAATATGCATAAACTGAATAACTTTAATAAAATAATTTTTGTTGTAAATAATTTACAATATATGTGTTGCGTTTGTAAGAAAAGAAATTTTATAAAGTGAACATTGGCTTCCACGCAAAAGGGGTTTTAATATTATCAGAGGCGCATATACAATACGCACAGCATGATACTTTCTGTAATTTGAATATAAAATATTTTATTTTTGTAGGCTGGTATATCAAAGACACGATGGTTCAAAAAAATTCAGACATATTTGGTTATAGAGGTCAGACAAATGCATATATTTATAACAAATTTAAGGGTATATGGTATTAAAGACTATTTCCAAGATCCTTTTTTTTGAACTTCTATAAAAATTTGGTAATGTTTTCTCGAAGCGAATAACCACCAACGTGTTTCAGTAAAAAATCCTAGTGTAAATTTGATTAACTTTGAATGAGGAGTAAGTCTTAGACGATCTTCTGTACTGCCACCAATTTGATCTATTGTATTTCCTGTGCTTCAACTGTCAGAAGCTCTACATTTCATTTATTTCTTTTGAATAGAAATCAGTCTATCTCAAGGGATGGTGTCGTTTGAGAGGGGAGTACAGAATGTGTACGCCCCAACTACCTTTACTTCATGACAAAATCTGCGTTCCCTCCTAAATTGATTTTGTTTACCTATGCTTGCTTATTGAGTTTACACTGGCCAGTAAGCAGGTTAGTAAAATTAAATGATTTTCCCCAGTTGAAAGTGATGTAAAGCCTTTTTTCCATGAATAGGAGCCTTTTATAAGAGCCTCCAAAAACTCGTTCGACTCTTGGACCATATATACCTTTATTTTGTTTTTAATTGTGGTTTTCGGTACTCAAAGAAATTAGGTTTTGAGCCGTTTATCGGAGTATATACATCCATTTTGGGCTTATTTGTTAGCCCCTACGTTACCTTCGATTCTTGAGTCAGTCCATAATGACTCTGCTAAGTTTACCCAGCATTTATTCTCTTCAAAATTATTCAGTTTAGTTTCGATGCACTCCAAAACTGTTTTGTTTCGATAAACTTAAGCATTCTAAAAAATTATAACAAAAATCAAACTTTCAGCCTCTGATGTTTCAGAAACCAAGCCTGATATCGAAAAATTTTAGGTACTTACCTATACCGTCTCCGTGGAGTTATTACCTATTTCATGAAAAAAATTAACATCTACCTCATTTGCACTACTCATCTACCTCATTTGCACTACTCATAAAAGTATATTCAATTGCTATGTGGATTTCCCTGTGTTACACTAATAAGCTCTTAAGGTGAGCACATCTACCTAGATCTATGAAGAACAGGAGTCTTAGTTATATTTTGTTTCGATTGACCAACGATAATGTTGTTCGATGTCATTAAATAATATTATTTTTATTTAGTTAGAAAACAAAAATAACTAATAAAAAAGTTGTATATTTAATCAGATGAAAAGTAGTTTATTAAACTTTAATATTATTAACGAAAGTATATTTATGGATTACGAAAATATATTTCCGATGGAAAAATGTTTCCTACAACAAATAATATTGTTTTTCTTCTTGTGTACTATTTATATCTTTGTCGGTTTTCTTTTTATACCATGTATATGAAATATATCAAGGTATACTAAGTTTAGTCCCAAGTTTGTAACGCTTAAACATATTGATGCTATGAACAAAATTTTGGTATAGATGTTCATAAAATCACCTAATTAGTCCGTTTTCGGTTCTCTGTCGTCTGTCGTCTGTCTGTCGTCTGCCTGACAGTCTGTCATCACGAAAACTCAAAAACGAAAAGAGATATCAAGCTGAAATTCTATAGCGTATTTAAGATGTAAAAACTGACTTCGAGATTGTAAATGAGCAACATAGGTCAATTGGGTCTTGGGTCCGTAGGACCCATTTTGTAAACCGTTAGAGATAGAACCAAAATTTAAATGTAAAAAATGTTCTATATAAAAAAATAAACCACATGTGTTTGAAACATTTTTTCGTTAACATGTAACTGTTTACCCGTGAGAGCGCAAATTGTATAGGATGTATGTTATGGCTAAATCAGTTATATATGTATGACATGTATGTATGTATAAATGTATGTATAGTGACAAAGTAATCAACACTGTCTATACATGGTATTTCAACAATTAGCTCACTCAATTGTTTGTTTTCATTTGTTTATAAATGATTGAAATTTTTTCTAGAATAACCGATAAATATCGAATTTTTTTTTTCTTAAAATAAGACAAAGATATTTACGATATTTATGCAATTAGAAAATATCATATTTTTATATTGCATGCAATTTTCCCGTTTTTCTTTTCTTTTCTAGTTTAAATATATGAATTGAAATGCAGTTTTATTAATATTTTTTGATTTCCAAAGATATTTTAACTTATATTAACATTCTTAAATCAAGAATTTCTTTAAAAAAAAAAACGTCATTTAAATTATTTATCATATTCGGTATCAAACATATGAATGACTTTATATTTGACTTTTACAATACAATAACATATTGTGTGCAAGTGATGCTTTTAAATTTGATAATATAGATATCGTTCTTCAATCATCAATACCCTAACTATAGTCGTCTTTGTTCAGCAAATGATGGATCTTCGATGAACTCATAATTTAGTAAAAATTTTGTTTTGATATCATCGACAACCTTATATTTATATGGTATTATTATAAACTATAAGATTGTCTAAAGATTTTAAATAGTTTTTAATCACAATGTCTAAATTTCAAATGCGAGTTTAGGGTTCCGTATCCGAAAAATTTGGCGGGGGCATTTTAAATTTTGTAAATTTCACTTGTTAAAATATATCTCTGTGTACTTTTACTTTTCATTTTCACAATTTTTCGATTATTTTAACTAGCAAAAATAAAATAATCGATTCATCGACTTTCAAAAATATCGAGAAAAAACATCGATGTTTGATTAATTTTTTTGCTTATTCGTAAGACTTTATATTTGTCTTAAACTATAAATTTTTTTTGAGGGTTATAAACTATTCATACATTCTTGTTGTAGTGTAGAAGTGTAGAATATATTATTGTTTTGTTTCATAAAAATTCAAACATAAAAACGTTATACGTTATACGTTTTAGTAAGTTTGTTTATTTATTTTCAGACTTTTATGATCGGTTTCATATGTTGTCTTAGGTCTAGAGCCGGGCTTAGTATTTGTCATTTCAAGACGACTGAAAATATTTAGTCAGGTACTTAAAAAAGTAAAAAATGTCAACTTTGGGAACAAAAAGAAGCTTTTGAAGAATTATTACATGGATTATTACATGGTGAATATTAATACATTAAAAAAAACTTTAAATTCGTTCTCCATGAAATTTGGCACGCTATTTTATAATACCAGGTTAGGTTAGGTTAGGTTAGGTTATATTGGCTGTCCACGAAGGACACACTTAGGCTATGGAGCCCATTGTGATACCATATATGTGTTTTACCACCTTTCCGCTATCTCAGAAATTAGAATATCTCAGAATTTAGAATAAATTTTTTCATAGAAGAAATATTTGTTTAACACGGTCTTCAATCATTCATAAATAACTGTCAAATACCTGAAATGGCCCTACACCTATTTAGTGTTTTGGTTTGTGTTGTGTATTGTATGTAACATCGAAAAAGATTATCGCTATTAAAATTATAACATATGGTAATAAAAATTGAGCAATTTCATGTATTATAACAAAACAACAATGTTATGATATATTATATGAAGATGATTTGAAAGTTACTACAGAATCGTTAAAAACATCAAAAATTATTTTATGATCAAAGCATACATGAATTTTACAAGGAATTTCAGATAAACACAAAGTGGAAGAGCCTAGTGTGGTTTTGTCAAACTTCTCTTGCATACCGGTTCAAATAGGAAAAATCACGATTGACTATTTTTATACCATGTACATGAAATATACCAAGGTATATTAAGTTTAGTCACAAGTTTGTAACGCTTAAAAATATTAATGCCATGAACTAAATTTTGGTATAGGTGTTCATAAAATTACCTAATTAGTCCATTTTCGGTTGCCTGTCTGTCTGTTTGTCGTCTGTTCGTCTGTCATTACGATTACTCAAAAACGAAAAGAGATATCAAGCTGAATTTTATAGCGTGCTTAGGACGTAAAAAGTGAGGTCAAGTTCGTAAATGAGCAACATAGGCCAATTGGTTTTGGGTACACAGGACCCATCTTGTAAACCGTTAAAGATAGAACAAGAGTTTAAATGTAAAAAATGTTCCTTATAAAAAAATAAACAACATTTGATGGAAACAGTTTTTCGTAAACATCACTGTTTTCCCGTGAGATTGCAAATTAGTATGTATTATATGTGAAAATCAGTTATATATGTGTGACATGTATGTATGTGTAATCTGATAGAGTAATCAACACTGTCTATACATGGTATTTCAACAATTTACTCAGTCAATGTTTTCACTTGTTTTAAAAATTAAATTTAATTAAAATTATTTTGTTAAGTTTACATAGATTTCCATAGTTTTTATTACTAATGTAAATTATTTTAATATTAATAATTATTATAAATTATTCATAATTATTCATTAATTAATTATTCATAATAAAATATAATTGTTAAATATAATTTTATTGTTATTGTCAAATGAAGTTTTATATTTTCAATAAAAATCTCATTATTCAGGTTAATTATTTGGTTAGTTATATGCCATTGTTAAAAATTATAACTCTAAGCCACGTAATCGCATTAATTTTGCTGATTAGTTCTCACATATTTCTTTTAACTTGTAACAGGTTAATTTTACTTGAAATTTTTACATAAGCAGTTTTCAGTCTGTATTAGAATTATTGCAGTGAGAAGAAGTCCAATTTGGTCATATTTAATTTATTTCATCTACATCAAAAATATAAGTATGAAGTAATACAAATATATTCGAAATTTGCACATTTTGTCCATCATTTTGCTCGAAAACTATCAGTCAGTTTGTTTTGGCATTAATCCTTAAGTGTCTATCAACACTTAATTACAGGTAGAGATAAAAATTTTGCACAAGCATAACTCGAACAAAACGAACAAACATGAAAATTCTGTACGAACGTGACTTAAATTAAACGAATATAAAAGTTTTACAACTGACTTCTTATCGTGATACCAACAAAATAAGCTGAAAAATCGTATAAACACTAAAATCATGAACAAAATCAATTCTCACTACTCTAGTTGCTGAGGTCAAATCCATTGTTGTGACGATTCAGCAATCATAATGCTAATTTTTGCTTTTTCGACCCTGTACACGCAATTTGCTAGCCAGTATAACTTTCTAAGTTCTTCACTGCCGGGCGAGGCCCGAGCAGGTAGCAACCCTATTCATAATTTCCTAAACTCTTTGTAGAATGTAAATCAATTTGATAAAACTGTGTAAACCGAGGAAGTAATATGCATTGTTTTTACATGCCAAAATTATTAAAGTTTATTGTTTTTTTTTTTATAAGTCATAGTGACTCATCACCTGACAATAAAGATGAATGTTGTACATTAAAACGACTTGTTTGGCTGAGAAAATGTTGCTAAGATTTTATAAACATAAGTCTGCAAGAAATAATTATCTATATAAATCGCAACATATTGTATTTATTACAAGAGTGATACCCAACCGCTTCGCTGGGTTTAAAAGTAAAGGTTGAAAAAGATACCCACTAATTGTCAAGGAAATAAGTTAGTATGTATAGCTTATAACGACCATCGGGTATAATGACAAAATTTATTGGTCCCAGCAATGTCGTTAAAATCGATTTTGTCTCTATTATTATTGTTGGTAATAACAAAAGGCCTTGGCGTAGTCTATATAGTCATGACATAGGCTGTTGATTATTGCTAGAAAAATCGATAAAATCCTTCAAACTAAAATAAACAAATGAAAATTAGTAGGGGTAAATTGCGGATTCTGGCACATTTTGGACTTTGGACTGTGACGTAGTTTTCTTATATGACCTTGAGTGCATTGTCTTGAGTGCAGAGGTCATTGAACTGCATTGGATGCATTTTTTTGGGAAAGTGCATTGCCCGAAGAGTCATTGCATTGTTTACTTTTGGGATGCACTTTTTGGGATGCACTTTTAGGAATGCAATTTTGAGTTCATTGAACGGATAATGACGTATTGTTTCAACAATTAATTCAACAATGAGAACCTTCTCACTCGGTAGTTGCTGCCCAATTGACGTATGAAGTGAAGATGTTAGTATAGAAATATACTTTTTTAGAAAAACAAGAGATAGCAGTGGGATTTGAACGCTGGTTTCCTGGGTGCGAGTCTGATCACTTAACCACTCGGCCACAGAGGCTAGTTAAGTATACGTCAAAAAAGTTGTATACATGAAAACTTTCAAAACTGGTTTTTTCAATTATAATATGAATATAATTATTTTGATAAGATTAATAAACTTTGCACCTGAAAATAGTGAAGGACATCTTTAATTTATTCTATTCTATTTTCAATAAACTTGAAGTATTTACGGAAACTTGACTTTAAAGTTCATCAGGGTAATTAAAAATAAAGACTAGTTTTTCAAATACGAATATTTAGCTATAATCAAAAATTTTTTTTGGGTATATAAAGCCATAAAAATCAATTTGTTTTTATATTCTGCTAAGCACAAGTCTAAAAGTGAACGAAGATTAACAATGGTCTATGGAACGAAAAATGTAAGTGTTTTAAAATATTTTTTTTCTTAAATTTTTTCATTTTTTTCTTTTTCTTTTAATTAGTCTATGAGCGATTGACATTGTGAAAAAACCGATCAAATGTTGTTAGAGGCTGCCATACGAATGGAGAGGGATTTAAAAAAAAACAAAATAATAAATAATATTATCCTTCCCAACTCTTTCCATTTCCCAACAGAAAACTATACCCCCTTAAACTTGGAGGAATATATATCGTTTCCTTCTATTTCCAACTCTAATTCGGAAAATGATTCAATTACAGAGATAAATAAGGCTGAATTGGATATTTATTTAAAGCCCGATCCCCCTAAAATCCATCACCAGACCAGCATCCATCAAGTAAATTCAACACCAAAAAAATCTGCTTATATTAAAAAGTGGCAACGATTTGGCTTCCATCCGCAGATAAAGAAAAGAGAAGAGAAAAATAAAAAAGATAATTTTGAAGAGAAGCCGTAAAAATACAGGTGAGAAGCATTTCTAATCATGTTTTATTTAAGCATTGCAATTTTTTACACTATGCGCTTTAATTAAAGATCTTCCATCACATCGTTCTCCTTCACCGCTGCCGAAAATATTTAATGATGGGACATCAACATCAACAGAACATGATAATTCTGCAAATAGAATTGATGAAGATTCTCATCCAAGCTGTGTGTCCATCTCTCCATCAGAAGAAAGCAATGACTGGATAGCAGTAACTTGCTTCAATAACAGAGTGTTTGCAGGGAGATTAGAGAACAAGGAAAATAGTAAGAATCTTAAAACTTTTTTTAAGCATAAGGAAACATTAGTTCAAAATAAAATTATGGAGTACTTATCATTACATAACTCAATTAAAATTTCACTAGGTTTAAAATGTGATTTCATATTAAAAAAGGTGATATGGAAGTTATCGACAATTTTCACTTTGTGTAAAAACTTGTTCATTACGATCAAGCGTCTGATTTTAACACATGGTATTATGATTCATTAACTAATCTTGACACTCGCTTGGAAGAGTTTCAACAAAGAGGATCGAATGCTGCTTTAGATAAAATAGTATGTTTAGAATTAAATATAGCAAAATTCGATCCTATGAAAGGAGGGAGTTATATTGCACTCCCCAAAAAAATTATTCTTAAAAAAGCTTGTGTCAACATTAAAAATAACGATGATTTCTGCTTTGCCTATTGTTTAATAGCACATTTTAAGCAACCAGTTAAAAATCCTCATATTGTTGCAAAATATCTACCAGATTTTAATAATTGCTGTATATTTGATGATTTTAATCCTTTAAATAATAACAACCAAAATTTGCATCAAATATATGATTTTAGGGGTGTTGAATTTCCTATGAAAATAAAAGATATCCCCAAAATTGAAAAAAACAATGACTTTTCGGTAAATGTTTATGGGTTATCAGATTCGGGTCTTGTAAATGGTCCATTATATTTTACTAGAGGGAAGAAAGAGAAACATATAAATTTATTAATGATCAGTGATGATACTAAATTTCATTATTGTTTAATTACAAATTTATCAAATCTCAAAAGTCAAATCATGGGAGGGCAAAAATCTTCTGTGATAGATGCCTTCAGCATTTCAATGAGAGACAAAAATATAATGAACATTTAGAATTATGTGAAAACATTAACAATGTAAAGATTATTTTTCCATCAGAAAAAGAATCCAAACTGAAATTTAAAAATTATAACCGCAAATTGGCTGTTTCCTTTGTTATTTACAGTGATTTTGAATGTTTTCTTCCTAAAGCGAGGGAAGATAACAATAATTCAAATACCACATATTTCCAACATCATGTAGCATACTCCGTGGCTATCCAGGTTGTTTGTTCTTATGACGTGAGGAAAAATTCTTATTATTCATACACTGGTCGGGATGCACCAAAATGGTTTATTGATAAATTAAAAGAGATTCTAGATGAAATAGAAATAATATATAAAACCATAGAACCTATTCACATGACACTGGAAGATGAAATATCTTTCCATTCATCTACAGCTTGTCATATCTGTGAAAAACCTTTTCTAGAAGGTCAAGTTAAGGTTCGTGATCATTGCCATCTAAATTCCACAACAGTGAATCCTTTATCAAATTACCGTGGTGCAGCCCATGAGGGGTGCAATCTTAATTTCACTCTTCCAAATTTTGTTCCAGTAATATTTCATAATGGTTCGCGATATGATTTTAATTTATTTATTCGCGAACTCGGCTATGATGATGGAGAAATTAGAGCCATCCCCATAAACAGTGAACGCTACATCTCTTTTTCTAAAAAATTGAATTCGTTATATGTCAGGTTTATAGATTCTTGTAGATTTATGCAAAGCACGCTTGATAGTCTAGTAAAAAATTTAGATGATAATCAATTTCATATTCTTGAAAATGAATTCGGGAAAGCTCATCCACATTTAGGCTTATTAAAGCAAAAAGGAATTTTCCCATATGATTATATTACTGGTTGGGATAAGTTGGAAGAGAACAGTTTGCCAGATAAAAAGGAATTTTATAATCAACTCACGGATAGTGATATATCTGATGAATAATGTGAGCATTCGAAAAATGTTTGGGAAAAATTTAACATAAAAACTTTGGGTGAATATGCTGATCTCTATTTAAAATGTGATTTATTACTTTTAACATGTGTTTTTGGAAATTTTCGTAAAATTTGTCAATCAACATATTCCTTAGATCCTTGTTATTACTATACAATCCCTGGGTTAACATTTGACGCAATGTTAAAAGTTACTCAGGTAGAGCTGGATTTAATAACAGATATCAATATTCTAAATTTTGTGGAGAATTCTATTCGCGGCGGATTAACCATTGCAGTAAAAAGATATGCTGAAAGTAATAATCCCTACATGCAAAATTATAATCCTAATTTACCGGAAAGTTATATTGTTTATTTGGATGCAAATAATCTCTATGGATTAGCCATGTCTCAACCTCTTCCATTATGTGATTTTAAATTTCTATCTCCTCAAGAAATACAGGATTTTAATATTGAAACAGATGTTAATGGAGAGTATGGCTATTTACTAGAGGTTGACATTAACTTTCCACAAGAATTACATGAGGCACATAACGACTTCCCCTTTTTACCAGAACATCGGGTAATAAATAAACAAAAAAAATTGGTAACAACTTTTTACAATAAACAAAAATATATTTTACATCTAAAAAATTTGCAACAAGCTTTAAAATATGGATTAGAATTAACAGCCAGACACAGAATCTTGCGTTTTCGCCAATCATTGTGGTTGAAAAAGTATAAAGATTTGAATACAGAGAAGAGGATGAATGCAAGAAATTCATTTGAAAAAGATTTCTTCAAACTCATGAATAATGCAATGTTTGGCAAAACAATGGAATCTGTGCGTAAAAGAAAAAAGTGTAAATTGGTTGCAAAATATGAGGGAAAAAATGGGGTTCGTAATTTGATTTGTTCTCCATATTGTAAAAAATTTACAGTTATTGGAGATAATTTGATTGTAATTGAATTAAAACAATCTGAAATAAAAAGTGATAAACCACTTATAGTAGGTGCATGTACTCTTGAACAATCCAAATATCCAATGTTTGAATTCCATCATGGGGGTATGGCTAAATGGAGTAAAAACATTGAGCTTATGTATTCAGATACTGATAGCTTTGTTTATCATATAATTATTCAAGACCCTCAAAATGAGAAAAACATTTATGAAATAATTCGGGAACATATTGATTTGTTCGATACATCAGATTACCCTGAAAACAATATTTATAATATACCGAGAGCCAATAAGAAAGTTTTAAGCTGTTTTAAAGATGAAACTAATGGTGAAATAATAAGTCACTTTTGCTGTCTAAAAGCAAAAATGTATTCCTTTAAGACTGAGTCAAGTGATGCTGTAAAAAAGGCTAAAGGTGTTGTCAAGTCCTCCTTAAAAAAATATCTTTTGAAGATTATGTAAATACTCTGTTTGACGAGGAAGGTAATGCTATGTATAGTCATATGTATACAATTCAGTCTAAGAAATTTAAACTATATACAATAAAGCAGATTAAAAAAACTCTATCTTCAGAGGATGATAAGCGTGTGGTTTTAGAAAATAAAATTAACACATTAGCTTTAGGTCATAAGGAGATAAATAATTTGTAATATATATTTGTAAATAATTTGTAATATATATTTGTAAATAAAACACCTAATTAAAAAAAATATTTTATTTATTTATACCGACATTTCATTTTGTTATAATAAATCCTTTTGAGGTATCCATTGAGAATCCTTGAACCCCAACCATTTTACAAGCACCATATTTTTCCTCCTTTTTAAAATTTTTTCAACTAAATATATATCTGGATAATTTGTTTTCAATAATTCATGTTGGTAGAATGATCCTAATATTGGATTTCCTTTCAAGTCTTCCAATAGATATGTATATGGATGTGATTATTGTACTTTTGTAATCTTGAAAACTTCCATTGTCCAATTTGGCGTGTATTTCTTTTCAAATATATGTTTGTATTTGGATATGCGTACAAAATCACCAACAGAAAAATTTTTTTTTTCATTTTTTTGCTTGGATGGTTGATTATTATAAGCAGTTTTTAATAATTCCTCCTCATGGGCTTTAGTAACTTCACTTGGTTTCATAGCTATTGTCCGATGTGTTTTATTGTTATAAACCGCAACCATTTTTTGAAGAATATCAACCCACTTGTATGATCCATTAAGTGAAAATTGTTTATATAACATATTTTTCAATGTTCTATTGAAACGTTCTATAATTGCACATTTTTTTGTAGAATAACTTGGATAAATATTAATTTTATACTCTTTCATTAACTTCAGAAAATGTGAATTGAAGAATTCTTTCCCTTGATCAATATGCAGATTCTTAGGTGGTGTAGTTCTTTCCAATATTTTTTCAAATGCATTTGTTACCTCTTTCCCAGTTTTTGTTTTCAGAGGTTCACAATAAGCAAATTTAGAAAAACAATTGATTACAGTAAGTATATATTTATAGCCCTTATTTTCTTTGGAATAATTTGTTATTTCTACTAAATCAGCTTCAAATAAATCATCTATTCCAAATAGTTTATATTTACGTCTAGGAAAGTTTACTCTAGCAGGTTTATGAATTTCATTTACAATTTCAGATTTTTCCATTATACACTGATTAAATGCAATGCTAATTATAATTTTATACAATAAATTAACAATTAATATTAAAAATATTGCATATGAAGCATATGTATTCACGTTGACATTCATTCTGATAATAATTTAACCGTTAACGATTTGTTTTATAAATAGAGAAAAATTAAGCTATAATACCACGCCCTCTCAATTCTGATAAAATGCTTATTATCTCATTTTCTAAGCCTAAATTTCCAGCGAGCTTTTCCGAATTTAAAAGCTTAAGACGTTATATTAATTTATTTGGATCAGTGTAATAAATTACTTTTGGCTTATGCAAGCTACGGTATGATATCCCCTCGCCTTCATGAAACAATTTTGAAATAATATCACGATATTTATTACTTCGTTCACCAGAAATTTGACCATTGCTCTTAAATTTTTTACGATGTACATTTGTTAGCTGAAGTATATGTTTATATGTTTCTAGATCTGCTTCATCATAATTTTGAGATTTTTTCTTGAATAATAATTCACAAAGCCCTTCAGTTAGCTGAAACATTTTTCCGTTAAGCTTCATATAGTCATTTTGAAAATCAACACTTGAATTTCCTATTTTCCAATCATCTTTCTCTCTACTAACACCAAAAATGTATTTTTTATCTGTTGAATATAAATATTTTTGCATATATTTAAGTACATTGGGACCATATTTTGCTTCTAATGATGAGTCATCCTCTTTTTTAATGTCTAATATTTCTCTTTCATTTTTTATTTCATCTTTGATTAAAGGAGCTTTGGTTATTTTTTCAGATAACTCCTAAATCGGTTGTATAATGGGTTTGTATAGTGTTTGTAAATTTTGTTCCAATCTCTGCTCGCCACGTTTCAATAATAAATATTTGGCTCTTATATTTTTTCTGGCACTAATTATCCTGTGTTTAATTTGTCGCTCCTTTTCTATTTATTAATCCATTCTGAACAACTAACGATTTACATCTGATGCAGTTTAACCAACATCTTATGTATTTATAATTATATACTTATCAAACCCACACCTATATCGTCCATTATTTAATTCAGACTCCTTATCGATAACAATAAAACCATATTTATTCTTCCAGCATTCGCCACAAAGTGTACAAAATTTTTCAAAACTCATATCACCAATAACATGATTATCGAAAACATGTCTTAGATTCAATGTATCTTGTTTTAATAAAATAATCACATTACAATTGTCACGTAAATTTTGTTTATGTGCTGCAGAATATGTTTGAATAAGAAAAAACATATCCAATTTTTTATGTCTCCCTCTTGAGTAATAGTTTTTAATTACTTCTTGATCTGAATTAGCATTCACATCATCAAAAATCACTAACGAATTGGGTTTTACATCTTCAGATGTTGGAAATGATAATATATCATTAGTCATATACATAGTGATAGGCTTTAATGGTTTGATAACATCTTTCAACAATTTATATTTCGGTTGATCAATAGTTTTAGAATAAATGTATATATTTTCAAAGCTCACACCACGTTTTTCAAAAATATGTGATAACAAAATATTTGTTTTGCCTCCACCGCTAGGTCCTGCAATCAAAACTCTCAACTGATTTGGAAATAATTTTCCATGTCGCCTTCTTCCAGATTGGTTTTGCTCATCAAAATTCTCAACTTTTAATTTTGATGGTTGCTGCACGGTCTTCATGGTATAAATGTATAAAAGCGCCTCACAACAATCATTTTATATTATTCTCCATTGGTATGCGAGAGTGTATAGATGTTGCGCTATAAGGGAGGAGGTTTGCTTAATAAATTAATTAACAAATTACCATTTGAAGCTCATATTCCTGGTTATCAATATTGTGGGCCTGGTACCAAATTGCAAAAAAAATTAGAGAGAGGTGTTAGCGGCATTAACAAATTGGATGATTTTTGCAAATTTCATGATATTGCCTATGATACGTATACAGATATAAACAAGAGACACGAAGCAGATAAAATTTTAGCAGAACAAGCTTGGAGTAGAGTTAAAAGTAAAGACGCCACCTGGAGGGAAAAAGCTGCTGCCTGGGCTGTTACTAATATTATGAAGGGTAAAGTAAAAACTGGATCCGGTTTAAAAACAAAGAAAAAAACGAATGTTGAAACAAAAAAAGGAGGAAAGTTACTAATTGGTAAAAAGAAAATTGAAAAATCAAAGAAAAAGAGTAAAAGAATTATACCAACTAGAAAAATTGGAGGTGCTCTTCCATTAGCTCTAATCCCTGTAATTGCAGGTGCAGTGACAGCAGTATTAGGTGGCGTTAAAACTGTAAATGATATAAGAAATTCTAAAAAAGCATTAGAAGAAACTATACGTCACAATAAAAAATTGGAAGAATCAGCTGTTAAAGGGCGGGGTTTTTATTTAAGACCATATCAAAAGAAGAAGAAACCTTAAGATTACTACAGAAATTACCGATTCGAGCATTAACTGATTTAGAATTAGATAGTTTTGGTAAAAAATATATTAAACACTTTAGGGGTGTATACATGCGAAATACCCTACCAAAAAAACCTTTACAAAAAGAATGTGCCATAGTAAATCTTGCTAGTTCATCATCAAGAGGATCTCACTGGATTTACTTCTTCAAGAAAAACTCTAAAATATATTATTTTGATAGTTATGGAGATGTACCCCCACCACTTGAAATAATAACTTATCTAGGAAAAAATATTCTATATAACTATAACAGTTTTCAAAAAAGCGGATCAATTTGTGGACACCTTTGTCTAGCATTTTTACTATTTATTACAAATACTTAATATGGCCTACACATTATCCTTAAAAGGTAATCAATCGGAATTAAAGCAAAATTTTTTCCCTCCAATTCAGCTAGATGGTAATTATTCTTGCGGATTGGTGAGCTTCATTGCATTCAACACAATCCCAAACATTAGCGATTTCAACAACCATTTTAAATATGGTAGCACATCATATTATGTGCCTACAGGTACTTACGAAATGGATGCACTTATTAAACTACTTGAAGGAGAATTTCCCTCAATCAAGTTTACCGTAAACTTAAATACATACCAAATTGACATTAAAGGAAAATACACCATTCATTTCGAAGTAGAAAATACAATTGCAAAATTGCCTTTTTTCAAGATCAAAAACTTCCAATAATACACGAATCTCCAATAGTGGTAGAAAGTGGTTATCGCATTGTGGATATTCCTAGTGAAATAATATATTTACCTGTAAACACTAGGGAAATAACTCAGTTGATAGTCAACCTTGTAGATCAAGAGAATCGTCCTATAAATTTGAGAGGGGAAGAAATTCTTGTAAGATTACATCTAAGAAAAGATGATTAACTTTAATAATTCTAATAAATATCTAACTTCACCAAAAAAATGTATCATTAAGAAAAAAGTGGTTAAACGTGAAACACGGCTGTTGAAAGAAAACATAGATTATTTAAAATCAATTGGATTAAAAGTTTTAAAACAATGAATAACAACATTTTAAACTTATCAGAGAAGATGCATTTTGATAATGAAATAACATCAAAAGAGTTGATAAGTTATGCACCCTACAGCGGTAGTAGTTTATCACATGGAAGTAGTATACGAATTGGGATTCAAAATAAGGATGCAATATTATTATTATGCGAATCAGATCTTCTAATAGAAGGAACTATTAAAAAAGCAGATGGTACAAACATTACTTCAGCACTCATAAACAATGGAATTGCCCACCTATTTGAAGTTATATCTTATAAAATGAATGAACAAGTAATTTGTACAGTATACAACCCTGGTGTTGCTTCAACATTAAATGGCTTAGCCTTGCTTACATCGGATCAGGTTAGGGGTTTATCAAATGCTTCGTGGATTTCTGATGGTCAATTGGATGGAACAAAGTTAAATTCAACAAAAGATGGTCAATTTCTGTTTACTATACCTCTATCTCTACTACTCCCATTTTTTGCTACATATAAGAAAATTATAACCAACACCAAGCATGAGCTTGTTCTCGTGCGATCACGTAATGATGCAAATAGTGTGAAAAGTGATTCGGAAATAAATATTGATATTACAAAAATAGTGTGGAGAGTGCCCACAATTCATCTTAATGATGTTGCAAGATTACACTTGTTGGATTTAATAAAGCGCAATGTAACAGTTGATGTGGCCTTCCGAAGCTATGATTTAGTTACATACCCCACTCTACCAACAACACATAAGCATTCGTGGATGGTGAAATCAACAAATAATTTTAATGCTCCACGTTATATTATTTGTGCTATGCAGACTGATAGGATAGATGATTTTAAAAAAATTATCAAATATTCGATTTTAACGATCTAACTTCTATTCGCCTATTTCTTAATGAGCGTCAGTTTCCCGCTCAAGATGTTTTTTTCCAAAATTCAGGAGGATTTGCAACACTTTACGATATGTATCTCAGATTTAAATCATCTTACAATAACCAAGAAAAATCTTATGAGAAACCGTTATTTGATATCAAAGATTTTATGAGATATACGCCTATTGTATGCATTGATTGTTCACGACAAAATGAAATTATTACAAAAAACTCTGTGGATATTCGCATTGATTTTGAATGTAAAAAAGCTATACCTGATAAAACAACTGCTTATGTGTTATTAATTTCTGATTCACTTTTCGAATTTAAAATGCAGACAGGAGATATTAAGAGAATAATATAAATAGTTTGTTATACAGTTACAAACTATCATTTTTACAATGAGCATGCATAAGTTTGGTTATCGCAAGCTAGATGGAAAATCTGATAAAAAATTTTTGGGGTTAAGCACTCGAATGAATGATATAAAAATGGAAATTGATAGACATAAAGCAGATATCAAAAAACTAGATAAGAATGTGAAGGAGCAATTTGAAGAAGAAAGAAAAAACATCAAAGATCTAAAATATCAATTAAATAATGAGCGAGATAGTATCCTTTCAACTTTAAGTAAATTGATTGGAAATGTGAAGGAAAGCATTTTTAAAACAATAAGTGGAATAAATGGAAATATGCAGAAAGATTTACTTAGAGAGAAAAGTATCCTCTTGAAATCCATGAAAGAATTGAAAGATCTTGTATCTCATTCAAAAAAAGATGTCGAATCGTTAAATACTAATATAAGCAATTTACAAACAAGAGAGATTGATGTCCTAAAGAGTAGTGTAACTATTTTACAAAAAAAGTGTATAAATTTGGAAGAAACAATTAAAAATCTTCAAGAACTACAAAAAATAGCTGCTAAAGATATCTCAGAAAAAAAAAAAAAACTGCATGAAGAAGTGTCTGGTATAGCTTTACTAAACAAGTTGAAAGTTATTCCATAATAAAAAAACTTTTAGTTTATAATAATTTTATTTGTTAACATTTTTTACATAAATACTTGTATACATTTTATTAATTAATAAAAAAATTTTTTTTTAACAATTTTTTTTAATAAAACCTTATTCATCCTCAATCCCACTATCACTGCTATATTCCAGATTTATGAGTGGTATAGTTGTAAACAATTTGCGTTTTCTATTGATAGTGTGTTCTTTCTTATTGTTTGAAAACAGTTTCTCAACACGGTATTTCTCATAAAATAACAATGGGCATCTTTCTATGGGTCCTAAGAGTAACATATCATCATCCTTATCTTCTGGATATGAAGAGTGATATAGTGATAACAATTCTTCCAAATCCCGTTCTTCTATTGTTTTTAATGTGGGGTTATATTTTTTAATTAAATTGAAATAATATTTAAACGTTCCATTGGTTCGTAATGTTGAAAATAGATGAGGATGATGATATAAAACATAGTCATACATTGTATTGAAATTACGGAGTTTTTCCAATATTATAACAAATTCTCTCTCATATTCTTGAAATTTTCTAGCGCTTTCATCAATTCTATAAAAGAAAATGTATTTTAAAAATATGAAAGTAATATTACATTTACACAAATCTTACATTTTTAAAGAAGTAATAGCACTCATTTTAATTAGTCTCACAACTTTAATTTCAAAGCATGAGATGGTGCTAATAATAAGTAATATGTCTCGCTTATGTAGTAGATATTTAGCCATATATGAGTGACTTCATTTACATATACTCCGATAGATGGTGGGAGTGATGTCATGTTCACTATATATTTACATCTTTTTAATTCAAAAATTATTAATTAGTAACCATCGTGAAACTGTAAAACGTTAACAATGGCTCAGAAGCAGGTTGATCAATATTATCTAAATATGAAAAAAGATATATTATTAAAATCTTTAATTCAGTTGAATAAATGTGAAACAAAATTTATTATTATTGGAATTTCACCTTTTGATTTATCAAATATAATGCAAATTAAAACACATCGTGGTCAATTTATAAATTTTACTAAATCGCAATGGATACAACTCTTAAATAATCAACAAATTATTTTGGATTATATAAATAATATAAATAACTTTCTGGTGGATATTGTAATTGGTGATGTTACTATTTCTCCTCATAATTGTTATAACAAGAAAATAATTAAGTTTTCATCGAGTAATTCTACTATCTTTCTGAGCGATGAAACAGTTAAAAAAATGTTTAAGGTAGAAAAAATTATTGACATTCAATTTTCAATATTGGAATCATTAAATATTCCTGGTTATATGCAAATGGTGACTAACAAATTCCTGGCAGAGGAAAACTCACAAGCACAATTTGGGAATTGGCGTCCAAATATTTCATCAGTGATTGAACAAGAAAAAAATCTACTATTGAAGAAATTTTTATTGGAATTGTTAATGGAATATCCTGACATTATAGAAAAAAATTTACAAATTTCTCCTCTTACCTTAAATTATTATATTGATTATTAACAATTTTGTACTATTATTTAAAATAAATATAATCTGAAAAAATTAAAAAGAGGTTGTTATTAAGTAAAACAAAATCCTTATTTAGATGATATTTTTATTAAAAACATATAAAATTTATGAAAAAACATACAAAAAGTAAAAAAATTCACAAAAGTAAAAAAATTGATAAAAATGTTATAAAATTGATAAAAATGTTAAAAAAATTGATGAAAAACATCACAAAATGGTAAAAATTTAAAAAACTTTACTTAAGTTTGAGTTTTATTCAGTTCATTAAGTAGAGCATAAGGTAGGTAATCTAGACTTCTCAATATTTCTTCCCCCACACTCATTAATCCAATTACTTCCTCATGCGTAATGTTCCTTTAAGAATAATACAAATTAGAAAAAAACATATATTTAATGAAGAAAAGTTAAAGAAAAACTTACATCCTACTATCCATCATTTTGCTGTAAAACAAAAAAAAATTTATTATTATTATTATTTTAATCTAAACAAGAAGCCTTACCTCATATTAAAATCTTTCATATATGTTTCTCTAAAAACTATTTTTTTTTTTTTTAGAACATATAAATATAGCTAATCGAACATAAAAACTTACTCTAAATGTTTTTTTACTGTAGAATCATACTTAAACCCCTCCCTCTCATTTTGTCTCTCCATACTGCAAACACAAATTTTTTTTTAGTAATTTAAAGCATATGTGATTTAAAAAAAAACTAAAGATAAACTTACTGCACAGTCGAATAATAAAAACAAAGAATATATATACCCCAGGAATGAGCTCCGTATAGTTAGCAGATAAAATTGTTATTTTTCACTCAAACTATTTCCATTCATTTGGGAATCGTTTGGGAGGATTTGGGAATATAATTTTAGAATTTGGGAATTATTAGTTTTCCTGTAATTAATGATTCTTTTTTCAGCGTATAGTTAGCAGGTAGGAAATTAAATACACTTAATTTTTATGTTATTCGAAAGGAAATCATTTGGGAATTACGATAAAAATTACACCTATTTTTTAGTTGATTGATGGGTTATGTTAATTAACCGTACACCTGAACCATTAATTGTTATATAGCAGTATGGCGCCAATATTCAAATATTACTGAATAATTTATTTTATAATTTATGTAAATGTTAAGTTATATTTTGCCTTAAAACTGTTCTTATTCAATTGGAAATCGTTTGGGAAGATTTAGGAATATATTTTTATTATTTAGGACTGATTAGTTTTCATTTAATTAATTAGTTCTTCAAAGCGTATACTTAGAAGGTAAAAAATTAAATTTTCACCATTTTTACGTTACTTGATAATAATTTACATGGAGACTAATCTAATAAATTTGGGAATCACATTAAACACGCTTTCATCATTTGGGACACCAAAATTATTTAATTAATTACATTTATTTTTTAGTTGATTTTTTGTGGTTATATTAATGGCGGCAATATTCAAATGTTACTTCATTGACAATAATTTTGTTTTTTTAATTTATGTAAATGTTAAGTTTTATTTTGCCTTAAAACTGTTCTTATTCAATTGGAAATCGTTTGGGAAGATTTAGGAATATATTTTTATTATTTAGGACTGATTAGTTTTCATTTAATTAATTAGTTCTTCAAAGCGTATACTTAGAAGGTAAAAAATTAAATTTTCACCATTTTTACGTTACTTGATAATAATTTACATGGAGACTAATCTAATAAATTTGGGAATCACATTAAACACGCTTTCATCATTTGGGACACCAAAATTATTTAATTAATTACATTTATTTTTTAGTTGATTTTTTGTGGTTATATTAATGGCGGCAATATTCAAATGTTACTTCATTGACAATAATTTTGTTTTTTTAATTTATGTAAATGTTAAGTTTTATTTTTCATTAAAACTATTCTTATTCAACTGGGAATCGTTTGGGAAGATTTAGGAATATATTTTTATTATTTAGGACTGATTAGTTTTCATGTAATTAATTAGTTTTTCAAAGCGTATACTTAGAAGGTAAAAAATTAAATTTTCGCCATTTTTACTTTATTTGATAATAGTTTACATGGAGACTAATCTAATTAATTTGGGAATCACATTAAACACGGTTTCATCATTTGGGACACTAAAATTATTTAATTAATTACATTTATTTTTTAGTTGATTTTTTGTGGTTATATTAATGGCGGCAATATTCAAATGTTACTTCATTGACAATAATTTTGTTTTTTAATTTATGTAAATGTTTATTTGACATTAAAACTATTTTTATTTAATCGGGAAATTTTCAAAGATCAGGAATCGTTTGTAAAGGTTTGTTTGAAGTGTTTTGGGAGTGATTAATGTCAAAATATTCAATGGATATTTTCTATATGATCATTTGTATCATTTTTTATGTAGGTGCAGATTAATGCTTTATGCGAAACTACTTTCAAATTTTTCTTATTTTTATTAAAGATTAATAATTCGTCCAATAAAAGAATTGTTAATTAGGAAGTGTGAAGTGTGGATAGGATGTGGATAGGAAGGAAAATTATTAATAGTCTAACTGTTTATTCTAATAATAGTGAAAAATAACAATTGTATCTGCTAAGTATACGGAGCTCCAGGAATGAAGGTTTTCACCTCCGAAATCCTAGTAACCGCATCGATTTTGATGAAATTTTGGGAATACGCTCTACTTACCACCCTATTCAAAATCTATATCACGCCGAAGGGCGCTTCCTTCCTGGGGGTGGTTGCCACCCCTTCTCGGGGGTGGAAATAGTTTTGGTCAAAATAACTCCTGGAATCGATAGAGTGACCAATTTTGAGCAAAAAATGTCATATACACTTTTTTATTAACCGAATACTTTTTGAGCTATTTGCATTAAAAAGCGCACAGATTTGACATAAAAAAGCACGTTTTCAGTTGATTTTTCGTGAATTACTCAAAAACTACGCGTTTTTTCACCATAGTTGTAGAACAAAATTGTAGCTAATAAAAAAATAAAAAAATGATTGCTTAATCGATTTATTAAATACAACGATCAGTAAGTAATACCGTACCAAAAAATCTTTTTTTTTATTCATTATTTTTTTTTTTGGTGTGTGACGTTTAAAAACGAGGAAAAAATGAAATTTTATAGCTTTATAAGCAGGATCTTTTTGGTAGTGCTTGAAAATACCTTCAAAATGAGCTGTGTTAATATCGATCGGACTGTGTCGATGAGCTGTGTTAGCAATTGAGTGAGTTACAGTTAAAAGAACGTGGGATATTCAAATTTTTAAAAGAAAAATGTCACATAGGATGGGTACCATTTCCACTTAAATTGTAATAAATCAATTTCCTTGCACAGATCACTTCATTTAAGTCTCGTATATGTGATCAAGAAGTTACACTGGGTTTGAAGGCTTATTTTTAGAAATAGGCACGATCAACTTTTTTAAAATTTTCGAATATCAAAAAAAAATTTTTTTTTTTTTTCGAAATAACTAAAAAACTACTGCAGTTACGAAAAACATACTCAGGAACAAAAGGCCTGTAGGCCTGTTTTTAACAAACATTTTCCTTTTTTGTTTGTTTTTCTAAGATGAAATTTAACGGAGATATTAACGTTCTAAGTCCGCATACCCGCTTGAACACCCCATGTTTCGAGCCTTTTGACCTTTTCAAAACTAAGGGTTATAAAAAGATGAAACTTTCAGATGTTATTGTCCTTAAAATTACCTTCCAAATGCTTTTTGAAAAAACAAAATCGATAAAAAATTACAGAAGTTATCGCAAAAAAACAAAAAAAAAAAATTTTAAGCTTTTTGGAGCAGAGTAAATTTATAGCACCTATATGATGACAAAACGATACTAGGTGTTTTTGTATCATATAGATATATGAATATCACTAGTATGACAGAATACATGCGTTAAACAATGCATCTAAGTGAGAGGTATTGTACATATGTGTGCAACAAAACTCCCACTCTCTGCATGCACACAACAGAAGATCTGTCGTATCGTATCTGTAGAGGCAATTACATGCTAAACACATATATATATATATATAATACCTCACTTAGATGCATTGCTTAACGCATGTATTCTGCCATACTAGTGATATTCATATATCTAGATGGTACAAAAACAGATGGTATAATACTCATATAACACACAGCACATGGACACAGACTCACACACACACACACACATATTTTTGCAATTTTGTAAATAGGTTCTACTTACAAACCTCTTCAAAGCCAGCCTCTCCCAAAGTGTACTTTTTGCCCTTAGAGGGAAAAAAAACCCCTTATAAAAAAATGTATAAAAAATAAATAAAAAGTGGTTTAAATTGCTTTGCTGGATTAAGTAATAATAAATCTTTGATTTTTAAATAAAGATAAAATTGAAATTTCACATAAGAGTGTGTATCTTATTCCTTCGTAAGTTACACAATTTTGTGTGAAATTTCAATTGCATCTTTATTTAAAAATCAAAGATTTGTTATTACTTAATCCAGCAAAGCAATTTAAAACACTTTTTATTTATTTTTTATACATTTTTTTATAAGGGGTAGTTTTCCCCTCTAAGGGCAAAAAGTACACTTTGGGGGAGGCAGGCTTTGAAGAGGATTGTAAGTAGAGCCTAATTACAAAATTGCAAAAAAGTAAACGATAAATAAGATAAATTTGTTATTTTTATTCATTTTGATAAATACAAGGGATGATCTACGGATAAAGGGGATGTTTTTTGGGATTGAATGATGTTTCAAAGTATTTTTAACATAATTTATTATACTCAATCCTGCAAAGCACTTTGAAACACTTTTGAATTGTTTTTATTGCATTTTTCTAATAAGGGGTAGTTTTCTCCCTTAATTGAAAAAATAAAACATCGGCATGGAGTAGACTTTAAAGAGGATGGTTTGTAGAGCTTAGTTACAAAATTTCAAAAAATTCCATGAGTTTTAAGCATTGCATCTTGTGAAAATGTCGAAAAATTGTTTTTTTCATCGTAATTTTTGGTAATTATTAAGGGTTGAAACATTCTGAAAATTATACTTATAATGATAAATCATAGCACAACTCATATTCAACATAATTTATCATTCCCCACTCTTACAAAGTCCTAAAAACACTTTTTATTGCATTTTTGCACTAAGGGGTAGTTTTCACCCTCTTAGGATAAAAAGCGCCCTTTGGCATGATATAGATTTTGAATAGGATGGTAAGTAGAGCTTATTTCCAAAATTTCAACAAAATCGATGCAATTACTTGGATTTCGGAGGTTGTACCCTATTTTCAGCTTCATTCCCCTGAGTAATAATATATTTAGTGTAACAAGAATAATTAGCGCAATCACAGACATTATCTTTTTGAAATCCATTTTTTTTTCTTGTTTTCACTTCTACTTGTTTTCACTTCAACTTCTCGAATTAAAATGAAGTGTTAAGAGACAAAATTCTTAACGTTAGGATACATGTGAAAAAATTTAAGCATAATTAATTAATTAAGAAAAGATTAAGCATAAATTAAAGTATATGAAAATGAATACGTAATATAATAAATAAATAAAATCTCTATTAAACAGAAGCACTTTTGATTATTTTCTTTGTGATAAAATATTATGCATAATAAGCTTGAATATAGATTAGTGTATTCATATTTTGCTTACTGATTTTATCCTAATTCAATGATGGATGAAATATTATACTACATTTTACGTAAATTGAATAATAGCTACATAGTATATTTCAGATAAAACAGAATATCTAATTTTTTATATGACTCCCCCTCCTGCTTATTATTTTCTATATAAAAGAAAAACACATATGGGAAATCAATATTTATTGCATACTGATATTTTCTGATGGAACATATTATAGATATGAGTTTGACTATTGTTGATTTGCATGGGTTTAAAGACGATGATAATAATTTTATTTTAAAAGAAATTGCAATTCTAAAAAATGGTGATGAAATTTTACACTTTATAGTGAAACCACCATATAGAAAGGAGTTTCTGGGGGGAAAAGCACAAAGATCGAATCAGTGGTTGACCAACTATTACCATTGCCTTGATTGGGAGGATGGTTTTGCAGAATTAGAAGATGTGAAATTTATTGTTAATTCCATTTTAAAAAAAGAAGAAACTGACAACATTATTGTGAAAGGTAATGAAAAAGTTGAGTGGTGTGCAGAGTTATTTAATGTTGTGGTATCCAATATTGAAGATATATGGCATTTTGACGAGGAGCTATATAAAGAAAGTGAGAAAAAGTGTTTCAATAGATGTTTAATGCATAAGGGTAAATGTGCAATTACAAATGTTTATAGAATCCATGACTCTTATCGCGAATAGATAAATTATATGTATATGGAAGTATAAAAAAATAATCATACAAAGAAAAAATTAGAAGAGTCTATTTTAGTTGATTATTAATATATATGTAGTAATCTGTATATGGAAGTATTAAAAAAATAAATTCTTTCTTAATAATCATATTCTATAATAATAAATAATGATACAATGTAAAAAATCATGTGTGGTTAGGTCATTAGTAATGAAAAAAGTTATTGTATACCATGTGTATTATTTAATGTAAATTTAATGCACTGTATATAACTAATGTATTTAACGTTAGCCATGTATTTCTATCTATGTCAAATAAATTATTATAATTATTATTATTTTGATTAAAATATATATTTTTGTTAACCTGCAAATGTTTGAATATTGGGAGGGATTTTTTTTTGGGGATATAAAATCGCGTTAATTGCTGTTAAATACATCTGTTTGAAACATGTTGGCTAGTTTACGTAAGTTAACAATTGAAAGCCTCGACAATGAAATACAAGAAGATGAATATAATGTGCATTTAGAGTTCTACATTGCAGCGCTTCGATATGGTAATCTTCAGCTAATAGAATACATTTTAGCAAAATATCCAAAATTTATTCTATCAAGTTTTTTATCTATGGCTGTCAAACGAAATCATCGCCATATAATTGATTGTTTAATTAAATATAAAATAATACACATCCACCAACTCAAACAACATTTTCAAGAAATTAAGGAATCATTCAACGGATCAACTGAATTTGATGGAGTAATTGAAGTATTTTTAAAGAAAAATAGCTTAGACAAATATTTGTATGATGGATTAATTACATGCACAAGCCATGGTAGAGTTAAAGCATTGGAATGTCTTATTAATACATGTAAAGCAAGAAATATAAACCTGAAATTTTATCCATTTTTAAAAAATCTAGATATATGGATATGGTTGTTGAAGAAAATTAAGTCTCCTGTGAATGCTAATGGTGAATTTATACAAATAGATCAAACTGGGGAAGATGTTTGCGGGAGCGAGAATTGGTCAGCAAGCAATAATATTAGTGATTATCTAAAAATAAAGGAATTATTATTAAATGAGTTTAAAATTATACAATAAAATAAATTTTTTATACTTTGAAAAAAATAAACATAAATATTTACATAATAAGTATTTTTTTTTAAAAACACCTCTCATAATAACCTGTGACAAAATTTAAAATACCGATTTACTATATGTCAACGTACTATGGCTGTTTAACATATCAAGTTTCCATAAATACTTCAAGTTTATTGAAAATAGAATAGAATAAATTAAAGATGTCCTTCACTATTTTCAGGTGCAAAGTTTATTAATCTTATCAAAATAATTATATTCATATTATAATTGAAAAAACCAGTTTTGAAAGTTTTCATCTATACAACTTTTTTGACGTATACTTAACTAGCCTCTGTGGCCGAGTGGTTAAGTGATCAGACTCGCACCCAGGAAACCAGCGTTCAAATCCCACTGCTATCTCTTGTTTTTAAAAAAAAGTATATTTCTATACTAACATATTCACTTCATACTTCAATTGGGCAGCAACTACCGAGTGAGAAGGTTCTCATTGTTGAATTAATTGTTGAAACAATACGTCATCATCAGTTCAATGAACTCAAAATTGCATTCCTAAAAGTTCATCCCCAAAAGTAAACAATGCAATGACCCTTCGGGCAATGCACTTTCCCAAAAAAATGCATCCAATGCAGTTCAATGACCTCTCAGGCAATGCACTCAAGGTCATATAAGAAAACTACGTCACAGTCCAAAGTCCAAAATGTGCCAGAATCCGCAATTTACCCCTACTAAAATTAATTATTGGTTGAGGTAATTGTTAAAATACCCTATATAGGCAGCGTTAAACATTAGTGGTTTTCAAATAAGTTTCAAAAAATTAAAATATTTAGGGAAAATATTTTTGAAAGAATTTTTGAAGAAAAAACATTTTCCCACGAAAGTTGACTCTTTGACTCCCTCTAATATTATCAGATGGGTTTTGTATGAAAACAGAGGCAATAGACTCACTATTCGAAGCTACCTATGCAAATAAACTCAGTATCTTTTATATTATTTGAGAAAATGTAAACTTAAGTTTTCCCCAAATTAGGACCCTCTCGGGAAAACAAAGATATATACGAAGAAGTCTTTTTAAACTTGTTCAATTTGTTGCAGGTTAAAAAAAAGATGAGTCCGTAGGACCTAGGACCCAATTGGCCTTTGTTACTTGTTCAATAATTTCAGCTTGATAACTCTTTTCATTCTTGAGTTATCGAGATAATTGACCGACGGACAAACAAACGATAATGGACAAAATAAACAAATATACCAACATTTTTATATTTAGTATCAATATTTCTAAGAGTTACAAACAGCGGACAGAACTTAATATACTCTGAGCTATTTCATATATAGGGTATAAAAACGTAGGTTGATGCAAACTCAAAGTCAAACATAATTTGCACAAATACCACTCAAATGTTTAACAACACAAAAATACACTATCTAAATTACCTAATATCGTGACAAATTAAAAAAAGTAGACTCGTGAGTAACAAAGCTCCACCATTAAGGTCATATTAACCCCTTATAAAATTTTGCTCAGCGTTAGAGGCTTTTTATTGGAATGAGTGCATCTCCTTCATGCATATACCATGCACTACACCAGCCTATCTCAACTAATAATTAAATTAATTTTGTTGCGACGGCGGGAATCGAACCCGCTACCCTAAGCATACCGCGGACGGAATTGGACACGCCTTAACAAACTGAGCTAATACCTAACCTAACCTAAAGTTACGGGGAAAAAATATTTGAATCAAATTGAAATTTCATAAATATTCCATATTGGCAATAATAATAAACCTTCTCTATCCGTTGACATTTGATTAGTTTATATTTTCGTGAAAAAACATAAACAAAAATAATGTGGTTAAAAAGTAAGTAAAATAATCGTTAAATGTCATAAACTTTTAAATAAAAATTCTTTCAATGTGTGAATTGTATGCTTATAATTAAAATTAATCAGTTATTTATCAGTAATAATAATAATAATACTAATAATTTTTTTTTTTAATGTTTTAACTGATATACCCATATAATAGAATTTGCGCTCCCACGGATAAACAAAAATGTTTCAAACAAAAGTTGTTTAATTTTTTAAAAGGAACTTTTTTTACATTTAAACTTTTGCTCTATCTTAAACGGTCTACAAGATGGGTTACGGACCCAAGACCAAATTGACCTATGTTGCTCATTTACGAACTTGACCTCACTTTTACGTCTTTAGTACGCTCTAAAATTTCAGCTTGATATCGTTTTTCGTTTTTGAGTTATCGTGTTGACAGAGGGGTGGACGAATGGACGGACAACCGTAAATGAACTAATTAGGTGATTTTATGGAACACCTATACCAAAATTTTGTTCGTACCATCAACATTATTAAGCGATACAAACTTGGGACTAAACTTATTATACCTTGGTATATTTCATATACATGGTATAATTAATAGTAGTTATAATTCGTCTTCTATCTCGCTTCGCATATCGCATCCGCTTAAAGGCTGGCGTTCTGTATCTTCATATCTCCATGCTTGGACTATAGTCCAAAACATTTCTACTATAGGTGTTGTATGGAGACGACAGTTTTAATGTCGATGTAACCGATTTCGACTGTAGATGGGTATTTGGTAGAGAGAAGAATCGAACGAGACGGCACATGTGGTCTGTGGAACGTAGTCGAATGATATTAACACATTGAATGAGACAAAACCCAATACTTGTCATAAATAAAAATAGTCACCCATATTTACATGAGATAATATAGAAGTATAGTTATTATCGACATTTACTAGTCAAGTGGAAATTTATCTCATATATCGTTTTATTTATTACTAACACCACATACACCATTCACTGAGAGATATTTTCATATAAATATATTGAAGATATATTTAACGACGTTTTATTATAATACCTCTAGATGGAGGGAGGGACGTACTTGTGGTACTACAAGACAGATATGGTCTGAATACAATCGTAGGCGTTCCGAAGATCTTATATCTATTCCAAGGGCCTCTGTTCGCAAAGTTGTTGCGTCTATTACAGGACACTGGTTGGGCAGCAGGCATGATAGCCTGGGCCTGGCAGTGTGTCACGACTACTGTAAGAGCTGTCACAGTGGTGAGGAGGAGGTGACAATGACTCATCTTCTCTGTCACTGCCCAGCTCTTGTCATGAGAAGATGAACTTACTTGAGCCAGCCTCTCTTTGACGACCTCTCCGACCTGGAGTCCGTCGACGTCAAAGCTCTTCTTAAACAGCTCCAAATGGTTCATGGAGTAGTGGCCGGGGATGGGCCAACCCTTTTTCGGTATCACAACGGACCCAATGGTCTAAGTGTGTCTCATCCCAGGATAGCCACTCTAACCTCACCTTACCATAATACCTCTTGAAGCAAAAGGTTAGTTTACCCTTGATGGGGGTTACTAGAAAAGAGGATGTTGTAAATAATAAATATAGATTTCATTATTTACGAGAATAAATAATTAATGAATTGAATATTCATTAATTAAGGGAATAATCCTTAAAGGATTCAGAGTTAAGAAATGTGCTAGGCCCACCCATACGGTTTTTGGGGATAATTGTTCTTTTTAAAGCCACCCTGATATTCAAAACCGTCAGGTCCAGAGAATAATTGATCGTAACTGGAAGGAATGTTTAGTGCCAAAAAGCAAAGGCTTCATACTTTACTTTCCGAAATATTACCGTGTGGATTTAAATCTCACATCTACAAAACAAAATATCTAAGAAAGGAAAGAGTTAAATATAATATCATAAGATAATTATAAACTTGAAAAGTATTTTATGTAAACCATAATCAATTACAAAAGTAATAATAAAGTATATAAAGTCAACACATTAAGTGTTTTACTGAATAACAATTTACAAATTCTAAATCAAGCATTTATAAAGTATACAAAGTCAACACATTAACGATGTTCCAGCATGGTATTTGCAGTTTCTATGTTAAAGCAATGGTACAATTTTTTTTTCGACAGAATTTAACGAAAAATTATATTTAAGAATTTAATAATGCTTACTATTAATTCCCAAAGTTTCAGAAATTTTGACCGTTTAAAATGGGAAATAATTATGCCAACGTCCCAATTTCGATCAATTTACGTCAAAATTAATATCTCGAAAGTGAAAATTAATTTCTAAATTTTTTTTTTAGAATTGTATTGTATAAACATTTTTTTCTACTTTTTCTTCAATATATAATAATATCATAAAAAATAGTTGGAGAGACCGGACATTTTACATGCTTTAAATGGGACATGACCCTCAAAATCGCGAACTTTGTCTTTAAATATCTCGCGATCTAAACGGTCAAAAATTATGAAATTTTAGGAATTCATAAATAAAGCTATTATAAACCCGAGAAAAAAAATTCGGCCAAATCTGTCGAAAAGTGATTTCATGCTGGTACTACCTTAAGTGTTTTACTGAATAACAATTTACAAATTCTAAATCAACTTTAATTCTTGAAAAATTAAATAAATTTATATTAAATGTTAAGAAAAAGGATGCATAATAAAGTAAAATTAAAACCTTTAAAACTGTAAGCCCCAAAATCCAATAATTATATTAAATCAAAAACATACCAGATCATTTTGTTTTTATAAAAATACCTCAGCGTGGTCAAATACTTTTTAGAATACCACACGTGCAAATAAATTAAAAGTTATACAGAATCTAAGTTCCATTATTGTTACTATTTTATTTTTAATCAGTTCAGTACGAGATCCCGAGTAGAAAGAGAGCTCCTATCAATATTCAAACAAGTACGTTAGGAATTACTCCGCGCTCTGATCAATCTCCGCATAAGAAATAGATCCATTAATTTATATAATATGTTGTGTTCGTAATTTATGTACACTAACTAACATAAATTACGGAACACTCTAACGTTATGAAAATACAGCTACCTAAGACTAAGGTATTTCTAACAACATGTGATTAAAAGTAGATTTGCACAAAATAGTCCAAAGAGTTAATTTTCGATGACATGAAATTACAAAGGAAATTTTAGAAGTATCTATCTTCTGTATTAGCTTCGTAATTTAGTTCGTAAAGGATAGGAATCCATAATTCCATAGGAAGTGAAAAGTACAAACGGCAACGCTGTTTTCAATTTACCTATGTGTTGCTTGCTATACTGTGTACACAAATGAGCAATATATGGTAATATTTGTTTTAGCTTTCGCAGATGCACTAATACAACTATTATTCAGAGAGTTTTATTTTTTCTCTTCCTAAGATATTGCGTTCTCTCTTACTCTGATAGAAATACCTTAAAAAATCTTATGCTGTTTTTTGGTTACAGATTTGTGGAATTAAACAAGTTCCGAAATTTTTCTAGATTGATTATAACAAATTTGATTTAAATAGATAGTTGCGACAGATATACATCGAATCGTTTCTATGTTTTAGCATTTATTCAATTCAGTATTGGGTAGATATTGATTCTTCTGCAACATAATATTGTATTAGTTATTTATAATGTTACGATACTTTACAATTGTTATGTATCGTGTATTATTTCTGTATATAAACGTAAACAAAGGTATTTTATGTCTTCAAATACCATAATGGTATTTGGTCGAATAGAAAATTTGTTTCGACATTTAGTTAAGGAACTGACACACTTTTTTATGTTCTAAATAGAGTATTCTTATATGTTTGAAAAAGTACTACAAAATGTGGATTTTTCTAATAAAATTTTAAACCTTTTTCATTCTGTCAAAATCGCTGTCATCCATTGTGGTGACGTAATATTAGTATTATCAACGTAATATTAGTCATTACTTCAAAACATTTCGAAGTAGTAATTCATTCTCCCCATAGCGTACCAACTCGTACCATAATCTACTTCTATGATGATTCTTGGTATCTTTTTCGTGATTTTAGGTCTTTTGGCTACCAAACTGGATTCAATTAAAATTATCTGACACACTAACTGGGTGCTATCGATTACAAAATGAAACTAAAACTACGCGATTCGTCAGCCAATCCAGTTTTTACATATTTTTTTTGTGGTCGACAATATTTAAAAAAGCTAGGTTTTCGAGTCAAGTAAAGATGAAACAAAAGTCTCATTTTATCACCAACCATCAACCTACCAACTGCCGAACTTTCTTTTTTAACATAAAAACGCATGTCAGCTCCTTAAATAACACATACAGGTTGAATTTAAGAAACAAGAATGGGAGATTTTTTTATTTATATACGTTTAAAAATAATACGTAGAAGTATATATCTTAAGAACTTAGAATTCATTAGAAAAGTAAATTTTATTTCTATAATTATCATACACCAAAAAAAGAAATTGCAACATTTGAATGTGTTAATGTGGCGCAGTGGGTAGAGTGCTCGCCTTAGGAAGTGTTATATTTGTACTATACTTGGGATCGAACCTTATATCACACAGTGAATTTTTTATTTATTTTATTTTCTAAAATTAGTTTAATTAATTCTGTTTTTGTTTTAAAATTTCTTTCTCTCATTTGTTTATATTTAAAAAAAAAAGTTGTTGAAATTGTACTTTAGATCAAGTTATACAATAAAAACTCTTTATTTTATAATATAATAAATACAATCATGGATGGACAATTGAAAGAATTATTTGAGGCATTAAGTAAAAAAATCGATCAAGCCAGTGAAAAAATACAACAAGATGTGAAAAACGAAATAACTGAACTTAAAACTTTACTTTTGGGTACACAAGAAAAGTGTCGTGATTTAGAAAATACGGTTAAAAAATTGCAAGAAGAAACACTGCTATTGAAAAAAGAATTGAACAAAGAGAAAATTATTATCCACGGTATTGCAGAAACGGAAAATGAACAGGCAACACTAGAAACAACAATTATATCTACAATTTCAGAAAAACTTAATGTAAATCTATCACCAATAAATATAAACAATATATATAGGTTGGGTAAAACCGGAAAACAAAGGCCAGTTAAAGTTTGTTTAAATTCCATTAAAATTAAACATGAAATATTTAGTAATCGAACAAAATTGAAGGGTACAAATATATACATCAATGATGATCTTCCAATCGAATTAAGAATTAGAGACAGCGAAAGAAGAAAACAAAATAAACAAACGAAAAGTGGGAAAAAACGGTTATTAGGACAGTCATCCGAAGAGGGAGAACCATCTAACACAAAAATCCAGGATGCAAAAAAAAATACACAGAGAAAATCAAATTAAAAAAAACTAGAGCGTTGTACGGATATAACAATAGTTACCTGGAACTGCCACGGATTTAATAATATTTCCAATTTGGGTGAGGTACAGCAACAGATACTACAAAAACAGAGTATCCTTTGTTTCATTGAGACTTGGGTCTGGAAAGACTCTCTCGAAATACCGCCATTTCTAACAGAATACAATATTTTTAATGGGCTTGCGACAAAAGAAAAATCATTGGGTAGAGCTAGTGGGGGTATTACGGTATTTGTTAAAAAGTGCTTTCGTGCCAAACTTATTTGTGTTAGCAACCTGTGGATTGCAATACAAGTAGAAAATGGTAAAGAAAACATATTCTTCATTTTCACTTTGTAACAATTAATATTAGATGGGGGTGAGTTACGATATAATATACGAAATCGTAAGATATAAAAGTATGTTTGATTAAGTGTTGTAGACGGTGAAAATGATTATTGATTGATTAATTAATTAATCAGAGTCTGATTTACGTTGTAAGCGAGTACCAGGTGTTAAAGTGGGCCCAAAGCAGGGTATCGAGTAATAGAACTCAAAACCATTCCCAGAGGATTTATTCGCTGATCTAATTCCTTGTCAAGGAACCCCAATATGCATCAGTATAGATCAACCTTAATATCGCCAGTGTCTGAAACAGGTAGTATAAAATACCACAAATTTTGGTAGATAACAATTTATTTAACAATATCAAAAATATAGCATTGACAGTTTTTAACACGAACTTAAATTACCAAAAATGTAATCAATTACTCAAACAACCTAATGGTAGATAACAATTTATTTAACAATATCAAAAATATAGCATTGACAATTTTTAACAAGAACTTAAATTACCAAAAATGTAATCAATTACTCAAACAACCTAATGGTAGATAACAATTTATTTAACAATATCAAAAGCAGAGCATTGACAATTTTTAACACGAACTTAAATTACCAAAAATGTAATCAATTACTCAAACTTTACCGTCTACTAAAACTTAGAGACAATCTCAACCAAAGGTTCAACTTAACAATCCAATAAAGTACATATTTATACATATATATATATATATATATATATATATATATCGACATAAATTTTATCACAAAATCAGGATTGAATAATAGTGAAACGTTCGATACGTTTTACACCAACTTAAAAAGGATAACGACGTTATAATGAACAACAATATTAACCTAATTTACAGAAACTATCAAGAAAAACTTAACAAGTGCGTTCGACATGACGCGTTACGTCTACTGTAGATTAATCGCAACCTTAACTAAAATTAAACTTAGTAATCTACTAAAATATGCATATATGTATCGACCTAAAATTTACTAACAAAAACAGAGCGTACCATAATGAAACTTTAATACATTTTACATATACTTAAAATGAAAACGCCATAATAAACCGCGCTACTAACACGAGTTACCAAAACAATCTTCACCATATATTAACTTTAAAAAACTTACTTAAAACGGTATATACCGACCTAAATTTATCAACAAAATCTAGAATGTATAGAAATGAAACGATTAACACGTTTGTCGTTGCAAAAACCGCGACATAAACATACAAAACATCTTCAGAAGACACGTGTTAGATTTTTCTTGAAAACGTTTTAAATAACTATTATAAATAATTTAAGCGCCTTTCACGCCGTGAATATAAAAAAAAACAACCATATCGCAACATCCTTGGACCAATTGATACGTATGTATCGTTTTAAAAAATTATTAAAATTTACCTCGACATAGCGTGGATTGATTGATAACAATGCAAGCAAAGCCAAATTAAAAGTTTACAGTACCTTCAAGACATCGTATATATTCGTATTACCGTACTTTCATCATAGCATGTAACATCCTTTTATTTTATTTCTTCTTTATTTTTAAAAACCACGAAACCACGTTGTGATCTGCTAAGCCATATTGGTTATCCACCTCGCATGTCAGTGATCTCTTTGCTGTCACGGTCCACCCCATAAGAGGAAGCCGTATTTCATTTTTATAACCATCTAACGAATTTACTCCCCACTACATTTATTATTAAAAAAAACAAAAACCCTAACATTTTTGACGTTTAACAGACCAATAGATAAATGAAGGCTAGTGCTAACCGCAAGATGGTTGAATATGAAGACAACTTCACACTAATGAACGGTTACATCGTAACAACTTATATAAACCCAAAATATGATATGAGCGAGGCAATGGGTTTATTGGGAGACTTGATTTTGGAAGTGCAACTCAGAAATTCGGATCCAAAAATAATAATAAGCGGGGATTTTAATGCACACATAGGATCACTCAATGACTTTGCAGACGAATTTGACAGCAAGATCTTTGAAAACTTTCTTATCTATTCGCATAGGCGGACACAATTAGAAACCGTTAACCAAAGAGGCAGAATGTTAGTCAGTTTCTTTGAGAATTCGGCCTTTTATGTCATTAATGGGCGTAGTAAAAGTGACCACCCTGCACATTGTACCTATATCAGTAATACGGGAAGAAGTATTGTCGATTTGGTTTGGGTGAATGACATGGCAATTGGGGATATTCTTGATTTTAAAATACTCGATTATATATTATCGTCAGATCATTTGCCAAGCCTTTTAACAATTAGAAACTACTTAAACAAAGAACCTTTTACGAATAAATCCGTAGATTATAAGCCAGAAAAATTGAAATGGGTGAATGAACATAAAGAAAAATTTGTAGAACAGCTAAACTTATCGACAATAAATGACTTGGATACGCTTTCGGTTTCAGATATGAATAATGCTATAATACATAATATAAAACTGGCTGCTAAAAATTCAAATTTATGGAATAGAAGTAGTAATAATAAAATTAAAATTCAGAAAAATCCTTGGTACAATGAAGTTTGTCTAGCAAAGAAAAGTGAGGTTCAAGTATCTTTCAAAAAATATAAAAAATAAGGTTACTGCGAAGAAGGGCGTCTAGAATACATAAAAATAAAGGCTGAATATAACTCATTGTTGAAAACCCAAAAAAAAGCATACTTAAGCGATTTACAAACTAAAATATCTAACATACACAATGCAACCGAATTTTGGACGATTATAAACAAATTCCGAGGCAAATGGGGGACAACACATAACTCTATTCCCGTCGCGGAATGGGAAACATTTTTTAAAAATTTTCATAGGCAAACAGATATTAATTTAACTGTTGAAATTCCGACAAGAACAGACGACTATTTAGACCAAAACATAACACTAGCAGAACTTAATACAATAATACACAATTGTAAAATTGGGAAGGCTGCTGGGCCTGACCAGATAACAAACGAATTTTTAAAGAATCTCACTAATAATTGGCTAGAAAAGGTATTAATTTTATTCAATGAAACTCTAAATAAGGAAACTACTCCTGATTCCTGGTCGGACTGGAGAATGAGCCTATTATTCAAAAAAGGAAATAGAGACGACCCTAATAATTATAGGGGAATTTCACTTATGAACCATATTGCTAAATTATTTACAACTGTCATAGCAAACCGCATACAACATTGGGCAGAATGCAGAGGTGTCCTACAGGAATGCCAGTTTGGGTTTAGGAGGGGAAGGGGTGCCAAGACGCAATATTTACGCTTAGCAGCATAGTAAATATAAATATAAGGCATAGTAAGAGCAAAATTTATGCCACATTTGTCGATTTTCAGAAAGCATTTGACTCAGTACCACACTCTCTACTCTGGGAAAAACTATATAAGATCGGAATAAGTAGTAAAATTATAAATACGATGAGAAATTTCTACCGAAAAGCTAACTTTACTCTATCTTTGAATGGTGATAAAAGTGAAAAAATAAATATTAGTAAAGGAGTACTTCAAGGAGATTCTCTATCGCCATTGTTATTTAATCTATTTATCAACGATTTAGAACAGTTTATGGCTAACAACGGGATCAGAGGTGTGGGAGTAGGTAAAATTGATGTTTTGCTAATACTATATGCTGACGATTTGGTTTTGCTAACTGACAGTCCAGGCATGGCTCAAAGAGCACTCAATAAACTCCAGCTCTATTGTTTGGAGAATGAACTTGATATTAATACCGAAAAGACGAAAATGTTAATATTTAGAAAAGGGGGCAAGTTAAAAACGTCATTATTCACAATTAACGACAAAATTATTGATATCGTGTCAGAATATTGCTATCTTGGCGTTCAATTCTCTTCCTCGGGATTGTTCATTAAAGCTGCTGACTATGCTGTTAATAGAGCCGTGACAGCTATACATAGGATCAAGAATATAATGGTTAAATCCAAAATGCAACCCTGGGATGCCCGAATTCAGCTATTTGACAGTGTAGTGTCAACTACATTGCTATATGGGGCTGAGAGTTGGTGTTTACCATATCTCCGAAATATAGAAAGGGTGCAAGGAATATTTTTCAAAACTGTACTTGATTGGCCACAGAATACTCCAAACTATATCATTCGATGGGAAACTGGGAGGGGTAATATTGCAGTAGAAGCATTAAAAAGGGTTTTAAGCTGGTGGGAAAGAATTTTGAAACTAGATGACAATAGACTACCAAGAATATGTTACAATCAATTAATGTCACTTGATATAAATGGGGGTATGGATTGCAAATACAATTGGGTTACTCAGCTACGAGAGATACTTCGGGATCTTGGTTGTATAAACACATGGAATGAACAACGGGCCCAAAGTATTAAAGAAAACAGCGAAATCATTCTTACCAATTATCAAAGAGAACTCTCTAGCATGGATAAAAATCTAATTTTGAACTCCAGTTACAGCCCTATGTATCAGTATATTTTGAACGACTATGTAAAATACCTTAAAATGAATTTAAATTTTAGTAAGATAAAACTAGTTAGCCAAATCAGAGTCTCAGGGAAACAATTCGCCAAAATTCATGCAAATGGCTGTTTATATAAATGGAAACAAGAAGAACTCTGTACTATTTGTAATCATAAAAAGCCTGAAACACTTATACATTTTCTTTTGGAATGCCCGATTTATAAATCGATGAGAAACCATTTTATTGGCAAGTATTTAAACTCAAATTTTAACTACGAGAATAATTTCATGGTCTTGCTGTCAAGTTTGTCCCCAGGAAAAATAAATGATATTTTCCACTTTGTAAATGGCAGTCTTAAATTGAGGAGCTTTTGTTTAAACGAATAATTGCACTGTTTGCTGCATTTCATACATTTTGGAAATAACTCAATGTAGAAAGAATTTACTAATTATTCGATTTAATTTTTGTTTTTATTCGAATAATATTTATATACTTAGTTTAAGATTTAACTTTAAGCTTCAATTTATAATTAATGCATTTAATTTAATTTTTTTTACTTTATATATACTTTCTTTTTTTTTTTTTCTCTCTTGTATTATTGTTACAAGCATTGTTTAATATTAGTAAAGAGAATGTACCAACCGCTGTAAGCTTTATTGCAAATACAGTTACATTTATTATTATTATTATTATAATTATCATATAGTTTTCTATTAATTAAAACTTTTCTATTAATTAAAAATTAAAAACTTTTTTTCGAGTTCACGATTACTAAAAAATAATTATCATACAGTTTTCTATTAATTAAAACTTTTCTATTAATTAAAAATTAAAAACTTTTTTTCGAGTTTACGGTTCTTGTTCAATTGAAGGGCACTGGAAAAAAACAAGCAATGTCACACAAACAAGGAACTGAGAAAAAGTTCATCAAGTATTTCCTAGACTAAGTCGTCTTGGAAAATGCACTTCCTACTTATGAATTAAGATAAAATGTCCGAGAGCAGCAAAAATTCTCACGGGAGCGGTTATTCTGAACAGCTACTTAAAACTTTATTTCATGAAAGAATAGTGCTACAGATCAAATATGCCAAATAAGAAAACCTTCGTTTTTCTCTTACATCCTGTATATGGGCAGTTTTGTTATATTTTCATAAAGAAATTATTTATATAAAGGTTTAATTATTTTTAAATTTTGATTGTGAATAAAAAATACTGAATATCGTTTTGTTAGAATAATTAGTAGGTTTTATATCATCGTACAGTAAAATTTTCTTTTTTCTATTTATGATAAAATTACAGTTGAATATCTTTCACGCTTAGTTTTTATTTTATTAATAGTACAGTAGCGGTGTATCTCGAGAGGATTTTCGTGACATATATATGGGTTGTTCAACAAGCTAAGAAAGAAAATGAGTCTTATGTCGGTGCCATATTTTTTGTACATTCTTAGTTTCATGACGTCTCATCCTGAGATTTCTTAAATAATATTTAAAACAAGTGAAAACAAACAATTGACCGAGTAAATTGTAGAAATACCATGTATAAATAGTACCATGTTGATGACGCAATCGTTTCTTTTTTGTCACGTAAGTAAAACAAGATATCCACTCTTAGATAGCCACACATTCAAAATTGATATTCCCATTTAATACATACTATAAAATTTGCACCTAATTTGCGCCCTCGTGGGTAAACAGTGATGTTTACAAAAAAATGTTTCAGACAAAAGTTGCTTATTTTTTTATAAGGAATGGAAGTCGCTTATTTAAACTTTTGTTCTATCTCTAGTGGTTTACAAAATGGGTCCTGCAGACCCAAGACTCAATTGATCTTTGTTACTCATTTACGAATTCTATCTCACATTTTACGCCTTAAGCACGTTATAAAAATTTCAACTTGACATCTCTTTTGATTTCTTTTCCTCTTTTCGTTTTTGAGTTTTAGTGTTTACGGACAAACAGACCACTGGAAATGAATCGTGTCGACACACAACCGGAAATTTTTCTAGTTTTTAGAACCACTCAATTATGTTTTAGTAATGAATGTAATTTAGAACGTAGGATATCAAGGATTCGGTTAATAAAATTCGTTTTAATTTATTTTTACCCGCTAACTTGCAAATCAAACCGTCCTTCATGCAAAATTTAGAAACATTTTGACCATTATTGTCATTAATTGATTGGAAAATGATTTTACATAAATCTGATTTTTTTTGTTCGTTTTTTATTGATAAGAAATCGAAATGAGTGCTTGCTAATAAATTAATTGAATCTTCGTTTTGATTACCTTCATATTTCAGTTCCTGTATATTTTGGGAAGTATCATTTAAATTTTGACCCAATGAGTTTTTAATTTTTGTTAATAGCTTTGAATAACCTGGGTCGTGGCTATTCAATGTCAATTTTTGCTTTTTTGCGTCAATATTTGAAATATCATCTGAGTTAAGCTCATTTATCTCGGTTTCGAACAAGCGTGACAAGAAGTCGGCCATGCAATTATGCTGTCCCTTAATGTGTTGGGGTTCAAAGTCAAATCTCGATATTTTGAGAATCCAACGTGAAAGTTTGTTGAATCTGCTTGGGCTATTAAATAGCCAAAGCAAACTTTTACAATCAGTTTGTAATACGAAATGCCTGTCGATTAGAAATTCTTTGAATTTTTCAAGAGCATGTATAACTGCTAGCATCTCTAATTCGTGGCTGTTGTATTTCTGTTCAGCGGGATTTAACTTTTTTGATATGAACATAATTGGATGTATTCCGTCTTCGTGTTCTTGCAAAAGAACAGCGCCAATGCCTGATGATGAACCGTCGCATTGCAATATAAATTGCTTTGAAAAGTCCGGATGTTTTAATATAGGTGCCGATATTAGGGCTGATTTTAATTTATTAATAGCTTCTAGGTGGGTATTCGTGATCTTGAATCGGACATTTTTCTTTTTTGGGTCATTTAGCGGAGCGACTATTGAACTAAAAAATGGTATGAACCGGGAATAAAATGCAGCTGCACCGAGAAATCTTTGAAGTTGTTTTAGATTTCTTGGTGTAGGCATTTGGTCAATAGCTTGAATTTTAGTTGGGTCCATATATCGACCATCAGCTGAAATGACACTACCTAAAAGTCTGATTCGAGACATACAAAAGCGAGCTTTTTCTTGGTTCACTGTAATACCAAGGTCTTTAATTTTGGCAAACAAGAGCTCTAAATGTTGAAGGTGCGATGTAATATCCGGGCTATGAATGATTAAATCATCGTAGTAGATGAGCAAGAATTTATGGCGAAATTCAGCTAGATTAGCATTAAAAAAACGTGACAACGCTTGACTTGATACGCACAAGCCGAACGGGAAGGTATTCCATTGATACATTCCAAATTGTGTAATTATAGCTGTCACGTGTTTGGAATTATCCGATATTTTAAGCTGGTAAAACGATTTTGTCATGTCCAACACTGAAAAGACCTTCGAGGTACCAATACTAGAGAAAATGTGATTTATATTGGCCGAGCTCATGGGATCGAACTGTATATGTTTGTTTAAAAATCTATAATCAACTACAAGTCGATGTGATCCGTCCTTCTTATTCACGAAAAATACTGGTGAGCAATAATGACTGTCAGAAGGGGATAGAATGCCTTGTTTTACGAGGTTTTTGATATGCTCCTCTAATAATTTGGCTTTGTCCGGTGGTAAATAATATGGACTTTTAACCACTGGGACATTATCCTTTAATTTGATTTGATATTCGAAATTTTTTGCACGACCAGGAATTTCAGAGAAAATATCGTCATACTGCCTTAATAACGCGTTTAATTTTACGTTTTGGCTTTTGTCCATAAATATCCTTTCTTCAGTAATTGTTGATATTATGTTGCCAGCACTGGTAGAATTTAAAAAAGGTATAGTGATATTTTCATCATGTTTAAATTTAATGTCAGAATTTGCAAAATCAAGGACAATGTTACAGTGTTTTAAAGTTTTTGATCCAATAAGGCAATCAAATGGTAAATTGTCGACTATGCAGAAGGTTTGAGTCCAACTAAATTTGTTAAGTTTGAAATGTAAGTCGACAGTTGATGAAATTTTTAAAGTATTATTTCCAGGTAAGGAAATTGACATATACGATTTTTTTATTTCGATTGAAGTGTTAAGTTTTTTTAATTTGTTTAAAATTTTAGAACGAATAGCGTTAACGGATGCTCCTGAGTCTAAAAGCGTTAAGACTGGAATGCCATAAATAAAAACGTTTTGGGTTGGTAAAAATGACGCAAAAATATTGTTGATAAAAGTGTTTGGGTGCTCTATAAGTTTTTGGGGTCGATTCTTGGGATTTTTGGTCTCTTGTGCGTTCGTTAAATTTACGCTTTCTACAGTGCGTAATACTGTGACCTAATTTCCTGCAATATGCACAAGATAACGCGTTTGTTTTGGGGTTAGAAGTGGAATTTTGACCGTTGGGGGAATTTATACCAAGCTGAGAATTTGGTGGTTGCAGTCTGGCCTGAATCTGTTCAGTTTGACAAATTAATTGGTTTAGTTCGTTGAATGAACCAGGAATTGGGGTTAAGCCCATGATTTTCAATGTATCTATATTTGCATGTGCAAAAATAATTTCGATAATTTGTTTTTCAGATAGTTCTGAACTTAATATTTTCGCGTACCGAATTATTGAACCTGTGAATTCTGAAAATGGTTCGTGTTCAGTTTGGGTACGTCGAACAAATTTATCGATTAGAATCTGTTTAGCTGTTGGCGAAATATATACATCAAATAATTTGGCTTTGATCTGGTTCCATTCCAACGAATTGGAAATGCAATCGGTCCAGAACTGCAGTGCGTTGTCGGCACACTTATTGATTAAAATTTTTAGTAATGTATGGTACGGTATAATATTTATATTTACTAAATTCTGTACTTGGGTTATAAATTTTAGGATTGTGTCAGGGGAGGAAATATTCAAAATATCGACTTGTTTTAAAAAGGAGTCGACATGTGGTTTGGCGAATACGTTATTGGAGGTGGTGGGATTGTCTGTGCTCTGAACATTTGAGGAATGTTGTATTAAGTTTGTTAACATGTCACTTAGCTGTAATATTTGCCGTTGTTGAAGTTGCATTGCTTGCTGCATGTCCACTAAATTGCGTGCAGCGTGGTCCAATGTATTGGTAGTGGCCGCAAGGTGTGTGGAAATGGCTGCATTATTTACTGCCGAAGCTGCAGCTGGCGTATTAAACATTGCTTCTGGTGAGGCTGGTGATGGTATTGGTTGTGGCGTATCACCAGTACGATCTCTGTTACGTTCCATCGAACGTGTCCTTGGCATTGTGTTGAACAAACGAAATTGTAAAATGTTTTAATGACAAATGTACTAAAACACAGAATTAAAGATTATAAACTGGAAAAAAAAAATTTTATTGTTTTATTGTAGAGAAAAATATATTGCAAACGTCTTCCAACTCTTATTTGGATGCTCTGCTCCAAATGTAAATGAAAAAATCTTTAATGTAAATGAAAAAACTGTGCCTATGGTGAAAGGGGCTTGGTTGTACTTATGCAGAGAGCGGGTCTAATATGTGGAATAGTGATCTGATGGATTATCCCTGGGCCCGCCAGATATCCATCCGTTTATGCTCTATTGTTAAATTCCTCCAGAGTCAGTTAAATCTGAAAAGATAGCTGGGGAATATGTGTTGATAATAAAATATTTTATGTAATGCAACAACACAAGTATTTATTAACTATTTTTAAAACATGATTATTCTTTTGAGGAACAATACGTTTACAATATGGGGATATTATATAGAAATGGATTGTTCCACTTTAGATATTGAAATATAAATTGATATGATTTAAAACAAAACTATTTTTACTTATTAATGAAAATATCGAAAGTAAAACAGACCTTTAAATTTATCTACAATAAAAATATGAGGTTAGGATCGTCCAAACATGTGTCAATAGTTTTGACATAAAGAGAAATATAATAAGTTTAATTTTAATTGAAAGAAATAATTATTCATAGTGTGTCAAGTTTTTGTCAAAAACAAATAAATAGCACAGTGGCTATAATAAAAAATAAATTTATTAACTCAGGCTCAAGTGATGTTTAAAAAATTCTTATATGAGAAACCGTTTTTGGTAAGTTAAAATTATGTTCAATTAAAAAATTTTTTTAACAATTAACACTTGAAAACCAATTATTGTATTACTTAATTTTAGATATGCGACTGACCAAACCAAAATTGAAGTCGATTCGCGACATCGTTTGATCAGCGCACAAAATAAATGTCCAAGTTGGGTTCTATTTAAAGAGTGCACCCTAAACAGTGCTGAATTATTATAAACTTATGAAATAATAAAAATTTAAAAGATACTTAAGTACTATAAAACTCCGATATCCGACACCATGCGATTTATCCACAACATTGATAGCCATTCCAAAGTATATATCCCAAAACCTTTAGCATGTGTTGTATTAATGATGGTTTGTTAAAAATCCATGTTGGGGAAAGTATCCGTGTAGACACTCCAAGATCGCCAGTAAAAGAGAGCGATTTTAATTGATTTTGTTTTGAAGAAAACTTTTGAACAGGTATTATTTGGTAATTTTGTTTGTTGGTTTTTTTATTTTTTTGGTTGTGTTTTTTTTTTTTTTGGAACTAATAATTTGAATTTTTATTTTAGGCCTGGCGGGAATACAAAATAATAAAAAAAAAACATATATACAATACATACTATAAAATTTGCACCTAATTTGCGCCCTCATGGGTAAACAGTGATGTTTACAAAAAAATGTTTCAGACAAAAGTTGCTTATTTTTTTATAAGGAATGGAAGTCGCTTATTTAAACTTTTGTTCTATCTCTAGTGGTTTACAAAATGGGTCCTGCAGAGTCGTATAGTCAGCCCACTTTCAGCACAGTTGGATGGTACACTTTTCAAAAAAGGGCAAACCTAGGTGAATGTTGGAAACCTCGGTTGAATGCGAAGTTGGAGGGGATAGATGACGTCATTGACCAATAGTAAATCAAGATGGCGTTGGGAGGTGTGGTGAGGGAAGGAATGGCTGCCTAAGCATAAACGGGGGGATGACGACATTGGCTTTGACCAATAGTGGTGCTTGACGGGGGGTTAACGGGGGGCGGGACGTTGACATTAGTCAGCAATTCTCAAGAATATGTTGAAATAGATTTGACCTTGAAAAATAAGATATCATCATCCTGTTACAAGTTCAAACTTGTTTTAATCGACTTTACACGTGTCAAGACACGTGACCGGATGTTTATTTTTTTTTTTTATGTTGAAATAGATAACATCTAACCTTGAAAAATATGATATCATCATCCTGTTACAAGTTCAAACTTTGAATCGACTTAAAATAATTTTACACGTGTCAAGACACGTGACCGGATGTTAATATTTTTTTATGAATCAACAATGTAATATGACACTTGAACGTGTTAGATAATAATTTGCAAGTCTGAATTCCAAGAAAAGAATATTATTATGGGAATCTGTATGCTCAGCAATTATCAAGAATATGTTGAAACAGATAACATCTAACCTTGAAAAATATTGTAATTTGACACTTTAAATAAACATGATAAAATTCAAGACACGTGACCGGATGTTAATATTTTTTTATGAATCAGCAATGTAATATGACATTGAAATTTACATGATAAAAATACATGTTTAAACTAAATACAACTCCTGATGTTGTATTTAGGGAGATTATAAAATCACCAGAGAATAATCATCATGCACTTCAGCATTTTACAAAGACTTATGGAGATGTGGCCGGTAAATACATTTATTTTATATTATCGAATAAAGATGATAAGCTTATCGATAATATTTACGGATTACGTTATGATAATGCTGCTGATAGATTATATGTAGGTAATTCAGTTGTTCACATTAAGCATAACGATATACAAGTCAACGAAAAATGGTATGACGGGACATCAGGTTTATATGAGCTTTTAGTAAAACAGATACCAAAAAATTTTTCAGAGCAAGACATGCGTAACTATTTAGAAATTGTAACATCAACAAACGCTAATAGACGGAATTATGACTCTCAGGGTCAAATTCAAGGAACTAGAGGTTTAAAGTATAAAAAAATCATTAAGAAACATCTATACCCATTGGCTCCTGCTTCTGGTAGCGGTCTAACATTATCACGAGTAACTAATAATCACTAAGATTATGTGTACTGGAATACAATCGACGAACTTTGCGACAGATTACGGCTGTTATGCGCATCACGTGACGCGGGAAATTTCAGCCATCAAAATGAAATCAATAGTTTGATACAAGAGTTAAGGGAAGAAAATATAATATACTGAAAACCAGAAAGGTTTCTAAACAGACCAGTATTAAACAGGTCAAAACCAGTATTAAACAGATACAGACCAGTATTAAACAGGTCAAACCAGTATTAAACAGATACAGACCAGTATTAAACAGGTTAAAACCAGTATTAAACAGATACAGACCAGTATTAAACAGGTCAAAACCAGTATTAAACAGATCTGTTTAGATACAGACCTGTTTAGATACAGACCAGTATTAAACCGAGCTGTTTCTTATTAGACCTGTTTAGATTTTATATTAATTTGACAAGTGTCGCAGGACTTGACGTATGAAACAACGTCTTTGTACATATTCTCCCAAGAGAAACGTTTGGAGATGTTGCTATATGTTTTTACTACACCCTGGTGGGAGGACAAAAGACTATCGTGGAAATAATGTAAGATGTTTCCACGGATACATTCTGGGACGTAAATACGTCTTTTTTTTAATTTCCCAGTTTTGCGACACAGAAGTCCGCGATGAAGAGAAACGTTTTGTACATCATCATCTCCGTTATTCAGTCGGAGCGTGATGTCTTTGCACTTCTCGTCAGAGAGTTGAGCTGTGCGGATGTTTGGAAAAATGTTAGTCATTTCGTTTAAGAATAAGAGTTTGTCCTCTGGTGTAGCGTCCTCATATAGAAAGCTAGTTGGGTTTATGCAGGTTTGTTCCGTGTTTTCGTCAGAGTATAGCCTAGACAGGGCATCGGCGATGTTGTTAATAGAGCCATTAATGTGTTCTACGTCAAATTGGAAGTTTGCTAGAGTCAATTGCCAACGAGCTAATTTTCCTATATTTCTACAGTTCTTAAAGAGGTATGATAGGGCATTGTTATCTGTTTGTACAATGAATTTGGCATGTTGTAAATAATCTTGAAATTTGTTTATAGTTGAGATCAAACTTAGCGCTTCTTTTTCATAGATGTGGGTTTTGGCTTCTGCTGGTGATAATTTCCTGGATGTGTATGCGATTGGATGGAGAACATCATCCACACGTTGGAGTAAAACTCCAGCTATACAATGATCACTAGCATCACATCTAACAATGAACGGTTTGGAGAAGTCGGGAAATTTTAAAATTGGTGCAGAGGTAAGTTTGTCTTTTAGATTATTAAAAGCTCGCAGATGTTCTTCTTTTATTTCAAACTTTGTATGTTTTTGTCGAAGTTTATTTAGTGGTAGGCAGATATCGGCATAGTTTTCGATGAATTTCATGAAGTATCCTGTCATGCCCAAGAAACTACGAAGTTGTTTAAGGTTTCTTGGAGGAGGAAGATCGTTTATGGCCTGAACTTTGGACATGTCGATTGATTGGCCGAACTCGTCGATGATTAAACCCAAGTATTTTAGGCGGGTCATGAAGAAACGACATTTTTCAGGTTTCGCAGTCAGACCGTGTAATTTTAACCTATCGAAAACTTCTTGGAGATGATCGAAGTGTTCTTCGATGGATTTTGAGTATATGAGAAGATCATCTGCGTATGGTATGCAAAATTTGTATTTAAGATCTCCGAAAATGTCCATCATAATTCTGTTTAGAGCTTGGGATGAGTTCGCTAGTCCTTGTGGAGCCTTTAAGTATCGATATTGGCCTTGTGGGGTGACAAAAGCTGTGATGTTTCTAGAGTTTTTGTCCAAGGCAATTTGATGATAGCTGGATACTAAGTCGAGACTCGAAAAAATTTTTGCACCATGTAACGAATTAAGGCAATCCTGTACTTGAGAGCTTGGATATGGGTCGAATAATATCTTTTTGTTAACCTCTCGATAGTCATGGACGATCCTGTAATTGCCATCGCGTTTTTTGACAAGAAATGTTGGGGATGCCCAACTGCTGGTGCACTTTTCGATGACATTTTGTTGAAGAAGATCGTCTATGATATTTTGAAGAATGGCTGCTTTTGGAGGAGCCATTGTGTATGGATGTTTATACGTAGGAGTTCTATCTTTTAGAAGGATTTTCATCGTATGGTTTGTAGCATGACCGATTTTATTGCATAGAACGTCTTTGTAGGATTGTTTTAATTCTTCAAGCTTTTCGAGCTCAGATTGACGGAGTTTGGCTGTATTTTCAAGGACTAGGTGGAGCTGATCGTTAAAGTTGAAAATGATGGGAATATTTAAACTTCGACTAGGAATCGTAAAGTTACAAGTTTGAAAATTTAAATTAGCTTTAACTTTATGTAGAAAATGATTGCCTAAGATGATTGAACATGGTAAGTTTTTGACGATGAGGAACGGAACTTTCCATGTGTAATTTTCAATTTTGATGATTAAATTGATAACTTTGTTAATGGTAATGTTGGTGTTGTTTGCTATTGTCAATTTTTTGAAGGTTTTGCTGATTTGGTGTTTTTTATGTTTCAGCTTTGGAACCAGATCCGAACGGATGATATTGTACGATGATCCGGTGTCAATCATACATTGATATTTTTGCCCTAACACATCAATTTTAATGAAAGGTATTTTATTAGAATATTTAAACTCGTGGCTATTTGACAAGGAGGCAAACAATTTATGGCCTTTAGGTGGAGGTGCCTCGAGTTTATCAGTCGTTAGTTGTTGCTATGACTTGTTAGGAGTCTCGCGTTGGGTAGCTGCGAGTAAACGAGAGGTGCTTTCATCGGCACGTTTTGCGATATCGTATAATTGACGGAACGTAGCTGGAGGAGGAAAAATGGTTGATAACAAGGGTAAATATTTAGAATTTGCGCTGTCTAGGATATGTGTGACGATGCGTGTTTCGTCATTAAAGTTTAGTGCTTTGGCGGTATTCTCTAGATCGACAATATATTGTTTTAAGCTTTCGTTTACGGTTTGATATCTGAAAATTTTGGTCAAGATGACACGCGAAGTTTGTGTGGGAGATAGGAAATTATTTAACAGGTTAGCTTTGATTTCAATCCAATCATTTGATGATGTCGCTAGCCTGGATAACCACAACTGTAGTTCACCATCAGTTCTTGACACTAAGCCCCTTATAAGTTTGTTGATAGGCAAAATATTGAGATTTACAATTTTCTCAGTTTTAATTATAAATTCTAAAAACTGCATAGGATTATCACCATCTGTTTTTGGGATAGATTGACATAACTGAGACATATCTGGATGAAAATTAGGTCCTGAGAGATTTTGTATTTCACGATGTGTGTTTATTAATAATTGGTTTTGAATTGCCATCAGTTGCACCATGTTTTCACGCTGGCTCATTCGGCGGTTTGGCGTATTGGTTTCACTCGTGGAATTGGGAGTGGGGATATTATTATTATTTGTGTTTGGTAAATTGGGATGATTTAAACTAGGATATAATTGACTGCGTGTAGGAATAGGGGGATTGGAGGGAATTGGGGCATAGGTGGAGCTGTTGGATTCGAATGCCACGGCCTAATCGGAGATAGTCTACCGTCCGAGTGGATATTATATATTAAGTTTGCGTTAATTGGAGCACTTGGTACCTGTGTCACAACAGTTGGTGGTGTACAAGATGGTATGGGCTGTGATGGTGGTGTGCTGAAGGTTGATTGGTGTTGAGCTGCTGGTGTAGTCCGTGGGACTGCGCCATTTGATTGATTGGTTGACATTCCGAATTTGAATATGGTGACTGTTTCCTTAAATTGTAAGATCTATTGTAGTCTCAGCTTGTAATTTCCTTTTCAGATTTCCACGAATCGGATGCAATACCAGATAATGAGTGAAAATGGTTTTCCTAAAACAGAAACAACAACAGCAGAAACAAATCGCAAAAAAAGGTGTGATAATAAAGAATTATGTGTTTGTTATGTATGTTTGTTTTTGGAAAATAAAGAGAGAGAGAAATAAAAGGGTTTTTTAAGAAAATGTGGTTTATTATTTACTTATAACTCGAAGCATTTATTGTTCGAAAATTTGCAAATGCTATGCTTTTTGCAAATATTCAAATTGTGATTTTAAGATTTGTGATTTAAATTGATGTATTTAAATCACAATGACGAAAATATTTGTTTTACGGAGCGATGTTACCATTTGTTATGTGGTTCGTATGTTAAATCGTTTTATATTAGACAGAGTAATGGCCCTGGCGAAAACTTATAATTTAAAGGTGAAAGTTGTGGAAAAATTGTGCTACGTTTTCACCACGTGCTTTTGAGGTCCGTAGCTTTAGTATTGGATAAGTGTAAACCACACAACAATTGTAATATTATAACAATATTACTTTTCGTCTGGTGTCAGTTAAACTAATAATTGCTTCGATATTAATTATTTGTTCATTGGCGGAAGTCGTTTGATGCATCAAATGATCTAAGATTTTTTTGTGGAATATATATATAGAAGTCACAATGTGATGTTTCGTCTTTATGCTGCCATTGACATATATGCACTTGTCATGAATAGATACTATTCATGCAATAGATGTGACATTTAGATTTTGAATTTGTAAACACGTGTAAATAGAATGTAATTCAAAGTGATGAATCTAAACGTGATGAATGTTATCAAATGATTAAAGGTGATAAATATTATCAAGTGATAAATTTGGTGACAGCAATGAACTTGCAAACACGTGTAAACAGAATGCAATTCAAAGTGATGAATTTAAACGTGATGAATGTTATCAAATGATTAAAGGTGATAAATATTATCAAGTGATAAATTTGGTGACAGCAATGAACTATCCGTCCCAAATATATAGCGCAGCAATCCGTACCGAAACAATCCTATTTCGAATCGCAACAGGTATTTATAATATATTTCATAAAACTAATACTCACCCGTACACGAGATGTATAATTTAGCTCGTTATCCTTATTCCATGTGGAGCTTCCAGATCTGCTACGATGTCGCTTATTTGTGGAAACTTATTAAATAATTTGATGAGAATCCTTTACGGCTGTAGCTGGATGACAAGGATGATAGACAACGATGAAATTAAACACTTCAAATGCAGGTAAGAAACTTTTATTGAAATAATGTGTCTCTTCTTTTGTCGTTTACAATTTATTTTCAGATTTTACAATTGGTATTTTTACAACAAAATGTGACTTGATGTATCAGTTATAATAAATGATGATCAGTTATAATAGATGACAAAATTATTCAGCGTTCGAGTCAAATGTATATTAGGATGTGATGTATACAGAAGATTTTAAGAGAGTGATAATATAATTTCTCAGCTTGGAGGTAAATTACTCGCGCCAAAAGTTATTATAGTAAGTAAACAAAATATAATATTTTGTATTTAAATGTGTTATGTAATCAATTTGTTGAAGATCATTCGCTTTGACATGTTAGCGCGAGATTTAAATAAATTGATTTTTGTTTTAACTTTTTAATAAAATTGATCTTCAACAATTGACTACATAACAAAACTGATATTACCGTAATGTCGAGCGCCTTTTTTATATGATTACCACCACTCCAAAAATCCCCCACCAGCAGAAATTATTATCTAATCTCATAACACGTGTAAAATTATTTTAAGATCTAATGCGATTCAAACAAGTTTAAACATGTATTTTTATCATGTAAATTTCAAGTGTCATATTACATTGATTTCTATGAAATATACAACCCTTAAATTATAAACACAATATTAAAATCGAACACACAGAAAACGTTGGCTATCTATAACCAATCTAATAGGTTATGCAATACATGCACACATACATACAATTGAAACAAAGAATATTAAATGAGATTTACCTACATTCGAATAGAAATTAAACCTCGAATTGAATCGAATAGAGCAAATAATAACCCTTTATTACGCTTTTATATAATTTTCTTTACCAACCTAATCGTTTATTGAAAATCATTGTACATGTCAAAAAAAAAAAAAAAATTAAAAAAATCGTATATTTTTTTTATTTGAATTATTTAATACGCGTCCATAATTACTTATTTTGGTAAAATTTTTTATTATTTTCAAATCATTATTAGTCTCCTATTATTTTATTACTTTTTATGTTTGATAAACGGGTTGACATTAAACGGTAAATATGGTGCATGCGAAAAATTACTTTGTGTTTTACCAGATAATTTATGCAATTGTAAACAAAAGATATGTTATAGAGGAGTTTTCAGTACTTTGTAATATGAATTCAAATGATATCGTCCCTGAGGTAGTTGCTCCGCGATTACAAAATTTACAAAGTTAAAAAATTAAATGCATATAAAATTACATGTGAAATTCACACAATTTAAAAAGCCCCCGACAAATTTCCCGGGTACGGAACCCTATACTCGCATTTGACACATATGTAAGAACGCTCTCTATTTAATTACCCTTTTCCTTAAAGCATTTTGAAGATGGTCGCCAATGTTTTTGTTTTTTTCAGATACGGAACCCTAAGCTCGCACTTGAACCATAGCTAAGAACACTTTCCGTTAAATTTCCTTTCAAACGAAAGCAAAAAAATCAAAATCGGTTTATCCGTTTAAGCACTACGATGAAACAGACAGACAGACAGGCACACACACATAGTGATCAAACTTATAACACCCCTTTTTTTTCGTTATGGGGTTAAAAATATCAAGTAGATTTACCACATCCTTTATGAGACAATTGCGATTAAACTTGACATATTTTACACGTACAGCATGAGAAAATCGTGAAACCACCACATAGTTTCAATGGAAGCTCCAAAATCATGACACATTTAAACTTAGAATTTTGTGCACAAGATTAAAGTAGAGTGTTGTGGTTGTAACAGAAACAACTATAGTAGAAGGATTGAAAGCAATTAATCACATACAGTCACTGATTGTATGTAGGAATCTTAACAAATATTCTTCCCGTATAACTTTCGATTTGCCCCAATTTTCTAGATCAATTGTTTTATTATGTAAATACGTATTTCGATTACCAAGCAGAAATTGATTTCGAAATATTCTTAAGTTTTCATACTTTTGACACTATCATAATGGAGCAACTACCTTAAAAATGATAATTTAAATAACAGTATTGAGTGTTTGTTTATATTGACGTTTAAACAAGCAAATCAAATTACATTTGTCAGTCATTAATACTTTAAATCATCTAAGCACGCAACTTGGCCGTTTGATTTATATAGAGTAGACCGTTTTTTAAAATTTCGAAACTCATAAAGACAGTCAATCTTTAAGGCACTTTGAATTTTAATTTATTCGTGCACGCACTAAACGGAAAAACCAAAAATATTTTATATCAAGAAACACTTTATTAAACAGAATATGAAATCAAACTTTTCAACTTTATGTAGTATTGGAATGCATACCGGGTACAGCTAGTTTCTTATAATTATTAGTTATTAATTTATCTTATTGCTGAACATAAACCAATAAACAAATTTAATATCGGCACATAATAAAAACCACTGTATTTAACCCTCAATTTACAATTCAATATCCATCTTTTCGTATGACAAGAAATCTAGCGTTACCTTACTTATTTGGGAGAAACTTTTATTTTAACCATATCGGTGGTTACAGGTGTAAAAAAGTTATATGTGTATTCAAAGTTACTTTTAAGATTTATCAGAAAAATTTGATTTTTATACCATGTATAAGAAATATACAAAGGTACACTAAGTTTAGTCCCAAGTTTGTAACGCTTAAAAATACTGATGCTATGTACCAAATTTTAGTATAGGTGTTCACAAAATCACCTAATTAGTCCATTTGCGGTTGTCTGTCTGTCTGTCGTCTGTCGTCTGTCGTCTGTCTGTCCATCTGTCATCACGATTACTCAAAAACGAAAAGGGATATCTAGATGAAATATTTATAGCGTGCTGAGGCCATAAAAAGTGAGGTCAAGTTCGTAAATGAGCAACATAGGTCAATTGGGTCTTGGTTCATCTTGTAAAACGTTAGAGATAGAACAAAAGTTTAAATGTAAAAAATGTTCCTTATAAAAAAATAAACAACTTTTGATTGAAACATTTTTTCGTTAACGTCACTTTTTACCCGTGAGAGCGCAAATTATGCGCAAATTGTATAGTATTATATGGGTATATCAGTTATATATATATATATATGTGTGACATGTATGTGTGTGTAATGTGACAGTGTAATCAACACTGTCTATACATGGTATTTCAACAATTAACTCAGTCAATTGTTTGTTTTCACTTGTTTATGATTATAATTTTGATTTCAGATCTTCCATCTATACAACTAAAGATACATTGCCTATTTCAAGGAATAAGGCTTTTCAGACTTACTCCTAACTTCTTTTCATTTTCAATAATGTTTTAGGTTATATAATTTTTTATCAATATATGCAAAAAAAATCAGATGTCTGAGACACTGATTGCTCATTTGTTTCCATCTAAAATATACGAAGAAGTATATATTGTAGTATCCTGAATTATCCTATATTTCCCAAATTATTTCTTACAGAGCATGATCAATAGATCATGGCGACATATTGCTGAATAAGCAATAATAATTATATAAATTGAGAAACAAAATCCAATGTAAATCAGATTAGTATTTTTATTCAAATTGTAATATTATTTAATAAATAAATAATTAATTAAATACAGTCTCCGGTATATTTTTAATTACAATACAAAAAAGTCAACAAGTGTTAAATTGCAAAAAGGAAGGAAGTTTCATGTAACATTAAAATCAATATAAAAATTGATTTAAGTAATAAACTGAATTCTGAATAAGTCAACAATAAATTTTTGACTTTAGTAAATTATAATAATTTACTTGTGATTGGAAGTAACCGTCCGTTTTGGGATCTACGTACAAGGATCAACCTGGTGACAGCAAGTCCTGCCCTTGGTAATACCAAGTAAAATTAATTAAAAGGTTCAACCGTTTCCTGGAACAACTCCTGGGATACGACAATATATTTATAGTTTATTTAAATCTAAATTAGTGACGCTCCACAGTATAGCACACAGTTGTTTATATGATCCTTTGTGTCTTGTATACAGGGTCAGTTAACATATAGAGTACATTGAGTATTTTAAGTTGACCCCCTTAATTTAATTTAATATTTTCATTGGATATACAAATATCCAATAGTAGGAGATTTTTGTAAATAATAAAAAATATCTATTTTCAAATATATTATCTGTCTCATTGTAAAGCAATTAAGCAATAAAACAATAAATATTTCATGTTAAAACGAATCAATAAAGGTTTCTAAATGGTCAATTACAATTTTGAATGATTCAAAAATATCCTACTATTTAAAAATTTTTGTATAAGGGTAAGCCCTTATGTATGTAAACTCCGCCTCCATGGACCAGTTATATAGATTAACCCTGTATATGTGTATATATGTGTACTGTGAAGAAACTAAGTATTACGCATTAGTATATCGATGGATGGTGGTATTCACTATTCATACCAAACAAAAGACGATAGTTTGAAGTTAAGTACGGAAGGCAAACGTTACGCGAGTGCAAGTTAAAGCAGGTTACTTGTGGTTGTTAGTTTAAATTATTTTTATTTCATAATATACTTATACTGTTAAAATAAATTTAATACTAAGAATCTTTGATATTAAATTAAATTCTCAAAAAAAATAATTTAATTTTTTAAAGGTGATTCCAGCATTAGTGATTGAAAATGACTGAAGACAAGTAAGTATTCGAAAAGTAATAAGCATAGAATAAATTGAAACATTAGTTGTTAGAGTATTTCAGGCAGTTTTTCTGTGTATAAACAATAGAATTTTAACGAACAATGATAGTTTTTATTTTTTGAAAAATATAAATTAAAAATATTTTGTATTTTCATACTTGGATAATATTTATAGATTATTTGTATTTTAAGATACGCGACTTAACAAAAGCAGACACAAATTTTCAAAAAGTAAATTCTTATAAAAAATATTTTTTAAAATCCCATCAAGGTATTTTAAAATTTTTTCTTGCAATAATTTTCTTAAAAAAAATTTTTTTATAAAAGTATTTTTCTAAAAATTGTTAGATGTTGGTCTAGCTCAATGAAATTTTATTTCAAGTGTCACGACTTCTATTTTAAATATATACGATTATGAAATTAATTTTGTATAAATTTCATACAAATTATTTTCATAACTAATATGCTGCTTGATATACAAATTTTTTCTTTTCTGTTTAACCATTAAATAGGCACATGTCAAAAATAATTAACTTTTCTTACTGTTGATCTACAGATAATAATTTGATTATTTATTTCTAGGAAACTATCGCGATTTTACTTGGTATTATTTTCCAAAACCAAAGAAGACGGAAAAGTTGAAGAGATCGATATTGCCCCGGCTAATTGGATTTTCCTTGACAAGAATAACAGTTGTCGTTGTAAATTTATGCCTGGTCCATTTGATCAGTCGAATTACAGCAAGCTTCAAGCGATAGTTAAAAATTGTGCTAAGCCTTCCTCTAAATGGCCTGATTATAATGTTGAAATACGCGGAAGAGCAAGTATGTCTAAATATTTATTACTGTGTATTATTCAGAAAATTTATTATTATGGTATATTTATTTTACAGATTCATATGAAGAAGCTGAAGAACGTTTGAAAATATTAAACAAGAAGATTCCGCTAAACTACAGGCCTCGAAAGATCTTAAATTATTAAAAATGAAGTCAAATAAAAATAATATCGAAAATTTACAAAAAGAATTGAACACCTTTGAAGTAGAATTTGATGATACAGGTTAAGTTTTAAATATTAAAATAATTAAATTAATAATACAGACAATGAATATTCTAATTTTTTCTGTAGAGTCCTCAGGGAGAAAAAATTCTTCATTGCAATTAAATGATAAAAGAAAGGGGAAAAAAAATGATGGATCATTTGACCTGGATAGTGATGATAATAATGACGTTTTTCGACAATCAACCCAGGATTTATCACACGAAACTAGTGACTCTTCACCTTCAACCAGTCGATCAAAATTGCTGAAGCGGAAAAGAGTGTCACCGCGAAATAAATTCAACAATAAGAAGTTGAAGTTACATAATTCTGCGAAGAACAGCAGTAACAGTAGTTTTAATAGCAGTCTGCACGATGACTCAAATTCGAAGCAATCTCTTACAACTAAGTCACCTACACGAAGTTGTAAAATTGATAAGTTTAAAAATTCGATAAAGAAGACGTCTGTAACTTGTAAAGGTAAAATTTGAATATTATAATGAAAAAAAAATAAAACAAAATCGACAAAATTAAACTTAACGAATTGTGAAACATACATCCTATAACTTTTTTTTTTTTTACAGATTCAATAAAAAATATGGATGTTATTACATGTTTTACGAGTATAAGTAAACAAATTAGCCAATTGAACTCTACTGTTGTTCAAATTACTGCTGAGTTTAATCAACTAGCTAATGACATGAAGGAGATAAAAAACATCTTAAAAAAGAAATGTTTTGGCGACGGTGTTGATGAAAATCAAAATACTGGTGAAAAAAGCAAAAAATTTGATTTTCCCATCGATGATAACGATACTTTTGTTGATTTTAATAACCAACTTGAATCTAGTCCTACTTATCGTAAGCAAGTCGTAAGTGAATCCGATTTAATTGATATAATTATTATTAACTTTATTACCTACATATAATTTATATCAAGCAATATAATGTTTTTTAGATAAAACGCATGTCTCAACTGATAAATAAAAATATTCTTTTAAATGATTTTACTATATTAAAAGATTCTACTGGTTATGTTATTATTATTATTATTATTATGATATTAAGTTTAATAATAGCAGAAAAAAATTTAGTCCTGTCAATTTTTTTATGATAATTAATTTTTTTAGTAGGATCTACTTTAAAATGCTCTTTATGGAGCCACTTTGGACTATTCCTATTAAGACTGAAATTGGGATGCCTTAATGAGATCTTTTTGTGATTTTTTTAAGAAATACAAGTAGGATTATGTCTTCATGGGACCTTTGTTGGATTTTTCCATATGGACACAAGAAAGATTACCTTAATGGGATCTTCTTTTGATTTCTCTATGGGGGCTCAAGAAAGATTACTTTAATGGGACCTTTTTTGGATTTCCCTATTGGGGCACAAGTGGTATTGCCTTAATGGGACCTTTTTTGGATTTCCCTATTGGGGCACAAGTGGTATTGTCTTAATGGGACCTTTTTTGGATTTCCCCATTGGGGCACAATTGGAAATGCCTTAATGGGACCTTTTTTGAATTTCCCCATTGGGCCACAAGTGGGATTGCCCAATCAGGGCCAGAAAGGTCTATGCGTGACATCCCTATGTGCGGACCCTATAGGGCAACCCACAGAGGACCCAATAGGTCTCACATAAAAATTTCTAGCGCGCGCGATCGAAGCTGGAGGTAATGAGGCTCAATATAAAATTCACTTCCAAGATTCCACCTCAAAAAAACATAGTTACATACAAACATATTGAGCACCTCAAGCTTTTACAAATAATCATGTATGAGTGACTCATAGATAAAATTATTTTCTAATTTTTAGTACAATGAAAGCTTGTTCTTATAAAGTATTTTTTATTTAAATTCTTTTTAGAGCTATTTTGATCCAAAAAATGCAAAAATCGGACTCCTTTGAAGATTGGAAGAATTATTTCTGATTTATCTTAAATCTTATATGAGGGATGAAATCCCATACCAATTTCTTCAATCGATAACACTGAATCCTGAAGAAGCTACATAAGCTGCACCTTTCCTTGATCTGCATTTGTTATTGATTTAGTCGGCTACGTTAAAAATGCTGTTTAATTTAAAATACTTTTAGGCCAGAAACTATTTTCCTCCTGGTTAAAAACTGGAACCAATTTCTGCTATCAACATCTCTGAAACTTCACGTACATAGGCGTACCAAAGTGAAGGCAGGTCAAAGCTGCTGCCTCCCCGTCAGTACTTGAATTTGTTTTTTATGTAATTGGCGAATGTGTTTATGAAGAGCGGATTTTGGTTTTTTTGGGAGAACCATAATAACGATCATAATTATACTATCTCTTCAATATCGCTGTAATCGTTTTCCACTGTATATACTACAGGAGGTGAAAAAGTTGGAGAAATGGTGCTAAATGTTGAAGTTAAATGAACTTTATTTGAACGTTACTTACTCTTATGTCTTTTTAACGTTTTATTTTCGCTCGATTTTCTAATGAATATTTTAAAAGACGTTTAAGTTTGTTCTTTCTTTTTTTTTTGTAGGGTAATTAAATTAGTGTTTGGGTACAGTCCTGTTCATTATTTTATGTACAAATATTTTGCTTAATTGTATTTTAATTAACGTATGTAAACTTGAGAATTCTCCGTTTTAATGCCGTTTATAAAGATAAACTTTCATTTATGATATTTTTGCGTTCTAATTATTTGTCTAGCGTATTTTTTCCTAAGCAGTACATTTGTGGACCGTGAGTATATTTTTCGTTAAACCTACATATGATAAGCTGAAAGCGTGAAAGCGTAATAAACAAACAAACAAACAAACAAATATGCTTACTTTCGCATTTATAATATATAGAGATATAGGGTATAAAAATTAAATTAAGGTGAAAATACATCAACTCCTTCCCCATTTCACAATCAATAATTACAAATATAACCTCAATGTTTATCACGAACAATTTTCAGCACTTTTTTTTTACATCTAAAAAAAGATAAATAACATATAATTGGTACTACCAAAAATATCTTACAAGTAATTTTTCAAAAATATTGAAGTATTTAAAGTGAAACAAACTTCAAATACTTTCTTTTATGCTTACGTTAATTTTTTTTGTCGTATTGTTGCGTTCCAATAAGTGAATATAACACGGAATAACAACATGTAAATATTATATTGTGTATGAATATTTATAAGATGTCTTGTATGCCGTGTAAAAATTGTATATGTTTCTTTTTTTTTTCTTTACAATATCTTATGTAATACGATTCACGTGACTTACATCTCGGATGTGCCATGAAAGGCTTATTATATCCGCAAAACTCGAGGGGTTACATAAGTCGACGTCATTTTGGCGGAATAATCTGACATAAATTTTGCAGTGAGTCATTAGAACTCTCTTACAGTTTTATGTACTATTACAGTTTCATATGAAATTGTTATTGAAATAAATACCACGATACTCGAAATAAAATTTTATACATATTAAGAAAATTTATTTAAAAAATACAATTAAAACAAGTGAAAACAAGGCTACGTCAGTAGCTAAATTTATTCGTATAACACATTACAAATATTTTTAACAAAATTAAAAATAAATATGAAAAACATTACCAATAATTACAGTAACGATTTACAAAAATAAAATTACTAAAATTATCACAAATTTGAAGAAAAAATAGTATTTTTATTTGTGAAAAATGTTTGTGTTATATATTATATGAATAAATTTAGCTACTGACGATGATTGCGTTGCAATCGAAATATCGATATTTGGCGAAATGTAAGTCTGTTGTATGTTTTTTTAAATTGTATTTCGAGTATCGTGGTATTTATTTCAATAACTATATCTCAACTCGAAGTTAACATAAATTCATCCTTATATTAGAAAATTGTTTAGGTGCACTGAGACAAGGAGATGTACAAGACTTACTAAGTGACGACAAGCAAATTTAATCAAAATTTGTTAAAATATACAAGAAAATTATGGCTTTAATTTCATTATTTATACTTGAGTTGTTTTACCGAGGCCAACTTTGGGGACTCCCAAGTGTGTTTTAGAGCCTGATATTACCATTTAATTGATTCGAATTGATAGTTTGGCTAAATATAAATTTTTCTTACAACAGAATTTAAAGATCGAACTACTTGAATTAAACCGAGTACTTTAAAAACGTACTTGGGTTTTTCAAGATTTGCCTCAGTAAAATTGTATTTAAATTGTGCAGACAATGTTCACTTACTAATTTTTATCTTTTGTTCTGTTTTAGGTGAGTACCTGATCTTTTATCTATGTTTTCATCATTTTTGATTTTTTGAAAACAAGGTAAGACTTCATTACATATTTTAATACCGATGATTCCCCTAAAGATTATATTATATTCTGTAGAAAATATATTTGTTTACGACTAAGCTTTTAAGTTCAACGTAAAACGCATTAAATATAATCACTTGCATTCTAAATTCGTATATCACTATTTTTTAGATAAAAAATTCATAATCATTAATAATTCATGTTTATAAGCTGCCCATTAGCAACATCAAATAACAAATTTTGTCCTAGGAATTAATTTTCTAATGGACTCTTTCATTACAAATTAAATATTGCTTTTCAGATATATTTAAATGCAGTAAAACCTCGATAGCTTAAAATTATTCATAAAATAATAATATTGGGTTAGTGATTTGTTTTTCAAAAAATTTTTTGATTAATAAACAAAAAGGAAAATCAGAAATTGGAAATGATTGAAATCCAACTTATAGTATTCAATTAACAGTATATACATGGTATTTAAATCATCAATTCTTTAAGTTTATGTATTGTTATCGTGATGTTCTATTTCAATACTAGCTCTTACCTGGGGCTACGCCCGCGTTTTTCAGGATAGATGTCCATAAATTGTTCTCATTCACCCTGTCTTAAAAATGTCAAAACAATAAATATAATTTGTTATAATCTGTATATATGAAATATATCATAGTATGTTAAGTTTAGCCCCAAGTTTGCAACGCTTAAAAATATTGATGCTACGAACAAAATTTTGATATGGGTGTTTATAACATCAAATAATTCGTCCATTTCCGGTTGTATGTCTGTCTGCCCGTCTGTTACCACGATAACGCAAAAGAGAGATCCAGCTGAAATTTTTATAGCGTGCTCAGGACGTAAGAAGTGAGGTTGAGTTCGTAAATGAGCAACCTAGATCAATTGGGTCTCGGATCCGTAGGACTCATCTTGTAAACCGTTAGAGATAAATCAAAAATTTAAATATATGAAATGTTCCTTATAACAAAATAAACATCTTTTGTTTGAAACATTTTTCGTAAGCGTCACTGTTTACCCGTGAGGGCGCAAGTTTTAAAGTATGTATTATAGTAAGAGTGGCTATCTTTCTTTTCTAACATGACCTAAAAATTCAAACGATTGCGTAATCAACACTGTCTATACATGGTATTTCAACAATTAATTTTTTTTAAATATATCTTTATAAATTATAGCTCATGTGTTATTCTGATGTATGCACTAGATTATTGTTTAGTTTTATTCAAATCCATTCAATAGTTTTTGCGTGAAAGTATAACAAACACACAAACAAACAAACAAACATCCTTACTTCCACATTTATAATATACAGAATGTTCGATTTACATCTAGGCATATAATTATCACGAGTATGACAGAGTACATGCCTTAGCAATGCATCTAAGTAAGAGGTATTATAAGTGTTAGAATATGAAATTGCCATTGTCACTTGTATCGTGGCTAATTTGTTGTAGTTCATCTATTCAACTAAGAAACTCCCACTCTCTAAGCGTCTTACAACTATCTCAACTGATATCAAAGCTTCAACACATGTATATAATACCTCTCATTTAGATACATTGCTTAACGCATGTACTCTCTCAAACTCGTGATATTTATATGCCAAGATGTAAATCGAACATTCTGTATAGAGATACTTAACAGTTGTACATAAATGGCATGACAGTGTGTCATAGCGACTGTCTATACATGCATGCATGTCATTTATGTATGCAATGAATTAACATACATTAAGAACACATTTCCTCTATGTTTGTTTTAATAGTTCTAAAAAAAAAAACTAAACACTAAACAACATTAATAAATTAAGTTATGAAGTAAAACCCGACTATGGAAAGACTTCATTTTTGGTGAAGTCAGTTTTAAAATTTTTAATTTATTTTGTTCTTTTAAGGTGATTGTAAACTTACAGTATTGTAAAAAAGTTTTGGTTTATTGCACGGTACATACATATAGACCAAATATATGCTTTGTAGTTAAATAATGAGTTAATTTTGGCTTTACAATACCACGCAACTACAAAAATATATAATATATTGTGTGCAAGTGATGCTTAAAAATTTGATAATATAGATATCGCTCTTCAATTAAAATTTTGTTTTAATATCATCGAAAACCTTATATTTTTATGGTATTATTATAAACTACAAGATTGTCTAAATATTTTAGATAGTTTTTTACCACACTCTCTAGATTCGTTGATATAGAAATATCTAATTGAAAAAGATAACCTATATGATTTATCATTTTTTCAGCCAACTTTGAACGATAAATTAATAAAAAGAAGCCCGGTGACCTAGGAATTTTTTGTGATTTTTGGAAACTTTGTTAATCAAAAAATGTATTTTATTGAAATCCCTAGTATTATCCAATCCTTTCTTATCTTCTTAAGCGTTGCAAACTTGTGACTAATCTTAGTATATCTTGATCTATTTTATAAATACATGGTATAAAAAGTAATAAATTGACTCTACCCTGTTTTGTTTCGGATGTAGTCGGGTAAAAAATAAGACATTATTGCACTCACTATTTGAACTGATGTGTTGGGTTTGTTTTATTACCTATTTTATAGTAAACATGTCATTAATATTATTATTACCTCATTCAAATATTCGAAAAATCATAATGAATTATTTTTAAACAAACTAATGTATATCGTAAATCGTGCTAAATCTTACCACTTACGCGTATTAACGGATAAGATTTGGTTTTTTATGGATTTGTCGGCACTATTATATGTATAAACATACATTTGTGTTTCGAGTGAGTTTATATGAATACAATTTTTGTGTGTATGTAAATTTTTTTCTATAATATGTATACGGGGTGATTTCATAACGCTTCTTCTGTTCTTTTTGAAGTCAATAACCAAAAATAAGTACTGGGACTCACTCAGAGACGAACATTCGGAGACCTACTTTTAAAAATTCGCCCCTGAAGCCCTGCCAACTATTTTAAAGCTCAAATTCTTCTCAATTTTGCCTATGTGTTCCAAGAATTTGGATCGCCGATAATCACCAATATCGAGTTTTGACGCAGTAGTGTTCTATCCTTTCTTCTTCCTGTCACATTCCTCGCATTCCTTTCAGCTTTAAAAATTCATTTCAACACCAAAGTTTCCTGTAATAGGCTAGTTTTTCCCAAGATTTAAATGTCTCTATGTCCTACTGCTACCAATCTTCGATCTCTAGCTTCCAGTATGAACCGAATCGCCTCAATCTTTCCGCATCTCTCCTTTGTAATTTCATCGATGATATCATTTAACGATAAGATCACTCTTTCGTAATTGCAGTTACCTTTAAATTTTTTTTCATATCTTAAAGAGGCTTTGTCGAGGCGTATAGTACGGTGCATGTAATTATTGAAAAAGACTGAAGTTTGGGAATTTTTTTGCGACATGGACAAATATAGTTTTCGAGAGCTTAGATCCTAAACTCTTAAATATCAAAACAGACAATTATTGGTAAGACATTTGTCACCTCTCCGATTTGAGACTGGAAACTCAAACTTTTCTCCGTTCTCGGGACGATTAATGAAATATGCGGATGAAAATGAAAATGAAAACTTTTTTAAATTAAATTTCCGGTTTTTTTAAGTCGGTATACATTTGTTTGTTTAAAATTTCTCGGTAACACTTGTGTGGTTAAGTATAGATACATGCGTAGAGTATACTGACTGACTCATGTTTTTATTATTTAAGTATGTATTCATATTTTAATACGCTAAGAGGATACAACTTTAATTTTTCTTTGCATTTAACTTTGTCTTTAAAAGATACACCGGGAAAATCTAAATTGTAGGAGATTTTCCTACTCTCCGGTTTGTAATTTTTCAAAAGTGTCAACCCTATGAAAACTAAATAATTATAAACAGTTCATTCACATTCAAAATAATGAAGAGAATTTAAACAATTAAACTGTGTTAGTGATTATTTTTAGATAAATTTCCTATATGTATGTCCATTTATTACAAATAAAAAAAAAAGTATAAAAACTTGTCTGGTTTTAGCGCGAATTTTTATCGTCAGATGTCAGACCAGTGTTCCAGACACATATCAACATGGTTGCCAACCCTACATGAATATTTAAAAATCATCCGTACAATATGACTAGAAAAAGACATTATAAAATATATATATATTTTTTTTTTTTTTTTTTTTTTTTGTAAAATGCTTATGTTCTATAATCGTCTTTTTTTAAATGTTTTTTTGGTTTTAATAATACTTTTATAATGATATATAATGCAGTTGTTTAAAACAGAGGCGATGTTGTTTTTTTTTTGTTCAGTAGTGATTTTTTTCAGTTGTTTTGCTTTATTTTTTTACTATACTTTTGTTTTCCAACAGCTCTATTTACATGGAAAAATGAATATTGTTTATGAAAAGTTTTTCTAGAATTAACATATACTATAAAATCAATATATATTGTGTTTTTAAACATTAGTTTTTGAAATCTGGGGAAAAACTGAGTTTATAAAAACAACAGCCAATTTGTTTTTTGTTTTTTGCATTTTTATAATGGCCTACGTTACCCGTGATATGTCTTCTGGTTATGATGTGTAATGTTCACTTTTTATCTATCCAATGTAGTAGTTGGAAACTCGTTGAAAACCAATAGATCCGATAAAAGAAAATTTTTTTTTCAACACATTTTACTACGTCAGATTTTCTTCCAAAAAACTCCCAACAAATTCGATTTAATCCTTATAAACCGATTTTTGGAAACTTAGCTATAGAATGTTCTCAATCATGTCGGTTCGACCGTTTAGGGGCAACGATGCCACTGAGAAACACATAGACGCACAGATAAACACTTTAAACTTATAACACTCCTTCTTAAATCAATATCAAAGTGATGGTCAAAGACATCAGATGAGATGAAAAGGATATTTAGAGGGATATCATTTTTTGGGATAAATTTTTGGAAATATTTTAAATGAAATTGAAATATTTGAGTTGACTTCCTTCTTTGGAATTATTGTTTTGAATTATCTAATTATTTTACCATTTCACTTTTCGAAATGAATAGAGCCAGGTTTATTTGACCATTCTTTTCCATAGTAATTATTTATATGTTAAAATTATATGTCATACTTCCAAACTGAATTGATTTTGATGATTATCGCAAATTTTTTTGTTTTGTCCAGTGTGTAACCATTAGCTCGCACTTGAAACATACCTAAGAAGACTCTCCGTTAAATTTCCTTTCAAATGAATCCAAAAATATTAAAATCAGTTCATCCGTTTAGGCGCTACGATGCCACAGACAGACACACACACATAGCGGTCAAACTTATAACACTCCTTTTAAAATCGGTAAATTTGACTCATTAATGGGGTAAGTAGTAATGATACTTAGCCGCTTTCCCGCATGGGTTATCACAAGCTAATCAGGTGAAGTCCTTGAATTTTCGATTTTACAAATATGTTTCAAACTTTGAATTATTTTTGTGTAGAAGACATTTGACACTCGCTAAAAACATATATGCATGTTTTAAAAAAAAAATTTTAATGGAAAATATGATGAAAATAATTTGTATTCAATCAGAGCCAACTTTCGAATCATTAAGTATTGTTTTTCCCGGAAATTCAATAGAAAAAAAAACTATTGTAGTAATTTATTTTCGAAATGCCGAAGACCGAATAATTAAATCGATATTTCAATCTTCGATAATTCGAAAACTAAATCAGATATCGAGAAATTTTATTCTTATTTTTCGTCCAATTCCGTCTAGTAATAAACAAAATTGGAAATATAATTAAAAAAAAAACAAAAAATACAAGTGAAAACAAACAATTGATTGAGTTAATTGTTGAAATACCATGTATAGACAGTGTTGATTATTCTGTCACATTACACACATATATAACTGATATAAAAATTTTAGCGTGATATATTTTTTCGTTTTTAAGTAATCGTGATGATAGGCAGACAGACAGACAGGCAGGCAACCGGAAATGGACTAACTAGGTGATTTTTTAAACACCTATACCAAAATTTTGTTCATAGTATCAATATTTTTAAGCGTTACAAACTTGGGACTAAACTTAGTATACCTTGATATATTTCATATACATTTTGTAAAGATAGACCTGAAATTGGTATAAGTCTGATCGTACATCGTTAATGAAGTCCTTTGACACGTAAATTTTCGTTCCTATATTAAATATGCCTACTTTTGAAATAAATAATTTATTTCAATATAAAATTAAGATCAAATGTTTAGAATTTAAACAACATATCAAAACAATCAAGCCTTTCTGAAAATAAAATAGTTCAAAGATTCTAGAGATATTTTAAAGATTCTTCTCTAAGGGTCTGTGTGTTAGCACCATTTACAAATGGACCATATGTGAATTACTGTTTGCGACACTAAGCATTAACACCTAACAATTCATCTTTTTGTACTAATTGGATTGAAGATATACAAGTTAGTACAGTTAAATTTTAAAATTTGAACACAATTTTATAAATGATATAATTCACAATTTTACCACGCAAGAGGGTCCAAAACTGTGTTTATTGTGATCAAGGAACTTTGAACTATCTTTTATCGCAAAAAATTGAACATTCACCATACTTGATCAAACAGCCGAACTACTTTAAATGCGCTTATTAACTCAAAAACAGCATTTATGACCTACCATTCGTCATACTAAGTAGCATGTAAAAAAGACTGTTTTTAATAATTAATTTATCGTAAAATTTACAAGGAATCGAATTCAGAAAATTTAAAATTTTTGATAATGCTTCCAAGGTCTAGATACTCCTTAAAATTGGTTTGTCCGCTGTAGGCAGTAACTAAGTTTACAAATCGAACGTCAAATTGAAGATGTTTCACTTATAAACAAGTTAAATCAAAAATTTTTCTTTGGTGGATAATACTTTGTTTATTGTAATGCATTATTTCCATGCTTTTTTATTATTTTTCATAGCTTGTCTGCGCTTTCAATTTTCAACCATGAAATGTTATTTATACACACCAGCTAAGTTATAGACCAAATCGAAATTGAAAATTTGTTTCCTTTTTATTTGTGTTTTCCATGTAGGGAAATTATATTCAAAATAATTTTACACCGTATTTGAATTCGATACAAGGGAATATTCATGAATTTTTGTAAATTATTAATTCGTTGTTTACACCGTTATAACATAGTAAAAAATATAAATACTGTTTAAAAATGCTGCAATTAATTGTAAAAAAATATTTAAAATAGAGAATAATTTTGAGATGTTTAAACGCAGTCATTTTGGCGCGTTCTCTGTTGATAACGTATTAACATGTGAACTGTCAATTGGTGACAGTTCAATGTAGAATTTACACTTTAAACAAATGAATTTACAACACAGAATTTACACACGTTATTATTAAGTTTTCTAATAAAAAGCCAAAGAATAATATAACTCAATGAGAAACCATACAACATTAGTAATTAATACCATACTGTATGTCAACAAATCTGACAAGCCACATACTATGAGGCCAAGTCCGTTTTAAAATTTGAAGTTCTGTTTTAGAAATTTGAATTTCTCTCACTGAATTTGTGCTTTTATTAATTAATTTTAAGTAATTAAAAATATAAAAAATAAATAATAAATAATGGTTTAGTTGAATTGTACAGCCAATAAAGTTACAAAAAAAAAAAAAAAAATTTGAACCAAATTTATTTTTCATGAATATTCCCTATTGTGAATTTATCAAAAGTTCATACGTCAGAAAACCAGAATTAGTTTTACTTAAAAATATTACTAAGTTTGACTGGATCACAATTTATTGTCAGAAAGAAGGGAACTTTTAATTTCACCGGATGCAGTTGAATATTCATTATTTTGACAGTATATAGAAGTAGTTGCTTAAAGCATTCCATTTTTTATTATTATTGTATACAGCACATATGAAATAATAAACTCCAAACACAAAAACACACTTTTTTCTAAAACCATAGTAGTGGTACTCTTTAATGGTTGTTTATTAAAAAAAAAAAAAAAAAAACAAGAGTCCTCGTAATGTGTTGTTTTTGTTTTTTATCAATATTTCAACATGGTATATTAAATTTAATTTTTTAGTGATGATGATGAACATTTATTTGGAAATATTAATTATTAGTTTTGATGAATATCAGAGATGTAGTTTTTTTTTTTTTTAACTATATGATAGAAAGATAATTTTTTTCGGCTCGAAAATCGAAATAAATATTTTTATCTTAGATCATATATTTTACTCGCACCGTGCGTGAGTTTTATAGGCGACGTTTCCATGATAACGATACATTACTTTAATTATATAATTGTATGGATGCATATATAATTGTATGGATAGCATTTATGACTTACATTGAAAATTTAATATTATTGTCTCACAAATTTAAATAAATAACTATGATAATTTACATTTAAAAAATAATATTTGTGCAATTTGATTTCTTATCACAATTTTTAATGCATTAAATTTGATTAATTAGTGTTTTTCAATAATTTTCATTTGACATTTCTATGACATTAACATGTAAAGAATTGCAAATTAGTCATAACAGCCTCCTTTTATCGCCAAAAGTTTTCACTAGAAGCGTTGGCTTCGATTTTATTGTCTCTACTATGACTACGCACACAACGAATGGTCCAACGTATATCACGTATGTACATTTTTTCTTCACAGAGAAGGTTAGCAAAACGACAATACAATATTCAAACAGCCGACAGAGAAATGCAATAACAGAGCATGGTATTCAATGCGCATGACCGAATCGACGGAAGTCAGTTGCTTCAATAGCCAGTATTTGTTTAATTAATTCTGTGTTAAAGTACTAAAAAATGATTAGATATTGTTTTATTTGCTAGGAATACTTTAAAGTAGACATGTATCACAGGTTAGAACAGTTTAATTACTAAATGGAAATTATTATGTTGTAAATACGCGACAGGATATTATATTGTATATTAAGACATGCGCATTAATCTCTCTCATTTATTATCCTTTTATTTATTCAAAGATTTTTATCATATCTTAACCAAAAAATATAGGATAGAGGAGATGCAGAAATATAATTGTAAGTGACATCTGGAGTCTGTGGCGATCAACATTTATGTTTCCTATACTCCTTTTCAGGGCGATTATTAAGTTTGATTATCTTGCCAGGGTGACTATTTACTATTAAGTTTGAAAGTCTTACTTGATAGAGGCGCTGAAACTCGTATAATACGATTTTACAATAGCTCTTATAGACTGCTTCTTCTCTATCTTATACTCTTTGATATTAATGTTTTGAGATGCCAAATCGACTGCATTAGGTGGTTATCTCAAATACTTTTCTCGATTATTCGATCGTCTTGATTCGATTCGATATCATCGAAATAATTTGTGTTTCTTTTAAAGGAAATGACTTAATGAAGTTTACGTGATATTTACTTGCAAATCTCATTTGAAAAATCGAAAATTCAAGGAATTCAAGGAGATAATGAGTCGATAGGAAACCTCGTAGCCTTAGAAATTGTCACTTCATATCCCAACAAATGAAACATACCTGATTATTTTGTCATAATTTAAATGAGAAAATCTGACGTGGTAGAAGGAAGTGGATATTATTTTTGGATTAAACTAACCTAACCTAAACAATTGATACAATTAATTGTTCACATACCTCATAAAGATAATATTAACTATTACTTTTTTTTTAAACTACATCTTTTTTTGTTTTTGAAAATATGTTCTAGAAACTTTTCTATTTTTTTGTGTCAACATGCTTTGAAAGCAAAACAATAATCACTTACAATTGACCCCTCGGACTCGGATAAAATTGTGCAAAATTATTTCTATAAAGTTCAAAATATATAATTAGAAAATTTTGAACTATTCCTAGCTTTTCCCTGGTAATTAAAATTTAAGGTATTGAGTAACGAACTTTTTATAAGAACAATTAAATACTATCCCTATCCCTATATATAATAAATGTAAAAGTAAGAATGTTTGTTTGTTTGTTACGCTTTCACGCAAAAACTATAGCTAAAAAATTTGAATGAAATTGTACAACTATGTAGCTCATACATCAGAGTAACACATGAGCTATATTCTGACATTTTACTGCTCCATCTATGATCATTATTTTAAACCACAAATTAAAGATTTCTGTGAAAAATTTAAAATAGTAAATGTCAAACAATTCATGGCCATCTTTCCGGCTATACTCAATGAATAGTGTGTATTTTACACTTAAAAAATAAAAAACTGTACATATATTTTAGCTGTGTAAAACAATCCCATCGAGTGTTATGGAAGGTGTATAAGTGTGATCAATCCTCCTTCGCGGTGGTTTTTACTTTTAAGTTCAGTGAAGCGGGTGGGTATCAAGCTATTTTTTTCCTTCTAAGGTATTGTGTTCTCTCTCACTCCGCTAAAATACCTTAAAATTTTCATAGTAATTTTAGAATTAACCGAAAATCATGCTATTTTCATTCGTTTTGTAGTATTTTGATATACCTACCTCCCTAAATGATATACCCACCTCTCGTTTAAAAGATTATGTAATAACACAGCTAATTGGAATTCACGATATCTATTATCATTCACCATAAAAAGTGAGATAAATATAGATATCAAAGAAAGTAGGGTAGATATTTACATTAGATACAAGAATACTTCAAATTTATACTGTTTAACATGACGGACTGTCTAGTTTAAGATATAAGAAAAATGATGAACAATTTAACCTAAAAATATGTCTAAGTATTATCAGAAATTCTCGAGACATTCATATTTTTATTAAAAAAAAAATGTATATATGGTATATTTGAAATGATGGATCGAAATACGGGTATTTGACAGGATATATTTCTGGGTAATTTCCTCTAAATGTCAACATTTTGACTAATTAGATTTGAGTTGAATATTAAGGAGTAAAAACATTTATATAAATTGTTGTTATATATGCTCACTAAGATTATTGAAAAAAAAAAAATATTGTGTATATATTAAAAATAGACTTGGAAATAGTTTGTTATAATCCATTCATAAATATCAACAAATTCCTTTGAAAATAGTCATCACTGCATAATACTAAAATTATATATTTGTTTGCTTGTCTGTCCAAGTATTTCTTCCATGTATTGATATAAAACAGATTTATGGAGATTTGAAACAAATGAACCATGGGCGTCGCCAAAAGAGGTAGATAGGGGCAGCTGCCCCCTCTAGATGCCTCCCCCTATTCACAAAAATGGTTCAAAGCACCCAAGAATTTTTAAACAAAAAATTTTCTTCCAAAAGTTGATCGCTTTAACCCTCTTTAAAATATCGAAAGGGTTTATTATGAAATTATAATTAATACAAATTTTCTACTCACCATCTTTTGTAGTTTTTGAGAAAAATGAAACTAAAATTACGAAAAAAGTGTTTCAAAAAATAGTTTAATTTTTTATAAGAAACATTTTTTACACTTTTTTATAAGACACATTTTTTTCTATCTCTTATGGTTTAAAATAGAGTCCTACGGATCCAAGACCAAATGGATTTTTGAACTTTAAACTCACTTTTTATGTCCTCAGCTCGATAAAAACAAATTTCAGCTCGATATCTCTTTTCGTTTTTGAGTTATTTTGTTGATGGAAAGACAAACAAAAATGTACTAATTAGGTTAATTTTGTTGCTGGCATCAATATATCTAAGCGTTACAAACTTGGGACTAACTTTAATGTAGTTTGATATTTTTTCTAGATGTTTTTAATAAAAAAGTACCTATTAAAGCTCAAAATTATGAACTAAATAATAATAAAATATTTAATTTGTATATTATTAAAAACAAATTAATGTCAAATGTCAAAATACATTAAAATAATTTTATTCAAATTCAAATAAAAAGTTGATATTGTTTAAAGATTAATAGTTTTTTTTACTGTTTGGTAATATTACTTTCAGATGAACACAAAATTTCCATGATAAATGTTATAATTAAATGCAATGTTTGAAAAGAAGTACAAACTATCATCTCATGATAAAACTATAAATAAAATTTCCAATTTAATCAATTACTTACTTTGACAAAATAGAAATAACATTTGACATTTAAAAACTTGTTGTTGATTAAAATTTCCGGAAAAGGAATAAATTCGAATCCTGTGCATATGATTTATAACAGGATATATAAAAACTCCTACATAACTAATAATAATATCAATGCTCATGTAAAAACTATTTATACCTTTTTATTTAAAAAATAATAATAATACGACAAACAAATTGACATACTTAATTAGCATACTCAACTAGAAATTCTGTTTAGAAAATATTTACATAATGGCATTATTAATAAAGAAATTTATAAATGACTAGAGTGATACCCACCCGCTTCGCTGGGTATAAAAGTAGAGATTGATAATGATTGCTCTCTTTACGGCTTAACGATTAATATTATTTTCACAAGGGTTAAATTAACGTGTTAATATCCCCCAAATGAGATAAAACCATAGGGTATAACATTTAATTTGATTGTAAGCCTACAGTATTGTAAAAAAGTTTTTGCACGGAACATAAATATAAACCAAATACATGCTTTGTAGTCAAGTAATGAGTTATTTTTGGCTTTACAATACCATGCAATTACAAAAATATATAACATATTGTGTGCAAGTGATGTTTATAAATTTAATAATATAGATATCGCTCTTCAATCACCAATACTCTAGCTAAAGTCGTCTCTGTTCATCAAATAATGGATCTTGGATGAACTCATAATTAAATTAAAATTTTGTTGTTATATCATGGACAACCTTATATTTTTATAGTATTCTTATAAACTACAAGCTTTTGTAAATATTTTAAATAGTTTTTTGTCAAACTGTCTAGAATTTTTGAAAATATCCAATTGAAAAGGATAATATGATTCATCATTTTTGCAGCCAACTTTGAACGATTAAATAATAATGAAAAGCCCGATGACCTAAGAATTTTTTGTGATTTCTGGAAACTTTGCTAATCAAAAAATGTATTTGTAAAATTTTATTGAATTCTCTAGTTTTATCCAATCTTGCATATCTCCTTAAAGAAATTGATAGTTAACAAAAGTAGATATATTTTCGGCCATTGTTCAAGATTCATTTTGTCATAGATAACAATCTAAAAAAAAAAATGTTGCAAAATAATTTATAAGATATTTTTAAAAGACTTATAAATAAAAATTGATAAATTGTTTTTTTTTTTCGTATTTACATTACCTGAGTAGCTATGTAGTCATTCTGTATCGATGGAAAACAATTACACTGTATGATGTGTCCGTCAGGTTATTGTTAGTTTCAAACAATATATGCTTTGTCGATAGCACACACACACACAAATTTTTTCATTTTTGTCTTCTGATGTAACCACCGTAAAGTGTAAAATCTCCCATTTATGCTGGGTAGTAGACATTTTTAAAAATGTCAGTTTTCTTTCTATTTATTGTCACCAATAGACATTGCGGTTTTTGTTTTTCATACACAGAGAAGAGTATTTATTAGGTAGATAAAAAAGAACACATGATGTTGACATTTTCATACTATATGAATAACTTAAAATCATTTTCATAATTAAAAATAAAAAACGGATATAATTTTTTTTTTAAATAAATGATTTCTAACATCAAAGTGTATTCCTTCAAAAAAGAAAAACTCATGAGCTGCAGAGGTCTATCACTATAGTCATATTTCGATGTCGAAAAATTTACAATATATTTACTCAAAGAAATAATTTTAAAACGTTAATTTATTACAGTTTTGTAACGATGTATAAAAAGATATTCAAAGGGAAATTTAGTATTTGAAAACAGTATGAGCTGACATTAAATATCCAATTTAAATAAAAAATATTAAAAGACACATAGAATGCAATATCAAAGATTCCTATTCCTAAAGTATTTTTTTACTAAAAACTAGAAATACTATGGAATGTTTATACCCTGTATATATGTACTTTATATCAAGGTATACTAAGTTTAGTCCCAAGTTTGTTGCACTTAAAAATATTGAAGCTACCAATAAAATTTTGGTGTTCGTTGTGTGCGTAGTCCGTGGTCATGATAGGGACAATAAAATCGCTTTAAGTGATTTGGCGATTAAGGACGCTGTTATGAGTAATTTGCAGTTCTTTACATGTTAATGTTATAGAAAATGTCAAATTAAAATTATTGAAAAACACTAATTAATTAAACTTAATGCATTAAAAATTGTGAAAATAAGAAATCAAATTGCACACAATTATCATAATAATTTATTTAAATTTGTGAGACAATAAATAATATTAAATTTCCAATGTAAGCCATAAATGCAATCCATACAATTATATATGCATCCATACAATTCTATAATTAAAGTAGTGTATCGTTGTCATGGAAATGAAACTCGCCTAAAATCACCTAAAACAGTTTATTTCCGGTTGTCTATCTACCAGTCATCATCAGTCGAGCAATATAGATCAAGGTCTTTGTTCCGAGGGACCCATCTTGTAAACCGTAAGAGATAGAAAAAAAGTTTTAATGAAAACAGTTCCTTATACAAAAATAAACAACTTTTGTTTGAAACATTTTTTCGTAAACGTCCGTGTTTACACGTGAGGGCGCAAACTAGGACAAAATTCTGGTGTCCATTTTCTCCAAAATTATTAGGGAGTTGAAAATTTACGGATAGCTTCAAATAATAATCTTGTGAAATATCGAAATATTCTCGAAAAAACAAAAAATTATAGAAAACACTCAAACCCTCATAATTGTGTTGACTTTTTAATCTCTTCTAATTTGTAAAAAAAATAATGTAAGCACTATAAAGAGTATTTCAACAATTAACTCAGTCAATTGGTTGTTTTCACTTGTTTTACTTGTCATTTGTCTATAATCCATGATAATGGTAGCCCATTCAAAATAATATCGAAAATTGAACACCGTTTAGAAATTCGTCCTTATAAAAATTGCTACGGTATCCTAAAAAACACATTAAAATTAATTTTTTTTTATATTAAATTTATGTAAACATCTGTTTTACATAAATTCGATTATATCGATTTACACACGTTATTATATCAATCAATGAAAGAAGTTTGAAATTAGTTATATAACCATGGATAAAATAATATTTGAAATAGATTTGTGTACGTATGGATTGGATGGCCTAAATAAACAACTGATGTATCCATAATTAAGGCGTTAAGTTTAACAACGTTTAACGTAGATATATAACGTATAACGGAACATATGGTTAGTGGTATATGCTTAAACCAATATTCTCTTTTTTCCACTAAACCAATATTCAAAAATTTGAATATTGTTGTTACTATGTTTGTCTTAACGGAATTCCCGTCAAATTATTTTTAGAAAGGGCGATTGAATGATGGTATTATTTTTTCAAGTCAATTATCCTTTCTTTAATCAATTCAAGTATAGATTACGAGTAGAAGAGTCAGGTCACTTTCAGCCCAAAAGAATGGTACACTTTTCAAAAAAGGGCAAACCTAGGTGAATGTTGGAAACCTCGGTTGAATGCGAAGTTGGAGGGGATAGATGACGTCATTGACCAATAGTAAATCAAGATGGCGTTGGGAGGTGTGGTGGGGCGTGGCTGACAGAGCGTTAGTGTGTTTCTTGGCGGAAGTGGAGCTTAAAGTGGTGGGCGTGGTTTTGGAAGTGGGGGTTAAAGGGGGCGGGAATTGGACGTTAGATGAGATAATCGAATTCAGCCCAGTTGGATGGTACACTTTTCCAAAAAGGGCAAACCTCGGTTGAATGCGAAGTTGGAGGGGGGGACGTCATTGGCTTTGACCAATAGTAGCGCTGTAAAAATCAAGATGGCGTTGGGAGGTGTGGTGGGGTGAGGAATGGCTAAACGGGGGGTTGGCTTTAACCAATAGTGGCGGAGAGTGAACAGGGGGCGGGGCGTAAGGGCAAACCTAGGTGAATGTTGGAAACCTCGGCATTGGCCAATAGTAAATCAAGATGGAGTCGGGAGGTGTGGTGTTGGGGAATAATGGCTGCCTAAGCATTGATGACGTCATTGGCTTTGACCAATAGTGGCGGAGAGTGAACGGGGGGCGGGACGTTGACATTAGTCAGCAATTTTCAAGAATATGTTAATTTGACCTTGAAAAATATTGTAATTTGACACTTTATACATGATAAAATTCAAGATACGTGACCGGATGTTAATATTTTTTTATGATTAAGCAATGTAATATGACACTTGAAATTTACATAATAAAAATACATGTTCAAACTTGTTTGAATGGACTTTGATCTTAAAATAATTTTACACGTGTCAGCAATTTTCAAGAATATGTTTGACCTTGAAAAATATGATATCATCATCTTGTAACAAGTTCAAACTTGTTTGAAATAATTTTACACGTGACCGGATGCTAATATTTTTTTATGATTAAGCAATGTAATATGACACTTGAACGTGTTAGATAATAATTTGCAAATCTGAATTCCAAGAAAAGAATATTATGAGTCTGCAATTTTCAAGAATATGTTGAAATAGATATCATCTAACCTTGAAAAATATTGTAATTTGACACTTTAAGTAGACATGATAAAATTCAAGATACGTGACCGGATGTTAATATTTTTTTATTGAATCAGCAATATAATATGACACTTGAAATTTACATAATAAAAATACATGTTTAAACTTGTTTGAACTTGTTTAAACTTGTCTGAATTCCAAGAAAAAATAATTAGTTTGAATTACGATTATAAAAATATCAAATTACAAGATTTGACCATGAAAAATATGATATCATCATCCTGTTACAAGTTCAAACTTGTTTGAATAAAAATACATGTTCAAACTTGTTTGAACATGTTTAAACTTGTTTGAATCGCATTAGATCTTCAAATAATTTTACACGTGTTATGAGATTAGATAATAATTTCTGCTGGTGGGGGATTTTTGGAGTGGTGGTAATCATATAAAAAAGACGCTCGACATTACGGTAATATCAGTTTTCATTAAATATTCATAATATTAATCAAAATGAATAGAGCAGAATTAAAATTATTAGATAGTTGTTTAGTGCGACCATGCATAAAAATGGACGACTTGCCACTGAAAAAAAAATTAAAAATACTAAAAATGGAGCGGATTCTAACGATACATGGGCCATCAATAAAAGTTTTACTGGATATAAGCCTAGATGGTACAGAAAACGAGGGGGTTTTTCTACCATCTAGGTTTGCAGTGTTGACGGACAACATGATTAAATTATTTAACACAAAACCGGGGTATTTGAGGGTGGAGGAGAAAATTGGAAGAAGTCACCAACTGAGACTGCGCCTATTCGAAGACGATGGTGATAGTGATGATGACTATGTTCAAGAACATCAAAATTTTTTTTAACAAATCATTCCTATATTGAATTTTATTACTGCAAGATATATATATATTATTGTTATTGTTATAAAAAAATTGTAAAGTTTATGTTTTTGATATTTAAAAAAAAAAAAAAAAATAATACTAAATAAATTATGGATATTTTTGTAAAAAATGGTGTTTATTTCAATTCATTACAATTATGGGGTACAATGTCGCTACAAAATCATATTGATCTGTTTCAAAATTCGGAGATGATTTACCCAGAATATTTTAATGTGAGTATTGTTTGATAAGATCTGTTTAGAAAATTGTAGCCAAATATTTTTATAGATGGAATTTTATCAACTTATGGAGGCATGTCGTTGGAGTATACCTACAAAGTTAATCGACACATTACGGTATTCTTATTTAGAAGTTGATGATTGCTTTCATATTGCTGCATTTATGGTAAGAAATTGTTTGGATGCAATCTTATTTGTAAATTATGCGAAAAAGTTCAACTACTTTAAAAGAGATTTCAATCAGTTTGAAATATTACTAAATGAATGTTGTGATGATCTTACTCATGGAAGTAACTTGAGAAAAAATTGGGGTACATACGATATCCGTCGAAAACAATGGATTGGTGATAGTGCTAGACATGATGAGAGAATGTTTTTATGGTATCAACAAATAGATCCTGAAATTCTCTGTAGAATGCTATACCAACAAATGGATGGTGGAAATATACCGAAATGGTTCGAGCCATGGATATGTGCTACAAATTGTAATGAAATAGACAGATGTGATTGTGGAAGAAATAGTGATGATCATGATTGTATATAGAAATAAAAACATGAATATAATTGTCTATGATAAGTTTTTTTAAAAATGTGTTTGTATTTACAATAAAAAACACCTATAATTTAATTAATCATTGTTTTGTTTTATCTATGAAATGACCTCACCACCTTATTTTCAGGTTATAAATACACCTTGTTTGTGATAATTATATTCGCACCATCAAGTAATTTTGAGTAATAAACATGAATCAAAAAACATTTGTATTACAACAATATTTTTATATTGCTTGAAATTTACATAATAAAAATACATGTTCAAACTTGTTTGAATGGACTTTGATCTTAAAATAATTTTACACGTGTCAGCTATTCTCAAGAATATGTTGAAATAGATTTGACCTTGAAAAATATGATATCATCATCCTGTTACAAGTTCAAACTTGTTTGAATAAAAATACATGTTCAAACTTGTTTGAACATGTTTAAACTTGTTTGAATCGCATTAGATCTTAAAATAATTTTACACGTGTTATGAGATTAGAATAAAGGTTTTATTTAATAAAAATCTTATAAATATTTTTTTTTTTATTTATTAATGATTAAAATTTACATTTTAAAAAAAATTTACAGAAAAAAATTATTATTATGAATCTGAAAAAACACACAAAGTATTGGTGACACTACAGTATGGGATTAAAAAAGAAAAAGACGAAAAAGGCAAAGAAAACTATAAACTTTATAGCATCAGTGCGAAAGGCACGAAATGCCTTGTTTCTAAACAGACCAGTATTAAACTGGTCAAAACCAGTATTAAACAGACCTGTTTCTAAACAGACCAGTATTAAACCGATCAAAACCAGTATTAAACAGATACAGACCAGTATTAAACCGGTCAAAAACAGTATTAAACAGACCTGTTTAGATACAGACCTGTTTAGATACAGACCTGTTTAGAAACAGACCTGTTAAGATACAGACCTGTTTAGATACAGACCTGTTTAGTATTATCGGAGTAATTTGGAGTAATTTGGAGTAATATCGGAGTAATTTGGAGTAATATCGGAGTAATATCGGAGTAATTTGGAGTAATATCGGAGTAATTTGGAGTAATTTTTCCCAACCCCAGGTATTAGTGTAGAAGATGTTTGTGAATCAATATGAATTCTGATTCAAAATAATGATAATTTACCTTAAATGATGGATCCAAAGTTAAAGTCCGGTGGTTAGGGTTCGACTCTTTACATGATTCATATATTGATAAAAAAAGTCTTATTTCATAGTGGACCGCTTTTGTGAACATATTTGTGTTTTATAAAAAAATAAATAAAAAATATCACATTGTAAAAATATTTTTTTTATTGTAAAATTTTATCTATAACATATAAAAACAGAGTTGTATTATAATAATATTTAAAAAATATATATTTATAAATTATCGAAAATACATTATAATTATTATTCTGAAAAGTGTCTATTGTTATCATCATCATCTTTCTTCATAAGATAATTTTCAATTATTTCTTTCACTTGAACATAGTCGGATAACTCGTTTGATGTAAATACACTGTAGTAAGATTGTTCAAAAATGGATAGTCCTACAATTCCATCTGTTTGTCCAGAGTGGATATTTTTTAAAATCCAGTTCCAAATTTGTTTGTCTTCATCGTCTGACGATGGGGAAAATTTCACTTCTAAGTCCATTTGTTCTACCTTATCAATAAGGTAGTTTAAAGTTTCCGGTTGACCACATTTAATTGCCATATTAACGGATGTTTTAAAATACTTTGTTAACACATTGTTTATAGCACTTAAACTACAATCATCTTTAATCATATTAACAATACAGTTGTTATCACTATTATGATTACCAAAGTCTTGCATTTTGTATGTTTAAACTAACACTAAATTGTTTTCTACAATAATTCTACCTAACTATCAATTTTTTGACACTCCCACCACTACTCTATCAATTGTTCATGCGCACTACTCTATCAATTGTTTGTACACCTATCACAATACCGAACCACTTTTGAGGATCATCACAACAACAGCAGGACACATTTCTGAAACAACAACAAAAATTAGCTAAATATTAAAAACATAAAATATAAAATACTTACACTCAACAAATAAATTTTGTCATAGTGGACCGCTTTTGTAAACATATTTGTGTTTTAAAAAAGGAGATGTATTTTTTAATATGAATATATATTAGACTAGGTTCATGAAATTTTATTGAAGCAATTTTTAACTAACACAAAACAATATAAAAATATTGTTGTAATACAAATGTTTTTTGATTCATGTTTATTACTCAAAATTACTTGATGGTGCGAATATAATTATCACAAACAAGGTGTATTTATAACCTGAAAATAAGGTGGTGAGGTCATTTCATAGATAAAACAAAACGATGATTAATTAAATTATAGGTGTTTTTTATTGTAAATACAAACACATTTTTAAAAAAAACTTATCATAGACAATTATATTCATGTTTTTATTTCTATATACAATCATGATCATCACTATTTCTTCCACAATCACATCTGTCTATTTCATTACAATTTGTAACACATATCCATGGCTCGAACCATTTCGGTATATTTCCACCATCCATTTGTTGGTATAGCATTCTACAGAGAATTTCAGGATCTATTTGTTGATACCATAAAAACATTCTCTCATCATGTCTAGCACTATCACCAATCCATTGTTTTCGACGGATATCGTATGTACCCCAATTTTTTCTCAAGTTACTTCCATGGATAAGATCATCACAACATTCATTTAGTAATATTTCAAACTGATTGAAATCTCTTTTAAAGTAGTTGAACTTTTTCGCATAATTTACAAATAAGATTGCATCCAAACAATTTCTTACCATAAATGCAGCAATATGAAAGCAATCATCAACTTCTAAATAAGAATACCGTAATGTGTCGATTAACTTTGTAGGTATACTCCAACGACATGCCTCCATAAGTTGATAAAATTCCATCTATAAAAATATTTGGCTACAATTTTCTAAACAGATCTTATCAAACAATACTCACATTAAAATATTCTGGGTAAATCATCTCCGAATTTTGAAACAGATCAATATGATTTTGTAGCGACATTGTACCCCATAATTGTAATGAATTAAAATAAACACCATTTTTTACAAAAATATCCATAATTTATTTAGTATTATTTTTTTTTTAAATATCAAAAACATAAACTTTACAATTTTTTTATAACAATAACAATAATATATATATATCTTGCAGTAATAAAATTCAATATAGGAATGATTTGTTAAAAAAAATTTTGATGTTCTTGAACATAGTCATCATCACTATCACCATCGTCTTCGAATAGGCGCAGTCTCAGTTGGTGACTTCTTCCAATTTTCTCCTCCACCCTCAAATACCCCGGTTTTGTGTTAAATAATTTAATCATGTTGTCCGTCAACACTGCAAACCTAGATGGTAGAAAAACCCCTCGTTTTCTGTACCATCTAGGCTTATATCCAGTAAAACTTTTATTGATGGCCCATGTATCGTTAGAATCCGCTCCATTTTTAGTATTTTTAATTTTTTTTTCAGTGGCAAGTCGTCCATTTTTATGCATGGTCGCACTAAACAACTATCTAATAATTTTAATTCTGCTCTATTCATTTTGATTAATATTATGAATATTTAATGAAAACTGATATTACCGTAATGTCGAGCGTCTTTTTTATATGATTACCACCACTCCAAAAATCCCCCACCAGCAGAAATTATTATCTAATCTCATAACACGTGTAAAATTATTTGAAGATCTAATGCGATTCAAACAAGTTTAAACATGTTCAAACAAGTTTGAACATGTATTTTTATTCAAACAAGTTTGAACTTGTAACAGGATGATGATATCATATTTTTCATGGTCAAATCTTGTAATTTGATATTTTTATAATCGTAATTCAAACTAATTATTTTTTCTTGGAATTCAGACAAGTTTAAACAAGTTCAAACAAGTTTAAACATGTATTTTTATTATGTAAATTTCAAGTGTCATATTATATTGCTGATTCAATAAAAAAATATTAACATCCGGTCACGTATCTTGAATTTTATCATGTCTACTTAAAGTGTCAAATTACAATATTTTTCAAGGTTAGATGATATCTATTTCAACATATTCTTGAAAATTGCAGACTCATAATATTCTTTTCTTGGAATTCAGATTTGCAAATTATTATCTAACACGTTCAAGTGTCATATTACATTGCTTAATCATAAAAAAATATTAGCATCCGGTCACGTGTAAAATTATTTCAAACAAGTTTGAACTTGTTACAAGATGATGATATCATATTTTTCAAGGTCAAACATATTCTTGAAAATTGCTGACACGTGTAAAATTATTTTAAGATCAAAGTCCATTCAAACAAGTTTGAACATGTATTTTTATTATGTAAATTTCAAGTGTCATATTACATTGCTTAATCATAAAAAAATATTAACATCCGGTCACGTATCTTGAATTTTATCATGTATAAAGTATCAAATTACAATATTTTTCAAGGTCAAATTAACATATTCTTGAAAATTGCTGACTAATGTCAACGTCCCGCCCCCCGTTCACTCTCCGCCACTATTGGTCAAAGCCAATGACGTCATCAATGCTTAGGCAGCCATTATTCCCCAACACCACACCTCCCGACTCCATCTTGATTTACTATTGGCCAATGCCGAGGTTTCCAACATTCACCTAGGTTTGCCCTTACGCCCCGCCCCCTGTTCACTCTCCGCCACTATTGGTTAAAGCCAACCCCCCGTTTAGCCATTCCTCACCCCACCACACCTCCCAACGCCATCTTGATTTTTACAGCGCTACTATTGGTCAAAGCCAATGACGTCCCCCCCTCCAACTTCGCATTCAACCGAGGTTTGCCCTTTTTGGAAAAGTGTACCATCCAACTGGGCTGAATTCGATTATCTCATCTAACGTCCAATTCCCGCCCCCTTTAACCCCCACTTCCAAAACCACGCCCACCACTTTAAGCTCCACTTCCGCCAAGAAACACACTAACGCTCTGTCAGCCACGCCCCACCACACCTCCCAACGCCATCTTGATTTACTATTGGTCAATGACGTCATCTATCCCCTCCAACTTCGCATTCAACCGAGGTTTCCAACATTCACCTAGGTTTGCCCTTTTTTGAAAAGTGTACCATTCTTTTGGGCTGAAAGTGACCTGACTCTTCTACATAAAATGAACGTGAACGTGTAAATTCCATTAATCTTCTTCCAAAGCTCTGGCCATTTTCGAAGACGTTTCTTACGGAAATTTATGGTGCTGCAAATTTTGAAATCTGAAGAAAAATCTGCCTTGAATGATTTGTTCATTCCTAATTCATGTTTTTTATGAACAAATGCTTTTTCTAACATTTTCGTCAGCCAAAATTTCATTCACATTTCAAAATTTGACGAAAATTCCGTGTTTATTGTTCTTTACTTTATTGAAAAAAAACTAACAAGTGAAAATCAACAATCGACTGAGTTATTTGTTGAAATACCCTGTATAGAAAATGTTGTACCTATGTCAGTGCTTGTATTATTTTTTATAAATTAGAAGAGTTTAAAAAACCAACACAATTATGCCGGCTTTTCGGCTGTCATTTATTTGGATTTCGAAAATATTCGAAAGTATTATCTAGAATTCTTTTTTATGTTTGAAGAATGTTTCACAAGACTACTTGATGAGGCAACATGCAAATTTTTAACTTCCTATCTTTCATATTTTAGGAGAAAGTGGATACCATAGTCTTGTCCCGTTAGGGCGCAAATTAGGAAAAACTTTGGTGCCCATTTTCTCATAAAAGAGAGGTAGTTTTACAATTTTGGAGAAAATTTGCATCAAAATTTTGTCCTAATTTGCGCCCCCATGGGTGAACAATGATGTTAACGAAAAAATATGTTTAAAACAAAAAGAAACATTGATAACATTTTACTTTTTACGTCCTAAGTACACTCTAAAAATTTCAGCTTGATATCTCTTTTTGTTTTTGAGTTATCGTGATTACAAACGGACAGACGACAGACAGACAGACAGAAAACCGGAAATGTACTAATGATTTTATAAACACCTATACCAAAATTTTGTTAATAGCATCAATATTTTTAAGCGTGTAGTATATGTGAAATCTATTGATCAAAAGTTCAAATCAGCATGACCGGTGATAGCGAATACTTAAGTCATTAATAGTCTAACTAAGTACAGGTGTCTTACGGACATAGAGGTACATCGATGTTTGATAGTACGTATAGATGGCTGACTTAATATTCGTAGCTATATCATAGAAGTGGCTCCGTGTATTATTTCGTAGAATCACGTAGTAAATATACTTGGTCTCGTAGATGTTCCGGCTATGGGTCATCGCCGCCATTAAGTGGTTAAGGAGTTCACTAGTAATTCAACCATCAAACGTGAATGTTCAACAATTATTCTAACTGGAAGTTAAATGTGTGTATATTGTATAGCATTATAATTTGTGTTAATAAAATATTGTATTATATGTTAAATCGTTATTTTTATTTGGAAATTATATATAATACCTATACGTCAGTATATTACAAAGCGTATATGGTATAAAATTGGACATGGACAGACAGACAGACAGACAACCGGAAATGGACGAATTAGATGATTTTATGAACAAAACTATCAAAATTCTGTTCATAGTGTTAATATTTTTAAGCGTTACAAACTTGGGACTAAACTTAGTATACCCTGGTATATTTCATATACATGGTATAATAATATGGCTTCGCAATAACGAAAATCCAGTTAATTTTTATATTCGTCTGCGAATCATCTAAATTGATTAAGTTACATTTTAAAATAATAAACCAAAATCAAATTAAGTGTTAATTGTTGAAATACCATGCATAGTCAGTGTTGATTTCTTTATCACATTACACATACAAACATGTGACACATACATAATTAGTAATCAAGTATAGTACATATTACAAAATTTCCGCCTAATTAGTGCCCTCACGGGTAAACAGTGATGTTTACGAAAAAATAATTCAAACAAAAATTGTTTAATTTTTGATAAGGAACATTTTTTAAATTTAAACTTTTGTTCTATCTCTAACGGCTTACAAGATGGGTCCTACGGACCCAAGACAAAATTGACCTATGATGCTGATTTACGAACTTGACCTCACTTTTTACGTCCTGAACACGCTGTAAAAATTTCAGCTCGAAATCTTTTTTCGTTTTTGAGTTATCGTGTCCACAGACGGACGGACGAACGGACAACCGGAAATGGAACAATTAGGTGATTTTATGAACACTTATGACAAAATTTTTTTTCTAGCATCATTATTTTTAAGCGTTTCAAACTTGGGACTAAACTTAATATACTATGTATATTTCATATATACATGGTATAAAAAAATAAATAAAATTATGTTCAAATATGTATTAATGAGAAAACTAACCTTATCTGTTTTCTTCGAACATACACTTTCCCGATAACAATTGAATGAAAGCAATATAAACGATACGAAATAATAGATTTAATAATTAAATTTCAACGTTGATATTGAAAATGTAATTAAATAGCGTAAAATATTGATGCTATGAACAAAATTCTTGTATAGGTGTTCATAAAATCAGCTAATTAGTTCATTTCCGGTTGTCTGTCTATCTGTCGACTGTCGTTTGTCGTCTGTTTGTCCGTCTGTCATCACGATTACTCAAAAACGAAAAGAGATATCAAGCTGAAGTTTTTATAGCGTGCTGAGGACGTAAATGAGCAACATAGGTCAATTGGGTCTTGTAAACCGTTAATACAAAAGATACAAAAGTTTAAATGTAAAAAATGTTCCTTATAAAAAATAAACAACTTTTGTTTGAAACAATTTTTCGTAAACATCAATGTTTACCCGTGAAAGCGCAAATTATGCGCAAATCGTATGGTATGTATTATATAGGAATATCAGTTATATATGTGTGACATGAATAGATGTGTAATGTGACAGCGTAATCAACACTGTCTATACATGGTATTTCAACAATTAACTCAATTAATTGTTTGTTTTCACTTGTTTTTTTTTTCTGTTATATTTCAGGTGTTTATAATGTAATTGTTTTTAATAGTTCGCATTATGATAATAGAAAATATATATATTTAAATAACGTGCATAGAGTTAACTTTTTATTATATATTAACAGTAGAGAAATAACTTTTTGTTTTTTGTTATAGAAAATTTTATCGTGACATGTCAAAAGAATTGGTTATTGGTTAAGAATTCGTTAGAATTAAATACTATTGATTTTAATTAACCCATCAAAACTCGCGATATGATCATTTTGCTCACATTCGATTTAAATCTTTTCTATATAGTTTTTGGACAAAGAAACGAAAGAAATGATAAAAGTTCGAAAAATTTGAGCAGTAAGTCGGATGTGAATGCGGTTTTCGGCATTCAATTCGTTAGGGCGTCAGGAAATTTTATGACCTAGTCTTATTTATAAGAAACTAAAAGTATACAATTAGCATAATTAATATGCATTTTAAATTGACCGTTAATATTAAATTCACAATTCGATTAATAGTGATGAAAATGATTTCAAATTTGTTACACGGAGGTTTTTGGGATCGCTGAACACGAATATTGTTATTCAAATTAAGATGAGCATTTCTGTGGGCTGTATTATGCATTTTGTTAAAATATATCCCCTTAAGGACCCACAATAAAAATATTTAGCTAGATTATAAAATTATTAATTAGCTAGACCGGTTTCGATTGCTTTGGCAATCCTCTTCAGTAGCATTAAACCTCTTAAAATTAAAAAAATCTTAAAATTAAACAATTAATTACTAAACTCCGAAAAAGGCCGCATCACCCTGAAACAAATAATAATAAAATATTACCCTTAAAATTAAAATAAAATTATTTACCAGATTATAATAATAAATCTTTATGTTACACCCTCTAAAACAATGTAACTGCCTGCTTTCACCTAAAACACAATAAAATATTAAGTTTAAATCCTAAGATAGGATTATCGTTATGAATATAACAAACAAGCTAAGGGATTAAGCCTTAGCCTAAAATAAAATATAAAATAAGGAAAGTTGTAAATATCAAATAATAAAAAATAAAGAGAAAAATAGATTACCAACAAATTAAAAATTTTATCCTCGGTACACCTAAAACAGAATAAATAATTTGAATTTAGAAAAACCTGTAACAAGCCAAAATAAATTCAATGAAAATAAGCAATTATAGCTGAACTTATAATGTGAAATTGGAAAACCAAATTTACGGTTGAAGAGTAGTTACGAAAAGTAACAACATAAAAATATTTTCTTAATATCACAGTTGCTGATCCTACAAATTTGTCTTGTTTTGTCAATTTACAAGCTAATTTAAAATAGTTTGGCCGTTATGAATAAAATTATGAATAAAAATAATATTTGTATCACGTAAATGTTTTTTAATGCTTCAAAAATATCGTAAATAATCAATTTTATACGTCAATTTGATTAGTTTTTTATGTTTCTTTTTGCAAAGCGCCATAGGATAATGTTTTTTCTTGCAGAATCTGTGATAAATTTTCTTCATGATGAAAACTTTTTTAAAGCTCAATCACCGATTAGTTTTTGTACAATTAACATTATCGTGAGGTCTTCCATAAGGTGCTGTGTTAAAAATCACAATTTTAAATAGAAATAATTCTCAATTTTGCTACGCAAGAGGCCCTAAAACTGTGTTTATTGTGATCAAGGAAAATCATTTACCGCAAAAAAATTTAACATTCACCGTACTCGCTCAAATAGCCGAACTACTTTAACTTGCAACTTGTGATTGTTCCTATAACGCATCTTTTTTAATTCTTTTAGCTAATGCAGCTCCAGCGTTACAAGTTTTTATGATTATAGCATGTCAACTGAATTATTTTTTTAGTCCAATCTTTGCTATTTCGTTCCCAAGTATACTTGTATACATGTAACAAGTATGCATGTTTTGTACATATGTATGTGTTTGTTTATTTCTATGCAGAGTGGGAAAGTGAAAAAATAGATACCCTTATTACTTTGTGTGGCAGAGTGACTATCGTTCTTTACTTACACAACGTAAAAAAACTGTTTTTACATGGTATTTCAACAATTAACTCAGTCAACTGTTTGTTTTACTCTGTTTTAATTAAATTTACTCGGATATTGAAAAATTGCATTAATTTATAAACGGATTTAAAAATTAGTTCATGTTGTAAATATTTTTAATGTATTCGTCTCCTGAAATCATATTATGGACTTTCCTGGATTATTTATAATGGAATTTATAATTCTGAAAATATTGTAATGGAAATGATAAGTCTATTATTAATAATCTGATATTATTCACATTAAAACCATGTTTTCTAAAAACTAATTTTCCAATGACACAATTCTGTTGGTAACTAAATAAAATGGATTAAGATTGGAAAATTCGTGAGAATCATATAAATTAAATTTATTCGGATATTTATAGACAAATATATAATCGCATAGCTTGTAAATATTTTATGTTCGATATTACTACAAGCTTTTATTTTAGTTCCACGTTGTCTGTCTGTAATCAAATCTTGCAAGTCAAATTTGATCCACTGCCCGGTTTCCGATTGAGCTGAAATTTTGTATGCACATTTAGTTTGGATGACAATGCATGGTTAAGTTATGGCGTCCTTATTTTCCCATCGCTTCCACCATATTTGATATATATAAATTTTTTTAGTCTTAAAATTTTAATAAAAAATTCTTTTTAAGGGACAAGCTTTTATTGTACTAAAAAGTAGAACATAATTTTATCTATGAGTCATTGATATCCAACTATATGTAAAAGCTTCAGTCGCTCAATTTCTCATCGCCTCATCTACTCCACTTGCTTAATTATTTTTTGATTCATTCTTGATATTAAGCGCCTCAAACTTTTACAAATAGTCGGGTATCAGTGACTCATAGTTTAAATTATTTTCTATTTTTTAATACAATAAAAGCTTGTACCTTAAAATTACAATTTTTTTTCTAACTATACGGAATCCTAAACGAATGATTTGTACACTGGGTTATTATTTTATACTCAATGTGTTAAAAATATTTTGTATTTTGACACACGGCCAACAATGACTCTCATACACATTTAAAAAAGTGTTACTATCTGTGCTCACAGTCTCAGGTCTCACACACTCTATGTTTGTCCTATGTATATATATTTTGTACGCGTCCGGCGTACACATCAAAGCAACGAACGACATAAACCTCCGGTTTTCTTAATGAAAAGTTACACTGATTTTTATATATTTATTTTTATATTACATTTTAATGTGACTTGTTTTCTTGTAACAGTTTGTTGTAAACAAATATTACTACCGACATATTTATTCAAATTAAGTAATTTGATAACTAGCTAACTTCATTTTTAATAAATTTTATCTACATTCAACACTAACTTCATTATTCTTGTTTGGCGTGAAGTGAATAAAAAGTTAATGTTCTTCATTTAAGTAGCAATCATTTACCTTTGTTTATTTTCAATCACCTTTGTCACATTTTTTTAATGGCGACAATTGCATGACCGTCCGCAGAAATTATCCAAGGGAGGGGTTCCAACTTTTGTTCACTATGTTAGGTCACAAAGTCAATAAAAACAAACAATTGAATGAGTTAATTGTTGAAATACCATGTATAGACAGTGTTGATTACACTGTCACATTACACATACATACATGTCACACACATATAAATGATATACCCGTATAATACTACAATTTGCGCATAATATGCGCTCTCACGGGTAAACAGTGATGTTGATGAAAAAATGTTTCAAACAAAAAATGTTTATTTTTTTATAAGAAACATTTTTTACATTTAAACTTTTGTTCTATCTCAAACGGTTTACAAGATGGGTCTTTGATGAATTTTTATTGCAAATATCGTATGAATTGTTAGCACCCGTCCGGCAATGCGTTTTCGCCAAAGTTTCTGTTTGAAATATTCGACTCAAAGATTGTACCGAGCCCAAAAAAATAGAAATATACCGAATTCAAAATAAGCATGGATATCTGATTTGTCATTGAAAATGGGTCTCATAAATGGGTGCATTTACAGTACTATATTGTTAGTTCAAAATTTATGCGGACAGATTCTCAATGGGAGGGGTTTCGTTCGCCAAAAACCCTCCCTTCGGCACGGGCCTGGATAATTGTGTGTACAAAATCATTGTTTATGGGAAATTCACGGTGGAAAGGTGTGATAAAGCGTTTATGTTCCGGAAGTCAATTGTGTGACGGAAACAAGCAGGATTTATGTAAATTTTGTTTGAATCCATCAAAATGATTTTTTACTAAATTTGTACTCTTTATTAAATTTGTACGTTAAAATAATTTGAGTAAAACTTTTACATTTCATCAAAATCGTATATTTCAATCGGTAAATTTGGAATTCCATCCATTTCCATTCCAAATGGTTGCCGAGGACCTGTTTCTAAATAGTATTCTCCGTTGCCCCTACAAAAAAAATATCAAAATTTATTGATTCGAAATTCTATCGGATTTAATGATTCGGATTTAAGAATTGATTCATTCAAGAGAATTTTTTTAAGAGGCAATGATTTTTAAATATTTGCACCATGCGTGAGTTATATTGGAGGCGTTTCCATGGTAACGATACACTACTTTAATTATAGAATTGTATGGATTGCATTTATGACTTGAAAATTTAATATTATTGTCTCACAAATTTAAATAAATAATTATGATAATTTACATTTGAAAAATAATATTTGTGCAATTTGATTTCTTATTTTCACAATTTTTAATGCATTAAGTTTAATTAATTAGTGTTTTTCAATAATTTTAATTTGACATTTTCTATAACATTAACATGTAAAGAACTGCAAATTAGTCATAACAGCTTCCTTTATCGCCAAAATTTTTCACTGGAAGCGCTGGCATCGATTTTATTGTCCCTACCATGACTACGCACACAACGAATAAGTATTACCAAAGATAATAAATAAGCATTTGAGGATTATGGAAATTATCGGATATTTAGAGATAATTGAGCGTTTTGAATTGAATGAATCAATTTCAGAATCAATGGAGCTGAATCGAGGAGTAAGCCTACTTGTCTGGATAAAGGTATCCCATATACGTCAGGCTATCATTGTCACAATAGTTAAATAAGAATGCATATTTATTAATACATCGTACGCTGGGAAATGCTGTTGGATTTAGAACTGATTCGCTGTAAAATTTCCATGATCGATAGTGCGAACATCCTGAAAAATAAAATCAATCAAATTGGAAGCCCTTGAAATGTATATTATTTAAGTGCTTGTGTATGGGAATTTTTGGTTTTGCCATTTCGAAGTTTTGGTGAACAACAAAATTACCTTGTTTCCGATATGGATAAAACATTGTTTCCTAGAGGCATTTTGGCCTAAAAATGGTAATTCTTTTTACGATTTGACGAATAATTTCATATATATTGACAAAAGTCGTAAATGAAAGTTGCCCACTCTCTGAACCTGAATTTGCCAAACAACTGAAGAATTATAAAATCTTTTGTCCAAAAATTCTTTTCTGGAGACAAAACTGGATACGCTCCTCACTAAATGAGAGACTATAAGAGTCTTGTAATTATAAAAAACCCTAAGCTCTTAAAAAGCTTTGTCTCTTCCTCCTTTTTCTTGAAGTACTAAATATTTGGGATATTAATACCTAAAAAAGGATACTTACCGGGACCTTCTATACGGCCGTCTTCTGCATTACTACACCCAGGTTGACCGCCCATCAGTAAATGCATATTCGGATAATAATCTACATACCCCAAATTTGTGGGATATCCAAATAAATTGGTATCAGTATGTATCACATCAACCATATCAGCATCTCCTTTTTCTAATTTTGGACAAAATTTCAAAACAAATATTGGTCCAGCTGGATCTAGAGCTAAAAAAACAATACAAAATTTATTAAATAACCAACCATTTGGTTAAATTTTCGTTGCTGGTTATCATACCTGTAATTCTTGGTAAGCGAAGTTCATTATTAAAATGTTGTTTAAATGCTTTGCCAATAAATGACACGATATGCCCGCCCAAAGAATACCCAACTATGTGGATTGTTTTTAAAGGCATTCCTTCTTCAACGTATTTTGCCAATAATTCTCCGATAGCAGTACCTAAATACGAAATTTCGTGAAAAACCAAAATTTTATTTATTTTCTTTCTATTTTCTCATTTTGTAAATTGGTGTCTATGAAATACAAAAAGTGAATTATTATTCCTATATCCCTTAATCAATTTTTAAATACTCTGTGTATATAATAATAATAATAATAATGGGGTTTAACCTCCGTTTCTCTGACATATAGGCCTATAACAGAGGCCACCCACATCATTACTTGTTAATCTTTATTTATTTAATTACAAACATATTTACAATTACATTTTGATGTAGGTGGAGTCGGTTACTTCGTTCTTATCCAAGCGACGACAATGTGATCAATTATGCACTTCCATTAATTATAAATTGTTCACACTGCCGCTGCCTGGATTCGAACCCGCAACCTAAGTCTAAATGGACAAACAGTCGAAGATAAACACCTTAGACCGCTCGGCCATTTAGGCTCACTCTGTATATATTGAAATATATAAACCTTTAAGGATGGATTAAAATCTGGGAAAATGTGATTAAAACAATTCCCGTGATCTAATCGAGCTGAAACTTTGGCAGGCAAATAAATTTTAATTTACTTTACCAATTCTTGAAGAATTCCGTACTGAATCGATATAACTTAAGGCTAAACCTTCCATAGCATATACTTTTGACACAAACTAAGCATCGCTGATTCTGCTGGTATAAAGTCACGCGTAGGACCTGTAAAGTTTTCATAATCATGAACTAGAATTGAGAAATCGAATGCCACTATGTTCCATCCACCTCTTTCAATATAACCTAAAACAAAGTTTATTTTGAACAAAAATTATTTTGATATGAATCTGAAACTTCCAAAAGCTTGAAAAGTTTTGGAAACACAGAAAAAAAAAGTGTTTTTACAGTGGTAAAAATATAAACTCTCATTCATAGAATTCACAAAATGCATTGTTAGTACTTTATATGCAATTAAGGATGTATGAGCACTGATAAAATTGAGTTTATGACATAAACCATTTATTAAATTCTAGTTTTAATCGTTACACATTTTTAATATCGTGGATCATTCAGAAATCATTCACAGATGTCTTAAAAGTGAATCAATGCAATATTTTTTCCCTTTTAGAATTCCCAGAGTTTTTTCAGTTCTACACAGAAAATTTTCCCGCTACATTTGTGCATTTCCAGCAGCCCCCATTTGTTAATATGAGATGAAATTTGGTGTGTAGGATGTTTACTAGATAGGACGATGTTATAATAGTGGCAGTTGATTTCAATCACTTGGAAGGGATTTCCAAGGAGAACCGCCATTTTTCGACGTTTTAAAAACTTTTCTCATCTCTACAGTCCTTCTAAATTTGTGCTTCTTGAAAGTCTCTTCAAATTGAGCGTCGTGATTAAAAATCGACTTTTAGGATAAGTTAGTGTGGCCTTGTAGACTAAGAAAGTTCTTTTTGGGGTGTAAAGTTTATAGCCCTCTTTGTCCTCAGTTTTATGCGGAAAAAATCTTCGATTTTAAGCCTTTTGCACCTCCAAGACTTTCCCAAATTGAGCTAGAGGTTAAAGATAGTTTCTTTTGGTAATTTCGACATACCGGAACCCCTTCCCCACCCTTTCATGTATATATTTCATTTATTCAAAATTATTTAAAAAGACAAGTGACATTTTCAAAATTTAAAAAACCCCCGAAAAATTTTTCGGCAATGGAACCCTAAACTCACATTTGAAACATATCTACGAACACTCTCCATTAAATTGCTTTTTTCCTTAAATCTTTTTCCAAACTGAACCGATTTGGAAGATCATAGCCAATTTTTAGTTTTTTGATTGCTAGTTTTTTGATTCATTAAATTACCTTTCAAACAAAACCGAAAAAATCAAAATCGGTTCATCCGTTTAGGCGCTACGATCCCACAGACAGACAGACAGACACACACACATAGCGATCAACCCAGATAGCAAATTGACTTCTGGAAGAATACCGCTAGAGTTCTCATTAAAGATTTAGACGTCAGAATTCATATCCAAAAGAACACTTTACGAACTTATCAAGACGTCGAATGCGCCACTTTATGAGCAAGTTCAGACTTCTTACGCAAAAGCTCATGGGGAATACTTTTTTCTGACTTCAGAAATAAGAACAAATTAAGAATTCTTTTCTTGTTCAATGAAAATGACTTCCTGAGCGCCTCATTTTTTTGAGATCTCATAGATGTAGTCGAAGAAGACTTTAATATGACTTCGTTAGGACTTCATATTTGGGATAAATAATTTTTAATTTTAGGTATCAAAAATTAAATCAATATTATTTATTGAAACAAAGATATTTTTTATATTATCACAAATGTAGTTTACATAACGTATTATTTCTGCTTATTGATAATATTATATTAATTTTATATAACTTGGCTTATTAAATTAAAATAAATCTTAGATAAACCAAGACACATAAAAAATGAAAATTTGGTAAAATTATAGAACATAAATAAGTATTTTAATTAAATGTTATTATCATCATTAATTTTTTGGCTGATGTTTACTTATATTATTATATTAATTCTATAGTATCACTTGGCTTATTAAATCAAATTAAAATAATTCTAAGATAAATCAAAACACATAAGAAATGAAAATTTGGTAAAATTATAGAACATAAATAAGTATTTTAATTAAATGTTACTTTTTTGCCTGATGTTTAACGTTAACATACTTAATTAATTCGATCAGAATGTTGATAGCGTTTCGGTAGTTTTCGCGTGCGTTTCCCACGGATATCATTTTGTTTTGGAATACATAAAAAAGATGCCTCATCACTTGTTGACAAATTAACGGCGGCCATTTCTACTTGTCTAGCAATTTCAAACGTATCTAATAAAAATAAATATTAAATTCAATTAAAAAATTTCAAAAATAATGGATCTTGTTAACATACACACACGGAAATAAATACTTGATACAATATTTTTAGATTCTGATTGATTATAAATAAAATGTGGTTTTGGGGATTGGTATTCTTGTGTGTATGGTTTTAAATATCTCATATTTGTTAATATAAATTGTCAAATTAAATTTTATATTATCAAAATAAATATGAACTTACCGTAGGGTCCTAACAGCTTTGTCTACTTTACATAGGACCAATTACTCTTAGGCATCATTTTTTTCTTGCATGCATTCGTAGCATTTTCAGTTTTAGGAGGCCATTGCATTTTATTTTCTTCTTTTTGTAACCAATTTTCTGGTACAGTCGAACACCAATTATCAGAAAAAGCAACAAAATACATCTAAACAAATCAATTTAATATAAATTAAGTGAAAAGTAAGGTTAAATTTTCTTTAGTTTATGAAAGTCATTTAAAATATAGAATGTATATTATAATCAAATGAATTTATATTACTTTTTTATTAACGTTTAAAAATAAACTTATTTTTTACTAAAATGTTTTGAATTAACCCTTATTTTTTATTATTTTTTGTTATTTCGTAAGACGCTTGAATTCTAAAAGACGCAATTACTTGTACACGTCTGATACCTATACTGGAAACATGTATGTGTGTACCATGTATGTACGTAGATGTAGGTTCAGAATAAGAAGATTAGATGGCGTGTCTTATTTTTTTTACAAAATAAATATTATTATTAATTAAGTTTACAAAATAAATACATAATGTATTCATAACAAGTGAAAACAAACAATTGACTGAGTTAATTGTTGAAATACCATGCATAGTCGGTGTTGATTTCTTTATCACATTACACATACAAACATGTGACACATACATAACTAATAAAGTATAGTACATATGTAAATGACTTTATAGGTTTCTGCATTACCGACCGACATTTAGTGTATAGTTTGTACACATATTATAAAATTTCCGCCTAATTGGCCACCTCACGGGTAAACAGTGATGTTTACGAAAAAATGTTTCAAACAAAAGTTGTTTCATTTTTGATAAGGAACATTTTTTACATTTAAACTTTTGTTCTATCTCTAACGGTTTATAAGATGGGTCCTACGGACCCAAGACCCAATTGACCTATGATGCTCATTTACGAACTTGACCTCACTTTTTACGTCCTGAGTACGCTGTAAAAATTTCAGCTCGATATCTTTTTTCGTTTTTGAGATATCGTGTCCACAGACGGACGGACGGACGGACGGACGGACAACCGGAAATGGACTAATTAGGTGATTCTATGAACACCTATGACAAAATTTTTTTCCTAGCATCATTATTTTTAAGCGTTACAAACTTGGGACTAAACTTAATATACTATGTATATTTCATATATGCATGGTATAAAAATGGAGCCTTTTTTATGAATTTCTAAAGTAGTCCTAATTTTGAATACAATAAGAAGTAAAAAAAATGAATGCTTGATGATGTCAAAAAATTGATGTCTTAAAAAAGATGTCTTTAAAAGTTCTTATTTTAGTGTTCTTAAATGTAAACTCATTCAGAACTCATGAATTGACTTCTGTTAGAAGTCTTCTAAAAGACTTCTCGTAGTCGTTTTTATGACTTGTGTGCTATCTGGGAAACTTATAACACCCCTTTTTTTAGTTCGGGGGTTAAAAACTTATTTCAATAGGAAACATTAAATAATAAGAAGAGCTAAATGAAAAGGAAATATGGCATGATGGATGAATTCGAATTAAAACACGTGAACTAAATATGACGGCAGTGCTCATACATCCTTAAACAAAATTATCATATTTAAATAAAAGACTATAAAAACAAATTATGTAAATATATCAAAATATATTCATGAGAGCCTTTAAAATACTCCCAAATTACATGATGCAAGTGTTAATATAGGTAATTTAATATATAAAATTTATTAATATTAATATTATTAATTAATAATATTATAAAATTAATATTATAAAATTAAATTCAAGGTCGTTTGAACACACTAAAAAAAAAAACAAAAATATATACAAATACGAAACAATCAACTATTGTTCTTGTATTTCGATTCTAATCTTCGTTATTTTGTAGAAAAAGATAATTTACGTTTCTTATGAATAGTTTCTTTTTTTTGGAAACAATACACTTGAAATCTAGTTTATTGAATTAAACCAGAAAAAAAAAGAAAAAAAGTCAAGTGTGTCGACCAAGCATAAATTTAGGGTTCCGTTGAATGAAGGGTATTAGCATAAACTTATGAATTATTTTCAAAAAAATTTAGTTAAAAAATTTAACGCTGTGACACGTATATTAAATTGGAGGGGAATAACGCACGCCATACGTCAGAAAAAAAATTTAACTTTTTTTTCCGTTTACGAATGATCTTGAATATTTAATAGGGCTTTTCATTTTAAAATCACGATTCACATTTGTTTCGTACTAAATGATTTATAACCAATGTGATAAAATGAATAACAAATATCTTCTATCTTAGTCCTACTTATTGCTGTCAGTACGAAAAAATAAACTCTGCACTTGCGCTTATGACATGATGAAAAGGCCTATTGCTGTGACTAGACTACGAGTCCTAGAGTATGTTGGATAAGCGCATGTGTAAATTTACTTCTAAAATCCACCTCCACACTTTCACGATGTAGCACATTAGTCGCATAAACGAAACACAAAAAAAGGGTCAAAGTTCGAAAAATTTGGGCAGTAAGTCGAATTTGAATGCATTAGATTCGTTAGAGCCTCAGAAAGTTTTGTAACTAACGTAATTTGGATTTATAAGAAATTAAAAATATGCAATTTACATAAATAATATGCATTTTATAATTGAATTTTAAATTAACCGTAAATATATCTACTAAATTCACAATTCGGTTAATAGTGATGAAAATGATTTTAAACTTGTTACTCGGGATATTGTGAGGTCGCTGAATACAGGTACTGCCTGGGTAAACACTGGGCTGAATACAGGGTGCCTGGGGTGCCTAGGTAACTTGGAAGATCAATCCTGTCACGATATTCGTGCTCAACGACCCCAAAGACCTCAGAGTAACGAGTTTGGACCGATATTATAAAGAATATCCCGAAAACTCCAGAAAACGACGGGGATACTGTTCAGCTTGAGCACCAGGTACCTCGGAGACCAATTCTAACGATATTTGTGGTCAGCGACCAACAAAAACCCACGTGTAAAAAGTTTGGAATTATTTTCTTCACTATTCACTAGGTCACAAAATTTCCTGACATTCGAATTCTTGACTAACGAATTATATGCCGAAAACCGTATTCAAATCTGACTTACTGCTCAAATTTTTCGAACTTCATTACATCGTTTCTGCGACTAGATAGTCGAGCGAGGGACAAAAATGTGATTTTGTGTACTCGATTCAAAAACAACACAAAACACCCAGGCTAGTACAGGCAAGCTTCTTCTCCACATTTTCGTGATGTTGTGTTAATGATACAATAAATTTTGTTTTGGCAACGGAACCCTAAAAAAACGGTATCTTTTCAATCATAATTATTTGCCGGTACGTTAAAAAAAACTTTTTTTTTATTCATTTTCTCATAATTTTATTATTTATTGAAAACGTATTTTATTTTGTCTAAATTATAATAGATAAGATTATTTTTGTTTTGAATTCATACTTTGAAGGACTTAAGGTAAATTTTGTGGAATATTCAGGAAGGATGGCTATAAAAACTATATAAACACGTGGTTATTCTTGTATATTTTTAACTATCTAGTTACCACTTTATTATCAATATTACAATCCTTTATGCGGTATTCAGATATGTCTATTTATACATGCAGAGCCTTCTATATATATTTTTGTGACTTGTCGTATACCGTCTCTTTATTTTTTCATCTAAGAGATGGTGCCACATGTTTGGGCAAAGCTAAATACTTCTGACACTCCCTCCCTTTGCACATACATGTTTTAATCATAAAAATAAATTAAATAAAATCTAAAATTACATCTAAGATCGTATAAAATATGAATAATAGAGATAATCAAAAGATAAGTATTAAGTATATTATTATTTGGTCCCTGAACTCCTCACTTCTTTCCACTGCGCACTCTGCTAAGACTAGTTAATGATTTCTGTAAAAGAATGAGTAATTAGCATATGATTTGATTTATTAATTAAAATAATATATATTAATTCTATATTTAGCTTCTATATCATCTAAATTTTGTCATCTAAATATTCATCATTTTATTTCTAAATTTAATATGCAATGGGGATGGTAAAGGTTTAGTCATGATATCCGCAATGTTTTCTTTGGTGGATATCCATTTAACTTTAATTTTACTCGCTAAGACACATGATTTTATAAAATCACCGTGAGTTTCTGCCATTTGAGGTTTAATACCTGTAATTTCTCTTTCAGCCAAATTTAATTTGATAAGATTGACATCATCATCAAAATCTTTTAGTTTGTGACTTCCCTCCATCTGAGTACAGTCACAGGCTGATTTATTATCACATCTAACAGTGACTGGATACATAGTTTTACCTATTATATCTCTAGTCGCTTTATCTAAGGAAATTATTTCCTTACAGGATTCACTCATGGCAAGATATTCTGCCTGGCATGTTGATGTTGCAGGAGAGGATTGTTTGTGGCTTCTCCATGCTACTGTATCACCATACAGCTGGATTATATAACCACTTGTAGAAGTCGACTTTTCTCGATCTCTGAAGCTAGAATCTGTCAAAGCTTCCATAACTTCGGTTTTACCTCTATAGTACAAACCTAAGTCAGTTGTTCCTCTGAGGTATCGGAAAATTCTTTTGACTTCTGTCTAATCTCCTTTAGTAGGATTATTCTGTTTACTAGACAACAGATTTACAGCATATGCTATAGCTGGTCTTGTTGCACCAGCTAGATACAACAAACTCCCTATAGCCTCTCTATAAGGTGCATTAGTTGGATCATTAGAATCATCTAATTTTCCTTTACTTTTGCTGTTTCTGTTTTTGACTTGTCTAGTTATCATAGGTGTGTCGTGAGTATTGCATATTTTTAAATTAAATCGTTCCAGGATTTTCTCTGTATACTCTGGCTGTGTAATAGACATTTCACGTTTACTTCTAACGCGATGTATCTTCATTCCAAGAAAATTCTCCGGTTCTCCCAGTATTTTCATTTCAAAGACCTTGCTGAAATGATCTATAATTTCTTCTAGCTTTTCTGGGTTATTACTAGCTGCAATCATATCATCTACATATAGAATTACAATAGCAATTTTTCCATCTTTTCTCCAAGTGAATAAGCATGGTTCATTTAAATCATTCTCTAAATCTAATTTTAGAGCCTCTTCAGTGAACCTCTTATTCCATCTTTTAGGTCTAATCTTTAATCCATATAGAGATTTCTTGAGCTTCCAGACTTTAGTACTTCTAATCTCATCACTACAATCATAACCTTCTGGTATCTCCATAAAAATGGCTTTTTCTAGAGTACCGTACAGAAAGGCTGTTTTTACATCCATTTGCTTTGCATCTAAATCAAGTCATTTATGATTGCTAGTGCAGATCTAATTACAGGAAGTCTGGACACTGGAGCATAAGTTTCTTTCAACTCGTACTCGTTTTCATCTAGAAAATCTCTTACAACCACTCTAGCTTTATAGATGGTTTCGCCAGTTCTGCCAATTTTTGTTTTTAGAACCCATCTAGAGTCCAAAACATTAACATCTACAGGTCTGTCTACTAGTTCATAGACTTGATTATCTTCTATCGATTTGAATTCTTCTTTAATAGCTTTACTCCACTCAGCACCATCCTCACGCAGCAAACATTCTTTATAATTACTAGGATCATTGTTTACTGTGGCAAGCATAGCGTGAATGAATTCTTCTTCGTCTACAATTTTGAACTTTTCTGCAGTTTTGGTATAAACGAAGTTCTCATCTAATTTAGGTTTTGGTTTTCTCTTAGAAGTTCTCAGCTTCTTAAGTTCAGTATCATTTGATACATTTTCATCTAATTTACGTTTTCTAGACTTGTCTGGTTCAACTAGTTTTTCTTCAAATTCTTCTGTTACAGGAGTATTTACAACGGAAGATTCAGAGTCGACCCTCCCATCAATTGAATAATCATTTGCTTCTACTTCTTTTTGTTTTTCAATTGTTAGAGAATCTTCAACTTCTAAATGCCCCGCCCTGCAAACATCCCTATAAACTAATTTTTCATTAAACCTGACATGTCTAGAATTTAAGAATTTGCCAGAGATTGGCTCCCACAATACATATCCAGTACGTGAGTAACCCACCAGTATGGCTCATATTGCTCTTTCAGAAAACTTGTTTTCTGATATTGGAAGTTTAACATAAGCTAAACATCCAAACCTTCTAATTTTATTCATATGTGTGCTAATTTTTGCATTGAATTTATTTAATGGTGATACAAAACCATTGGTTTTGTGTGGTGTACGATTGTACATATTAACAGCTGTTTCGGCTGCCAACATCCACATCGACTTAGGCAAGCCAGAGTCAAACAATAACGCTCTAATTTTTTGCTGTATTGTTTTATTAAATCTCTCGGCTGTACCATTTAACTCTGGAGTGTATGGAGGGGCATAATCCGATTCTATCTTTTCTTTATACATGACATCTACAAAATCTCCTCCAGTAAACTCCCTAGCATTATCGGTTCTAATATAGCACACTTTTTCATTTCTACCTAATAAATTTCTAACTGTTGTTATGAAACTTTCTAAACAATTAGCTGCTTCACTCTTATTTTTGATAGCATATATTTTAGCAAATCTAGAAAAATCATCCAAGAGCACAATAACATATTTACAAGCCTCTGGAAACGAATTTATTTTAAACTGTCCCATAGTGTCTACATGAATTGTGTGTAACGGTCTATCTGCTATCAATCTAGATTCTTTAAAGGGCAATTTTTCCATTTTAGCAAGAATACAGGTTTCACAATCTATAATATTTTCTTTAAAATTTACATTATACAACGACTGTTCAGATTTCTTTAGTTCTTTTAGATAATTCAAGCTTGGATGACCTAGTCTTATATGCCATAATATACCATCATCTAATTTGATTATTTTTAAATCATGTATATTATTTTTGGTACTTTCGATATTATTGAATTCATCTAGAGCATCAGCTGAATTTAAATCTAAAATTTTTCTATTTAATGTTCGTTCATCTAAAATAAAATCTGTAACGTCAGATTCTGAATTACGTCTATCCTTCTCCAAAAGAGTCTTTTTCTGACTCTCCCTCCCAACCTCAGACGGTGCTGATTCCTGAGGAAAAACATCTACTTCTCTCTCCGTCTTTTGTAAATTTAAATCAACAGATACCGTCTGAGATTGCTCGGAAACGTCATTTGGAGAAACTAACTCAGCAGTACACGAATATGTTGCATAATTGGACTTACTATTTTCAATAACGGATCTAACTTCAAACGTTATGAGCCAGTTAGGTTTAACATAGGTGCCCGTCAAAAAGGTATCACCTGTTTCTTTATCAAATATTTCTAAAATTGTGTCATCTAAAAATATACCTAAACCTGCATCTGCAAAACGTCTAAGGGAAATTAGATTGTTTGATATATTCTCTGCAGATAATACGTTTGTTAATATTATTTTATTTAGTCTTGATTGTAGGTAAAGGTCACCGACTCCATCTATTTCTATGTCAGCTGACTTATTTTTATTAGCACTTTTAATTACACTTCCTGTGCAGTGTTTAAAATTACTTAAAAACAAACTTTTATTTATTATATGTTCAGTAGCACCTGAGTCTGCAATAAACGAAATATTATCTACATTATTAATATAATCAAATTTCATACCTGCTTGGCGTGCTTGTGGATTTTGATTGTCTCCATATTTTGGTGGTACTGCTTGCTTTCCGAACGCCTTTCGGTTGTTTTTAGCAAATCCCCTGGATTTACCTCTGAAACCTCCTCTAGAAGTAGTACCTCTTCTAAAAGCACCTCTACCTCTACCTCTACCACGACCACGACCACGTTGGAACTCAAAATTACTCGATTTTTGAGTACCAGCCTCATAATTGGTACATCTATGGCATTTGTCGTGATGTGTCTTCAACCTTTTAGCTTGATGTGCAGTAGCACCTTGTTCCTGAGAAACGCTTGATTTTTTCTCAGCTTCCATTTCTAGCAAGCAAGACTTCAACTCCTCCAGAGTCATTGATCTTTTTGTAATTCTTCTATGTGTTAAATCTGCAATCCGTATATCTGGTATAGTATTGCAGACAGCTTGGTAGAAAGATGATCTCTTCTCTTCATCTGTTAAAGGCACTGCGTTGTCGCAGTTCTCATATTCAACAATGGTATTGTCGAATCTATTCCAGAAATGATCAATACTCTCCTTGGGTTGCAGTCTCATTTGATACAACTTCGCTCTAACTGAAGTATGTGTGACGTTGTTTTCAACTCGTTTAGCTTCTTTTAATTTTTCAATGACCACAACAGGGTCTTTAATTGTGAGAACTTTCTTATAATATTTGTCGTCTAAATGGCTAGTTATGATTTCTCTTACTGTTTGTTTTCTTCTGTTGATTGCTTCTGCATCTAAATCACTAGGAGATGTAACTGTCGAGTCAATTACGTCTATCAAGTCTTTCTGTATTAGTTCCGTCTTGAGTTTATCCATCCAAATGGTGATATCAGCATCCGGACCGAGTTGATACTTTCTTGGTACTTGGTAATTAGCTTTTTTTATTATTTCACTCTAAAGTAGTTTTTAAAGCGGTAAGAAAATCATTCAGAGCCTTGGTAACCTCTATATTAATGTCTTGTGAACTGGATTGAGTGAGCATTCCAGTTCCAGGTGGTGTCAGAGTTTCATCAAAGAACTCAGTCGAGTTAAGTATGTTATTTCGAACATCTTGCATCCGTAGCCGTTCTACAGCTAGAAAATTTTCAGAAGTTTTCTGAATATGACCCATTAAAGTTTTCATTGACTCAAAACTTTTGTTTTGAAGTTCAATGTTTTCCCGTTGTCTACTCAAGATCTGTTGCCATTCTTGACTACTTTGTGGAAAAGGTTGTTGTTGGCTAGTCTGTTCACCGTTTACAGTATTACTGCTGTCACCTGCTTGGGTTGCAGTAGTACCCGAGTGACTTGGTGTAGCAGAGGACTTAGTAATTGGTGTACTTGTCATCATTGCAATACTTTCTGATCGAGTCGTTGGTGTATTTAACACACTTCCGACAATTTCAGTCTGACCTGCTACTGGAGCCGTAGTTGTTGGACTTGTTGGGCTTTGAGATACTCCAGGCCCTTTATTAATAAAAATATTTTAGTTTGGATTTTATTTTACGATTCATTAAAACTCGTAGCTTCTAAAACTTCTAAACTTCTAAACTTCTAAAACTTCTAAACTTCTAAACTTCTAAAACTTTCAAACTTCAATAAAAAACATCCAAAGTTTCATTTATAATTAGCTTTTTAAGTAATTTGGATCCACTTCTAAAATAAATGAAAATTTACCTGTATTTTCATTAGTGTTTGACGCGTCCAGTGGAGTATCCACAGTCTCATGATTCTTGAACAATTGTTCATCTTTCTGCTCGTTCATTGTTTCTTTGCTAATGTCTTCTAAATAATAGCAAACTTCTAATTATGAACAATCTGAAACGTACCAAACTTATCAGAGACTGATATAATTCACCCCCATCCACAACTGCACTGCAAGTTGCAAATGAGAAAAGTGAAATCAGCTCCAACCCCCGTATGCAACAGCATGCCGCACGTGCTCCCTCCCACCACATAACAAACGGCACAGCACGTTGAAACGTTCGGGGATGGCCGTACGTACACGTGTAACACACAGATCGCACACCAGAGCAACAGCCGATTTAATTGAAACAAGGCTTAGTACTGTACTACAGACTTTACCCTGAAACAATTATTAAATCAGTTATCATTTGTCATTCATATATTTAACCCTCTTTTTATAAGAAATAATAACAACTTAATTTAATTTCAAGATATAATTCTAAGCTGTACTTATTATCAATCTTCTAAAATCAAACTATATCTTAAACAAGTCAACAACTTCAAGTACTTTCCTCTATTTGTTGCTTGAAAGCCATATTCTTTTTCATCTAAACATATACAACAATATATTATTCTGTGTTACTTATCAGGGTTCACAACCGTACGATAATCATCGTACATATACGATAATTTCATGCCAAGGTACGATGTACAATAGGCTTCGTTCATCAAAAAAACTCAAAAATCGACTTAACGTGTTCTATTATTTATTCATTTATTAAAGGAGATACACTTCAGGTTGTGAACACTGTTACATATATGACTAACACATTGTGTATATCATGTTACTCGAGCCGGTCGGCTTCGACGAGCTTAAACCTGACTAATATAAATATAAACCAACAGCCAAAATTTTATTAAATTTTTCCAACATTTTACTGTAATATTCATTACTCTTAATGTAAAAATTAAAAAAAACAAAAAAAACTTCTATCCAAATAAAATTTTTAAGTTAAACTTTTTGATTTATTTAAATTTTCTAAATTTAACTTCATCTAAAATGAAAAATATAAAATTCTTATATTTAGTTATTATAATTTTTTTTTTTATTATTTATTAACACAAATTAAATTTTAATTAATTTAATTTCATCTGAAATTCAACTTTTATTAAATTAACGAAACTTTTCAAAGATAATTGATGGCATTTTATTAAATAATTTGTTCCAAAAAAACTGAATTTCTCTTTTTTTTTTATAATTCTTCTACTAAATTTTAATTTCACATTCATCTAAAGAACTCTTTTTAAATTTTGCATTCAAAATGCACTTCTTAATATAACAGAAATTAAAAACTTACAAGTTTACTTGATATTCTTCAAATTTGAAACACTCTCTTTTTTTTTTAATATTAAAGCACGATTTTCTTTTGTTCACTACACAAAGCCAATCCTTTTTCTAATCCCTTTCGAGATAAGAAAACACGTCCTGAGCGTGCTGAGTCCTTAACCTGAAGGACTTAAGGTACATTTTGTGGAATATTCAGGAAGGATGGCTATAAAAACTATATAAACACGTGGTTATTCTTGTATATTTTTAACTATCTAGTTACCACTTTATTATCAATATTACAATCCTTTATGCGGTATTCAGATATGTCTATTTATGCATGCAGAGCCTTCTATATATATTTTTGTGACTTGTCGTATACCGTCTCTTTATTTTTTCATCTAAGAAATGGTGCCACATGTTTGGGCAAAGCTAAATACTTCTGACATACTTGTTATAATTGTTCGAGTTGAACTTGAATTTGTTGATTCGGTCCATCCATGACAATAGAAGACTGTTGGATTCTGTTGATCGTAATATTGAGACGTTAGCAGTAAATGAGCGTCTCGATACGGATATTCGTAAAATTGACGATTCCAAAAAAAAAATTTCGTTAATTCTTGAATTTGAACTTTATTGCTTTTGACACGCTATAACTGACTCCCCACAACTTGTGTAGCTCTGAAAGTTGCTTTAACACGTCAGCATTCGCGTCAAGCGTTCGGTAATCTTTATTCGCACAATGAGAGATTTGCTCACTTATTCTGAGCCTGCGTCTAATATATGGTGGTCATTTTCTCCAAATCGACTTATGTGAAACATTCTAGAAAAATAAAAAATTTTCCAGAAAATACTCTCGAAATTTTCGAAATTAAGAGACTCCTCACGGGTAAAAAAGAGATGTTTAGAAAAAATATTTCAAACAAAAATTGATTCTCTTTTTATAAGAAACAACTTTTACATTTTGTTTTGTTCGATATCTAATGGTTTAAGAGTCGGTTTTTATACCATGTATATATGAAATATAAATAGTATATTAAGTTTAGTCCCAAGTTTGTAAAGCTTACAAATAATGATGCTAGGAAAAAAATTTTGTCATAGGTGTTCATAAAATCACCTAATTAGTCCATTTCCGGTTGCCCGTCCGTCCGTCTGTGGACACGATAACTCAAAAACAAAAAAAGATATCGAGCTGAAATTTTTACAGCGTACTCAGGAAGTAAAAAGTGAGGTCAAGTTCGTAAATGAGCATCATAGGTCCATTGGATCTTGGGTCCGTAGGACCCATCTTGTAAACCGTTAGAGATAGAACAAAAGTTTAAATGTAAAAAATGTTCCTTTAAATGTAAAAAATTAAACAACTTTTGTTTGAAACATTTTTTCGTAAACATCACTGTTTACCCGTGAGTCCACCAATTAGGCGGAAATTTCATAGTATGTACTATACTTGATTATCAGTTATGTATGTGTCACATGTTTGTATGTGTTATGTGATAAAAAAATCAACACTGACTATGCATGGTATTTCAACAATTAACTCAGTCAATTGTTTGTTTTCACTTGTTTTTTCATTTGATTGAATGAGCAAAAGATTTTGAAAATATTTTCGAAATTTTCGCATAACCTTGAAAATTTTCAACAGACTCCTTTTTATAGTTTTGGAGAAAATGACCCCCAAAGTTTTTCCCTAAGTTTCCAGTTTTACCAATTTCTGATGAATTTCTGATGTGAATTTTCATATACCATTTGACAAAAAAAAAAGTTATTTATATTTTAAATCGAGCGTGAGCAAAATGCTTATAACAGGTTAAAAAAACACTTCCTTTATTAACAATTAATGTGCTAATGAATTAGTCACTTTGACCGAAACATGTACATGATAAGTACAAAAAATCGCACGTGCGTACTATAATATAATACATGACATTCATTTTACATAAATTATCCGATGTCATTTCGTAAAAAAAAACACTTTCTCACAATTTATTAGTTATTTATCATTTACTAGAGTGATACCCACCCGCTTCGCTGGGTTTAAAAGTAAAGATTAATAAAGATTGCTCTCGTTTATCCTTTTTCTAAAACACTCGAAATAATGGTAAGGATTGTTTTACACAGGTAAAATATAGGTATGGTTTTATATTTTTTAAATGTATAATAGTCGTAATTATTCATTGAGTATATCAGAAAAGATGGCCGTGAAATATTTTATATTGGCTATTTTTACAGAGATCTGTAATGTATGGTAATGTCAAATGACTACTTTTACAGAAATCTGAAATTGATGGTACTGTCAAATTAAATTAATTAAAAAAAATTTTTTTTTATTGATATATCTTTATAAACTATATCTCATGTGTTATTCTGAAGTATGAGCTATATTGCTGTACAGTTTCATTAAAAACCATTCGCTAGTTTTAGCGTAAAGCGTAACAAACAAACAAACAAACATGCTTACTTTCGCATTTATAATATATATATATATATATATATATATATATATATATATATATAGAATTATATCTCATGTGTTATTCTGAAGTATGAGCTATATTGCTGTACAGTTTCATTAAAAACCATTCGCTAGTTTTAGCGTGAAAGCGTTACAAACAAGCAAACAAACACACATGGTTACTTTCGCATTTATAATATATATAGAGATGAATTTAAATACAAAATTTATAAACTAATAATACTTTAATGATTGGTATTAATAGCCATGTATTAAAATTAACTGTCTTGTGTTTTTATTTTTTTTTAGATTTCGAGGAAACACAAAATTTAATCGATTAGTTTTAATATTGCAGCCTCAAAAAAAAATTATACAAACTGTCAATGAGGTATTTAATTTAATGATTGTAATGTATAAACATCGAGAAAATTAAACGATGAACATAAATAATCAAAATCTTGTATTTAAATATCTTCTTTTTTTTGTATAAACGGTTATAGGGCCATGGCAATACAATGAAATAACAAGCGAAAATAACAATTAATTGAGTTAATTGCTGAAAGATCCCATTTAGATAGTGCTTTTTTAGGTTGTTAGAAAAAATAAAAAATATTTTTCGAGATTTTTTTGTTTCGTTTTTCGGAGCCTACACTTTGGAATGATGAATTAACTTTGAATGAATTAACCAAGCAAATTTTTCACAAAAAATAGATCCCTTTTTCCCTCTTAATTTTGTTGGATTGGTTTAGAAATTAGAATCAGCAGACCATTACATGCAAGTTATCGATAATTTTTACAACCTTCTATCACTTATTTTTGGAGAAAATGGAAACTTTTGATTTGCTTAAAATTTGCACATGGAAAATGGTCTTTACGAAAAAATGTTTTTGTGTTTGCATTTATGTGAGGCACATGATCTAAATTTGAGTATCAAAAAAATTATATTTGAAATTTAAGGACAATGCCATCTATTGAATACTTACATAAAATAAAAATAAGTTTGTTTGAGGAAAATTTTAGAACTCTCACCGCCATCTATTACAAATTTATAGAACTTAAAAGTGAATTCAACTCTTTATGAAAAAACGTTAAATTCGCAATGAAAAAAATTGACATTCACTAATCAATAAATTTATTGAAATCATTTTATGTATTAAGATTTTTTTTTAATGTGCCAAATTTGCAAGATTTTAATTTTGTGTTTTTTTCTTTTTTAGGTGAGTACAAGAAATTTTTAAACTACTTAAGAACTGTACAAAACGCAGGTATAGTCGAACAATTATTATGCTATTCTTGTTTTTAAAAAGTATTCTTTGATGCGTTAGTCGGTCACGGAACAATGAATGAAGTTGCAATTACTTTTAATATGTTATTAATCAATAGTTAGAAAACATCTAACAAGATAAATTAGATGGTTTTAAGAAAAGAAGTATCTTTAAAAGTTTAACATTTTGTACAAATTATTCAAAATCAAAATACATTTTATACCTATTATTAAAAACAAAAGAAAGTACTAAGTCCAAATATATTTTAAATTTTACTCTTGGATAATGGCAATGTATACAAGTGATTAAATTTGTAATTTCAAGAAAATTTGTTTTAATTGAGGATTTAATCGTAATTCATTCTGTAAAGTGAATTAAGATACTGCTTATATTGCATAAAAACATCCATTTTTAACCCCCCAACTTAAGAAAGGTGTGTCATAAGTTTGACCGCTATGTGTGTGTGTCTGTGTGTTTGTCTGTCTGTGGCATCGTAGCGCCTGAACTGATGAATTGATTTTAATTTTGTTTGGTTTCCTTTGAAAGGTAGTTTAACAGCGAGTATTCTTAATTGCTGTGGAAATGAATGGTCAAATAAATCTGGCGCATTTCATTTCGAAAGTGAAATATTAAAATATTTAGGTAATTCAAAACAATAATTCAAAAGAACAAAGCCAACTCAAATATTTCAATTTCAATTAAAATATTCCCAATTTGTCCCAAAAAATGATAGCTCTCTAAGTATGCTTTTCATCTCATCTGATATCTTTGATTATCACTTTGATATTGATTTAAGAAGGAGTGTTATAAGTTTAAAGTGTTTATCTGTGCGTCTGTGTGTTTCTCAGTGACATCGTAGCCCTTAAACGGTCGAACTGATTTGATTGAGAACATTTTATAGCAAAGTTTCCAAAAATCGGTTTATAAATAATAAATTGAATTTGTCTGGAGATTTATAAATTTTGTAAATTTCACTTGCAAAATGGTTATCACACATAATACCTTTTACCGTAGAATAACCTATAATTACTTTGCTTTAAAAGTTATTCAATTTTAATGCTTCTGAATGATTTAAATTATGTTGTTCAAGCGTGTACATACACAGAAATAATAATTCTTAATTGAGGAGATAAAAAATATTACATAATGGCGCTATAACATGTAAAATAATATTTTAATTTCTAAAAATATTCGAAATATTTTTCATTTGAAACTTTCCAATATAAAATAAACAGATTTAAAAAAAATTACAACTTTGATAAATTGTTATTAAAATTCCTGAAATTGGAATCATCAATTTTCAATTTGTGTATTTTAATATTTAAAATAATTACATTGAAAACGATAACTCAAAATAAATAGCTAAATAGCTTTAAAGGATCATATTTATTAAAAAAAAAATGTAGATATATATTAAATGATGATTTCGAGTGAGTAGGTACTTGACCAGTTTATTTCTACTTTTTGAAATCAAATTAAAACTAATTAAAACTTTAATATGTTAATTCCATACAATCTCCGTGATATGTATAAAGATAGATTTTATCAAATTAATTAGAAATTTCAAGCGCGTATCCAGACCCCAAAAATAGAAGGAATTTCTAATTTTCCAATAATTCCATCAACACTATAAAGTTAGTGGCATATTTTAAGTAATTTACATAAACACTTTTATACTTTATAGACTACTAGAGTGATGCCCATCCGCTTCGCTGGGTTTAAAAGTAAAGATTGATAAAGATTGCTCTCGCTCCCGTTTCTATAACTCTTGAAATAATGGTAAGGATTGTTTTACATAGGTTAAATATATTTATGGTTTTCTATTTTTTTTAAATGTATAATAGTCGTAATTATTCTTTGAGTATATCAGAAAAGATGGCCGTGGAATATTTTATATTGACTATTTTTACAGAAATCTGTAATTGATGGTAATGTTAAATGACTACTTTTACAGAAATCTGTAATTTATGGTAATGTCAAATTAAATTATGAAAATTTTTTTTTTAATTGATATATCTTTATAAATTATATCTCATGTGTTATTCTGAAGTATGAGCTATTGCTGTACAGTATCATTAAAAACTATTCGCTAGTTTAAACGTGAAAGCGTAACAAACAAACAAACAAACAAGCATGCTTACTTTCGCATTTATAATATATAGAGATAATTCATTTTTAGAATATTAATTAAATGATTCGAAAAAAAAAACTATTATTTTAGTTTGCCCTACATGTGAGGTGAGTGTTTATCTGAAATTTGATTACCATAAAACATCGAAAATATTTTAGAAAATTAAAAATTTATTAAATAAATTAAAAATTTTTTCAACATGCTTTTATTTATCTAAAAGTTTTGAGTAGTTGAAAATAAAAGTCTATATGTATATTCAGAGCTCGCTGTATCATTTTTCAATATTTAACGTTTGAAGCGGCAGAAATATTTTATTAGTATCTAATCATAGAAAATAATTTTTTTATGGGTACCTCATACATTAATATTTCTAAGCTGGACATATTTAAAATGTCAAAGATGATTCGAATCGTCCCAACCTTTTACAAATAGTCATGTTCAAATCAAAGCTGGTCCCTAAAAAGTATCTTTTATTTAAATTTTTAATTTAAAACTAAAAAACGTATGTATATCAAATATGGTGGAAGCAACGGGAAAATCAGCTCATACCATAACTTGCATGGTTACGAGAACCAAACGTTTGTGCCAAATTTTAGCCCGATAACTTCAGTAGAAGTGAGCCAATTTTTAATTGCGAAATTCTATGAGGTTGAATGAAAGGTTTTAATAAAAACATACCGTGTAAAGCTCATTTTTAATTCGTACTCAGTGATTTTTTTCTACGAATTTATGAGAAATTTTAATAAAATTAATATTTTCAAGTTTAGTTTGACCGTTTTTAGTGAATAAGTTTAATTTTTTTTATAGAAATTGAATTTGAAGCCCTATTTCACTTCATTTTTCAAAATGGAAAATCGTATTTCTTCGTGCATACCATCTATTTTTTCAAATGGCATACCAAACAGTGTTACCTCGCGTGGAGGACAATAACAAAATGATTTAACCCTTTGGTGGCTATAGATATGTTCGAATAATAAGTATTTTACACTTATTAACTTATTATGTTTAATTATAGCATTTATTACCAAACTTTTAAATCTGGAAGAAATTAACAATAAAATAAACTAACAATATATCAACCTTTCATTTACATTTATCTCAAAATTCATTCTTATATAAGGGTTAAATTAAAAATGTATTTTGACATATGACATTCTTTTGCTTTTAATAATATACAATCTAATAACTTGGTTGTGTCAGTCAATTAGTACATAATTTTAGACTTTTATAAAAACTTTTTATCTTAAAATATTTGTTTCTCTCAATAGATGGCAGTAAAACTTTATTAGTTTTTTTAAAAAAAATTTAGAAAAAATTCACACATACGTATAAATTCGAACGAAAATGCCATCCATAATATTATCATCGAAATTGAATTCCAATTGCAAAGGATGTGCTTCCGAACAAATTCCAATACTCAACAAAAACAAAAACAGTTGAAACATAATGAATGATAGTGCACTGGCTATTTGAAGTTTTTCACACTCCCGCAGCTTCACCACATCTGACACAACAAAACTCGTAAATATTTGGTGAAGTGTTCTAAACGACTAAAAAACATAAATTTAAAAAAAAGTATGCAACTTTAACTATGTTTTTTAAATACAATAAAATTAAAACAATTTCATTTACATAGATATCAATTCTGATATGCCTTATATACATATTATTTTTAATTAACACATATTAGGATGACAATTTTTATGTAATTTATGGATATTATTTGATTTATGTAATCATTAAGATTCAAAATTTTTGCATACAGGGTGGATACGGAAGCCTGAATGGCTCACAATCAATTTATGAGAAAGTGGCGCTACACTAGCTAATTTTTTAATATAAAACCAACTTTGAAAAAGCCACTAGTTAAGTTTCAACAAGTGACTTGTGGTATTATGGAAACGAACCTTTTTGAAGATGTCGGTATTTTGTCATGTGCAGATTTCTAATTATAACGTTTTAATAAACATTTAATAATACTTTTAAAGGCTAGAAACTAGAAATGTGCAAATGCAAAAGAAAAACATCAACAATTAAAGCATTATATTTTTTAAATATTACTAAAGAAAATTTTAAACTAACTACATAAGACAAATTATAAACATTATCATATTATTATTATAATTCCAGACAGTTTCGGTAGTATCTAATTAAAGCATAATCATCACCAACTGACATCTTCAAAAAGGTTCGTTTCCATAATACCACAAGTCACAAGTGCACTTGTTGAAAGTGAACTAGTAGCTCTTTAAAAGTTGGTTTTCTAGTTGTGGGTAGTACACATTTAAAAACTAAGCTAGTCTAGTGTAGCGCCACTTTATCATAAATTGATTGTGAGCCATTCAGGCTTCCGTAGGGTGGGTGTTCCAAATAACTACAGACAAAACTATATCAACAAAAGATTCCGCCCTAATCTTATGAGAGTTGGGTCTCGGTCAAATTTGCCCATATTGCGATATTTTGTCGATCTAAACTTCCTGATTCAAACGTTTTTTGAGCTTTGGGCGTTGAAATTTCAATAATCAATAAATCTGTATCTGTGTAAATATTAACTATTATCTATGGTTTCGATGATTCTGCTATAAAATTTTCAGCATAGATGATTTTACCATGAAATTTATCGAAGCATGAACAACAGTTAGAGCGAATAATTAGGATCGTAGTTCAATAATGCGCATTGATAAACGCTTCAAAAATCATAGCTTGAAAAACATTGTGGCATTGTTTTTGTATAAATATTATCAAAGATAATAAATGAAGATCTCTAGGATATATCGAAATAAATTTCGATTTTTGCCCCAATTTAGAAATGCCCCCGCAAACAGAAATCATTTAACGTGAAATTCTGGAAATAAAAATTAATCCCATTATGTAAAAATTGTTATTAATTATAAATTGAGAAGCTTTAGAAGAATTTGTTTTCTGCTGCATTAATATATTGATTTTCCGACACATTAAAACTGAATTTATATTTTACAATAAAAAACAGATAAAAAAGTTTGGATTAGAATTAATTTTTCATAGGTTTTCATTTTCATTTTCATGAGTTTCCAAATATTTCGATAACGATTCGATAACATATTGACCGATAATTATAAATTGAATAAAATCCCATAAAAAATCTCGATTTACTCCAAACTTTACCATTTTTATTGTAAAATATAAATTTACAAAAATTTTTTTTTGTGGAAAATAAAACAGTAAAAAATTCTGAAATTTCTTTTTTTTTAAGCATTCATTTTAATCCTCCGAGAAATATTCATGTATTATAAATTACAGGAATTCAGATTTCAGTTTCCACGGATTATATCCGGAAAAATAACTCAATAAGCAGAAATTGACCCAATACATATATCTGTATCCAATTGGAAATAGCCCTATAAGTTTTTCCCAATCGAAAGCAAGTTGGAAACTTCTTGGAACTTCCAAATCCAAAATATAGTAATCCAGTTTTTTCTCCAAGAAGGAACTAATTGGGGTAGCCCAACGCAAATATTAGTTTTCCCTCGTTAGGACCTAGTGGGACATTCGTTGGGATAGTTCATTGCAAAATTAAATGAATTGATACCATATTTTGCCAAATGAGATTTGGTTGGAATCATTTTTATCTCTTTAGCCACATTGAGACATGTATCGATATGGATTATCCACATTCTATGTGGACAATAGATATCAGAGAGAGAGAGAGAGAGATAAAAGATATTAGAGAGAGAGAGCGTGATATAAAATATATTATCGAATACAACGATCGTATTTGTACGATTACTTCAACCTCGTTATGACTAGGTTTGACTGTATTTTGATTTGATTTATGTAATTATTATGATTCAAAATTGAAAAAAATATGTTATGCAAAAACAAATGAAATCACGTAATAAAATATAAGTATTTGTGTAGTCAACGCGAGTAATATGGTTATTCAAGCTGTATTGTTTCATTTTTTTATTGTTCCCTGATATTTTTTAATCCATTTTTTTATACATTTTAATAAAGTTGTGTACCGTATGTACACAATCGGATATAATACTGATTGGCAACGAGGCAATTTTCTTGTCATACTTAAAGATGCTTGGTTCTTAAAGAGATTTGCATTTGAAAATGAGTCATCTGTGTTATTTTTCTAGAACTATACAAGAGTTGAGTTTGATCAATTATATGAATCACAAAATTGGGGAAACTAAATCACCTCATTCGAAAAGCGTTCTGCACATGCGTCAAATATTTCCTGAGCTAAATATTCTTTAACGTTGTAAATCATAACCTCTACATAATTTTAGTTTAGTTTAAAAATAGTTTGATTACGTGATTATTGAATGATGTTTGAAAGTGAAATTATTAAAGCAGATAAATATTCTAAATAATTAAATTAATTTAAACAAATTTCACCATACTTCTATCACAGGATTTTTTAATGTACTGAGTACAACTTATATTAAACTGCTAGTAGCTAATATTTTTTTGCTCATACCTTTATTACTTTCATGATGAGAGACACGAAAGAAAAGAAAAAGTTTCAACAACAAATGCCATTTAAAAAATATATGTTTTAAATCGAGCATGAGCTCATAACGCGAGTGCTGACAGGTTAGTCATGTGTTTTTTAATACTGTAAGAATACTCTCTTAGAATTTCAAATAAAAACACCAAAAATTTACGAAGATGAAATATACAAGTGTATATTTTAATAAGCGCGTGCGCATATAACAAATGCCTCACTCTCCCTACAAAAACTTCAAATAAAATTTTCTCGACATGGTGTTTTTCAAATCGACTGCCATGATAATTCAAGTTCTATTTTTTACCGAAAAAGCAAGTTGGAAATTAGACCAATTTTCGAAAATTTTTTAAAAAACGTACGTTATTTTGTTATTTAAAAAAATTTGTATCCTAGGTTGGGGGAGGGGGTACTTAACCACATAATAATTAATAAATATAATATAAAAAAAAAGCGTTAGTTTGTTCCTAAGTATCTGATTGACAAACATAAATTCTTTTTTTGTTTATTGTTTCCATTTGATTAAGATATTCCTGAAAGTTATAATCGATGTCGTTATAACCGATTTTGACTGTATAATATTGCCCTTGGCACGTGAATGATGTTTTACAATGAACTACTTTGTTTTTAAATTTTTTTGGAATCATAAAGTAATTACTCCAGCTGTTGGTATAAACATCAATGACGAAATTTTATGCAACCAGTCAATCACTTATAAACCTATGTTGGGTTAGGTCTGTAAAATTCTAAATTATTACACTAGTCAACAGAAATTTTGTCCCAGATGCATGGGTTTTTGAAAGGTTTTTGATCTTGGAAAGGAAGGACAGCTTCTCTTACTTGCTAAAAATTTTTGTTAATTTGAATTTAAACCATACATTTTGTTCCACTAAAATTCTTTCATTGATTATCCTGTCTTTGATTATTGTTCAATAATTATTTCAATATTCGTATATTTACCCAAAAGCTCAATGTTTTTATTAAAAGTTCAATTTCAACTAATTGAAATTATGAACAATATCTTAATTGAGATAAAGGTTATGTTACATTAATTATGCAAAAAATATTAATTTTTTTTGTTATATTTTTTAAATAAATTTAGGGTTGCCATATCTTTAATTTTAGGCCAAAGTCTCCGATGTTCGACGAGTGTTTCCTCCGGACAAAGGTATGAATTATCTGAATTGGGAAGTAAAAATGAAATTTTTATTCTTTCCAAAAATAATACTTAATAGCTTTGATTATTGTCAAAAAATCTAAAAACGGATGAATTTACTGTTTAAAAAAAACTCAAAGACAGTCGTTTTAAAGCCAGAAAAATAATGTTAAAAATAAGTAATACTACAGTATTGAATAGAGCTATCCACCAGAAGTATTGTGGGTACCGCAATTGACTCGTCCGCCCTATTTATTATCGAATGATCTATTTTTATCGGTTTCAAGGTAGTGTAATTTAATTCCAAAAAGTAAAATTGATTCGAGTGATTCAAGTCAATTCGTCTAAATCGTAATGAAAACGAAATTGACTCGAGTTCGTTTACACTGGACTAATAGGAAAATTGGGAACAATTTCTTCCTAATTTTCTTCTTACTACTCCTACGTGTAGGAATTGAGAGAAAAATATCGCGAAATGTTTCAGATAATCTTGCTCGCATTGCAGGGAGCGTAAATAGTATACTCGACTATCTCGAAAACTCGACAAATTTGATACGGAAATTCTTCTTTCATGTCAAATTCTTTTTTAAATGTTAAAAGCGAAATTTGTCGTCCGTTTTCTAATTGCTTTAAATGACGAAAAAATTTCTAAAAAATCTCGCTAGGTAATTTTTAAAGTAGTCTCAAAAAATCAATAAAAACTTTGATTGACAGATATTTTCTTTTAGCTTCCGAAAAAATTGCACAATTCTGTGTATTTTCTTAGGTTTATTTGACGTAAAAAACATCACCAGTGTCGTAAAATAATACAAAAATTTTTTTTTTTAATTCTTCACTTAGAAATATAAAAAAAATCATTTAAAAAAAAAATTAAATAACTTATCAGATTCTTTCTATATTTTGTCCATTTTCTGATTAGTGAAAATTACCTAAAAAATTGAAAAAAATGTCGTAAAATGATAAAAAATAATCATAAAAAATCCACAAAAACAAAGGAGGAAAAATCAGGTACAAGGGATACTTTTGTCTATAGCTGCCCACAAAAATAATTTTCTCAATTTTTTTATGCCTTAGTGCATATACGCTGTATATGTACAATTTCTTCAAAAGGGCTATAAATTGCAGAATTTATGTATATTAAACATAAAAAATGCACCGAACAAAATTCTAGAGTAGCTCATTATAAAAATAGATAACGACCCTATCGTTGTCACTGGCAACCCAGCTCAGATTCCTAGAATTTCCCCCTTGCTTCTATTCTCCAAGATAATTGCATGCAGGCTAAAATTGTATGCTGCGTGGTAGCTAGATTTGCGCAAAATGAATGCATCATAGTTTAGTTTATAGTTTAAATGAGATGGTCGACGATAATTGTTGCACATTTGTTTACAAATGGTCAAAGAATGAAGGTGGTGTTTTGTTTTTCCATCATTGTTGTTATTTTCATATTGTTAACTGTTTTTGCTGCCATTCATGTAACTGGTGAATTCAATGTACTCTATACGATATTTGTAAATAAAATTCTATTATTATTATTATTATCAGTAAGTTTTTATTTGTTTCAATAAATTATTTTTTATCAATGTTTCTTTTAAATTTTTTTATTTAAATGTGCTTCTTTATGCTATAATCGTTAATAATAATAAAAATTTTTATTGTTGAGTTGGTACTACGCTGTTAAATACTATAAATTTTAGACAAAAATTTTTATAATATTTAAGTGTTGCAATACTGATTCTAGATTTTCTTATAGAGAATGTTTTGAATTTTGAATGCTTAAATAAAATTGTTTTCTAAAATTTTTTTTAAATTATTAATCGATGTTTTATAATATATTTTTTTCAAATTTTTGCTTATATTAATAATTATCGAAAATCATAAAATATATTGTTACTAATGGCTGATTGTTTAAAGGTATCAATTTTCTAACAATTAATATATTTTAAAGTTGAAATTTGTTCTAAACAATATACGCATGCTTTTCTTCTTGTTTTGAGTAATTTTTAGGACAAAATTCTCTTAAAAAATTTTCATCGGTATCAATTTTTTTAAATAATAATTTATTTTTATTAATTGAAATTATATTATTTTTTGGTAGTGCATACTATATTACAATAAATAATTAAAATAATTAAAATAATTTTTATCATTTATGTATGACTACAAGTTTTTTTATTTTATCACAAAATTTTTCGAACTTTCGTTCCTTCTCAAGCGATTAAATTAATTTATACAAAATTTGTTTATTATTAATATAACAAAATTAATAGCATGGTTTTATAAAAATTTAAAGAAAATTATTTGAAATTTAGACCCGAAATAGGAGTTTGTAACACATTCTTTTTATCGATTGTTTTTGAATTTTTCCAAATTTTTAACCCTTCTTAAACGTTCATAAGCTTCATTTGTGTAAAATTTTGAATTTGAATGAATTGTAGAATGCAATGGTCTGAAAAAGCTGTTGCGCCATTATTGTAGATATCATGGATAGCTTTTTGATGTTTCCGCTTTAAAAATTAATGTAGTAACACTCAGAAAATATAAAAATAGGTTTAACTGTATTAATAATGTGTTAATTACTTGTATAAATTTTTAATTCGTTCATTTTGTATTTACCAAACGCACATTTTTATTTTTAATTATATTTGTTCAATAATTATAAAAAAGAAAAGGGATTTAATTTCTTAAAATATTAATGAAACAAAGCAATAGTTTTTTTTTATCTCTTTTAAAGACAAATTATATTATTTGTAGACTTATTTACTTTCCGTATTTTTATTATCTAACAACCATGTACAGGAAAAAAAAAACTCGTTAAGTGTTGATGCAACCCTACCATGTAATATGTTTGGTTCGGTATATGTAACTTTTTTTGTATCTTTTCTAAAAGATTGAAAACATGTAAAATTGATGTTTTTTTCGCAATTTTCTTCAATAATTTACAAAGTGTTTCAAAAACATACTAATAAACATTTTTACAAAGTGTTTCAAAAACATACCAATAAATTTATAGAATTAAAATTTTTCGATATACACGGTCTTCTGTTATTGACTGCAGATCGTGGGGCCTACAGAATAAGCTCATAAAGAAAAAGTTATTTACCAATTTTGGATCTGAGCCCTAATTTGGGCGCTACAGGTATGACAAAAATTGATAAATTTGTTCATTCACTGAATATCATTCGATAACCAACAGCCAATGATAATCAGTAGATATTATTATCTATCATTTAATAATATTCAACTTAAGAAGGGATATCAACTGATTTCATTCGATTATATTATTTTGAAAAACATTTAAAAAAATTATTTCATTTGTTTTTGTCAAATCCCTACTTTTCATATTTTTATTATATTTTTGCAAGAAAACATTAGATTATTAGTAAAAAAACAAATTACGTCATAAAAGGCGTGTCTTTAATTTAACGTAAACAAACAAAATTATTAAAACTTAAAATGCATCTAGTAAAAAGCTTTTGTTTGTTTACATTAAATTAAAGACACGCCTTTTATGACGTAATTTGTTTTTTTACTAATAATCTCTGATAAGTCAACTTACCCTAGGTATGGGGTAGATTGACTCGTTTTTTCCATTCTATAAAATCGAGTCTGCCCTACTTTAAAAAAAAATAACGCAACGGAATCCTAAGAAAAGAAATAGATGAGTATAAAACAGTATAATCGTCATAATTCAGGAACAGTTTTAGCAATGAAAGAGGCAAAAGTAATCTGCTAATTTTAGCTAACATTTAACTAACATATTACGATTACATAGTTCAGTTTCTATGGTATAGATACTAGGTATCCCATCTATGTTCATATGTATACATTACCGCCAATATCAAAAGACAAGCTAGAAAATTAAACGAATTGAGCGAACTCTTTTAAAGTTGGCTTTAGCTAGCACGATTTGGCCGTTTTTGATAGCTCATACAAATTATCATTTACCTGTCCATTTTAGTATTTTATCCTGATCTTGGTATACCGAGTGTTTCAAAATCAATGGTCAATATTCGAGGGGCTAGTAGAGTATACTAAAACAAGAATTTAGTTAGTAAGCATATGTCCCGAAACGAACTATTTCGGAGCTACAAATTTCAAATTTTTTAAGTTTGTACCAAAAAAATTTATCGTACAAAAGTTGTTGATATTTTTAAAATCAGAAATTACGAAATTCACGTCCCTTTGATCATCAAAACTTTTTGAACCTTGAAAACCATCTATCTGATCAAATTTTGACTGAAAGGGTGGTTTTCGTTACGCTGCAATTAGTCTAAAATAAACTTTTTATCAAAAAATGGTAAAAAATCGAAAAAAAATTATGTTTCGGAATTTGATGAAACACAGTTTATAAGGTATAATTGACCCAAAAAATTCAAAAATCGGGTTCAATTAACGAGTAGGTGGGTAATTTTTGAGATATCGCCAAAAATCGATCCAAGGACTCGATTTTTTCCAAATCTACCAGCCCAATGAAACACAGTTTAGTAAATGTTCGTCCAATCGTCAAATAAACCCCATTTTTGAATTTTTTGGGACAAAGTTACCTTATAAACTGAGTTTTATCGAATTCTGAAACAGAAAAATTTTTTCGATTTTTTCCAAGGAAGGTTTTCCAACCCCTTCAAAAAATTGCAAAAAATCCAAAAAATTTTGTTGTTTCGGAATTTTATGAAACAAAGTGAAGCAAAAATAATTAAGAAAAGGAACCCTTGATGGGGGTTACTATAAAAGAGAATATCCAACTTGGATTGCGAGTTAAGAAATGTGCTAGGCCCACCCATACAGTTTTCGGGGATAATTGTTCTTTTAGAGCCACCCTGATATTCAAAACCGACAGGTCCAGAGAATAAATGATCGTAACTGGAAGGAATGTTTAGTGCCAAAAAGCAAAGGCTTCATACTTTACTTTCCGAAATGTTACCGCGTGGATTTAAATCTCACATCTACAAAACAAAAATCCAAGAAAGGAAAGAGTTAAATATAATATAATAAGATAAATATAAATTTCAAAGTTGTTTTATGTAAACCATCCTCAGTTACAAAGTATTAATAAAGTATACAAATTCAACACATTAAGTGTTTTTCTGAATAACAATTTACAAATTCCAAATCAAGCATGAGGTGAGGGTGAATCATTATAGGGTGTTGTTACTTTTATCTTTTTTCGTAGAAAACTTTTATTTATTTATTTATTTTTTTTGTTCATCCTTATATATTTCTTTATCTATAATATATCAAAATATATCATGGACCATTCCTATCGAATAATATTTTTTGGGAAATAAATTGTTAACATTCATAAAAATCTAATAGTTACTTTTTGGAAGTATCCACCGTAACATTGACTCACTGTACCCCCTTCTCACTTGATCTTGATAAAAGATATAGAAATTTATAGCATCTCATCATTTCTTTTCGACAATTGTGTATGCTATCCAAACGATGAAAACTTATTTATTTTTCTACCTCAAAGTTATCTAACTAATTGCCGTATTAAATATTACTTTTTTTTGTCAATGCATTTGTTGGAAATTTATTTGGGGAATATTTGTAATAATTACTTTTAGCTTTTGCTTGTATTTGTTAAAAACAAAAGAATGCACCGTGCGCGAGTTTCGTTTCCATGACAACGATACACTACTTTAATTATAGAATTGTATGGATGCATATATAATTGTATGGGTTGCATTTATGACTTACATTGAAAATTTAATATTATTGTCTCACAAATTTAAATAAATAATTATGATACTTTACATTTGAAAAATAATATTTGTGCAATTTGATTTCTTATTTTCACAATTTTTAATGCATTAAGTTTAATTAATTAGTGTTTTTCAATAATTTTAATTTGATATTTTCTATAACATTAACATTTAAAGAATTGCAAATTAGTCATAACAGCGTCCTTTATCGCCAAAATTATTCACTGGAAGCGCTGGCATCGATTTTATTGTCCCTACCATGACTACGCTCACAACGAATAATAAATTACCAAAGATAATTATTGAGAGTTAAAAGAATTAAAAAATAAAGGAAATTAAATTAAATTAATAAAATATCTGTCATCTACAATTCATGATGTTTTGAGGTAATATCGTAACGGAATTGATTTGTTTCTATGCATAAGCATACTTTGGGGTTTTGCATTTAAGGTAGTACGACCGCTAGGGCAAGTTTAGACTTGTGGTTGAAATTATTTGTATCTTATTTTCAACTTTGATGATGAGTTTAGTTATAATTTCATGAATGTAAACGAAACAACAACTTGTCGAAATATCGAAAGCTAAATTATGAAAGGAAATTTTTAATTTTCGATATTTAGAAAATTACTCCTAGTATTGATAAATTTACTTACTTTTCGTCTCATATTGTTAAGTTATAACACATAATTCACCATCAATACATTCATACATTCTTAATTAATCGGGCACAACGGGTTTTTTGTTTTCAATAATTTATTAAGGTTTAAATTTTAATTTTAATATTTATTTTTTAATTTCCAACAACTAGTTTTGGGGGAATCTATGAAAACAAATCATCCATCTACCGTTTTCCCATAAGACCAATATTAAATATACCTACTTTTGAAGTCATTTATTTAAATAACCATTAAACTCTCCCCTCCCCCTAAAATTTTCAGAATTGATTTAGACTAAGTCCAACTTCATTTTAAAAAAAATCAAGCCTTTTATCCAAAATTGCCTTGGCGCTCGTACATTCTTAAGTCGAAAAAAAATCACATTCTCTCATTTCCTTACGAGAGTTGCTTAAAAAAATTATTTTTACGCATAACTTTCCATTTGTAAATAAATATCTGTTGTATATGTATTTCGAAACAGTTCATTATTTTAATGAAAAAAAAGAAAGGTTATGCAATAGAGAAGTCAATCATATGTCTCATATGATTACAAGACTTGCCGGAGGAAGGAACACATTAATTTAATTTTAAACACCTACAGTTAAAATCATTATGACAACCTGCCTTGTGTCAAGAATGCGTACAACGTATGTATTATCATATAACATAACTGGAATTTTAAACTTTTTATTTCTAATATTCTAAAATGAAAAGAATTAATTTAAAAAGTCATAAAAACTTGATTGCATATTAACTATAAAAATATTCTGAATATCAAATATTCCACCTTTTGCATTGGTGTTTTAATAATGGCACTATTCACAAGTTCGGGGTTCAATTCCCTGCTGATATGAAGAAAAAAATTTTTGTAACCTATTTGTATATTATAGCACTGAAATCAAACTTAAAATAATGATAACCTCATGCCGAAGTTGGCCTTTTCATAGTAAAATAAAGTAAAAATATTTTCAAACAATTGCCTAACGATTGGAACAAGTACAGCGAAATATTTTTATTTACAATTGAATTTAAAATATGAATTCATTGATACAAAATCACTGAAGTTAAATAAACAAAATCATTACTTTTATGAAAGAGATTGATTTTAGTTTAAAGTCATGCATTTGATTGATGGAAAATAAAATTGTACTTAGTTAGAATGTATAATCCTGTTAAAAAAGCGAATCGAAGGATTATAATAACATATCTTTACGTTTGCTTTAAATATAGAATTAGGTTAGTATGAAAACTTATCTATCATGTCTAGTCCATATGTGATTGAGTCAACTTCATGAAGATTGTTGTTACCAGTTAACAGAGAGTTTGAAATAAACATATTGATCATTTTTATAACATTTACTATATTTTTTAGTATATATGTAACAAGCATCGATAGCGCAGTTGGTTATACTGTAGACTTAAACAATAAAATTGGTTGGTTATGCTAATCCATATGTTGCTAGTTCAAATCCTTGAAGAAATTTATTTTTTGTTTTAATAAACCTATTAGCAGGTATAAACCTTTTATTAATTTTTTTTCCAGCTCGTGTAGTTGTGACAATCACATCAGTATTTTGTTATAATATTAATATTATTCAAAATTACAATATTTGAAATTTGTTTGACAGTATATTACTTTTCATTTAAACAACTCATGCGTATGTGTCAACTTCACCACTCAACCCATAAGGTAGTTGTGCCACGAATTTGATACATATGATCTCGCGATGAAGTTGAGACAACCTCATATCGGTTAGTGTTAAGAATTTTTTTCAGTGAGAAATTAATACAATTCGAAGATATCTACAAATTTTTAACCTTCTATATTTTATAGTTTCAGCAAAAGTCTTATAACCAAATTATTAGTGATTTGAAACGAAATTTTTTTTTCTGAATGGTTCAATATTTGCTCTTTTAACGTAATATATTCGAGTTTGTGATTCAAATGTCTAAGCTCGGACATTATCGATTGTAGTTTAATTATACTGCTTTCCAAAGAGAAACGTGATATGTTTTAATTTTTATTTTGTCCACGTACAAAGAGCCATTTCTCGGTAATTAAATAGTATAGAAATGTAATACTATTGAGACCCTTTGATTGTAATGATATGATTGAATTGTTTTGATTTAGCCCACATGCAGACACTTCCAAGAATGTAACTAGCTTTCAGTTTAATATCACCAACTGATTTTGCATATTAAAGGTTAGAAATAATTGCAAACATGATTAGGTTCTTGAACCTAAATAATTCGAAATTTAATCATTATTACTAAATTGTAATTATATACAAACATATCCAATATCCAATATCCAATATCCAAGTATTGAGTTGTTAATTGTACAAACAATATTGTAGACCCAGAGAATTAATTGTACTAGAAATCACCATTTTACTTAGAACCCACTTTTAAGTGGAACACACACATATATGTATATACCCTCCATAAATAGAGGCAAGGGGTGGTAAAAGGTTTTGAGCAAAAAATTCCAAGACTAGAAAATACAAGTTTTCTAATTAGTATAATAAGATATTTGATTACGCCTTTTTTTTAAATGGCGGCCAGGTAAAAAAGTGCCTAAAATATGGAAAAATTCTTGACATTTTTTTAAAATGAATGACAGATGGGAAAGTGGTAAAAGTTTTTACAAAACAATATGACAGGGCCTTCACTATATCCATCCTTAGTCCGGTGCTGATCACTGCCATTGCGTGTTGCCAAATATTTAAACCCCCAATTCCTTGTACAATGTCTATAATAATAGGGTATTATAAAAGCTTATTTGTCTTTTAAAATATTAAAATTAAAAATCGAAATTTTTAAACTGTATATCACGTGACCTAAAACGCGGGTAAGCTCTGCTGTGATGTCATAGCGGCATGAGTCATAGACCATCAATTATTTCAGTGTCGACAGCTGGGTATAATATATCCATAGATAATAAGTATTTATATTTATTATAATCATATGTCTATGAATATATCTGTCAAACTTATCTGTGTTCTTTCATATAGTGATACCCATATTACGTCATCAAATTGGATACCATCGTTTTTGACAGTTTAAAAAAGGTTTAAAATTTAATTTAAGTTTTTGGCAAGAAAGCGTGTGTATTTTTTCGAAATAAATTTTTGATGACTTTTTATTAGCAAAATCAACATTTTGAAGTACTTTTTCAAAAATAGTGGAATACCCTATTTCTTGTACAATGTCTATAATAATTACTTCAACCATGTGTTAATTTAACCTACAAATATACTCATGTTTTTAGTAACTGATGAAAACTCTTTAAATAAAGTGAAACGAAAGGTGGGAAGGGTTTTTAAGCGATGATGATGATGTTTTTAAAAACGTAAACGACACACGACTGTATGAAAACTGACAAAATGTTGTTTGAGTGAATCACAGATGTGTTGTTGTCTACAACGAAAATAAACATAAAAATAACATTTTGTGCTTTGTTCGTTTCGTAAATAAGGTTTGTCAAATATTTTTTTCCTACAAAAAAATATTGTTATACAGCCAATATGTACATTGTGTCTACATAATGCTTGCACAAACTCAAAAAGGTACAATTTCGTTATATTTAATTTATTCTACATCAAACTACATCGAAAATATAAGTACGAAGTCATATTAATATATTAGAAATTTGCACATTTTGTCCATCATTTTGCACGCAAACTATCAGTCAGTTTGTTTTGGCATTAATCCTTAAGTATCTATCAAAACTTAATCAAAAGGTACAGACATAAAAATTTAACACAAGCATGACTCGAAGAAAACAAACAAACATGAAAATTATGCACGAACGTGACTTAAATTGAACGAACATAAAAGCTTTACAACTGACTTCTTATCGTGATACCATCAAAATAATCTGAAATCCTATGGACACTTAAATCATGAACAAAATCAATTCTCACTACTCAAGTTGTTGAGGTCAAATCCATTGCGGTGGCGATTCAGCAATCGTAACGCAAATTTTGCTTTTTCGACCTTGACCACGCGGGGTTTTGGCAAAATTTCAAAACCTTCTAAGCTCGTCACTGCCGGGTAAGGCCGTAGCAGGTGGCAACCCTACATATCATATTCTTTTGTTTTTGATCATATAAAATGTAAATACTTCATTAATTAGTACATTATTTTTGACTCTTTTAAATACCTTTTCTTGTTAATTTTTAACCTCATTAAATTTTATACCATGTATATGAAATATATCAAGGTATATTAAGTTTAATCCCAAGTTTGTAACATTTGAAAATATTGATGTTACCAACAAAATTTTGGTATAGGTGTTCATAAAATCATCTAATTAGTTTGTTTTCGGTTATCTGTCCGTCTGTCTGTCAACACGATAACTCAAAAACGAGAAGAGAAATCAAGTTGAAATTTTTATAGTGTGCTTAGGACGTAAAAAATAAGGTTGAGTTCGTAAATGAGCAACATAGGCCAATTGAGTCTTGGGTCCGTAGGACTCATCTTGTAAATCATTAGAGATAAAACAAAAATTTTAATGCAAAATGTTCCTTATAAAAAAATAAACAAGTTTTGTTTGAAACATTTTTTCGTAAACATCACTATTTACCCGCTAGGGCGGAAATTAAGTGCAAATTTTTTAGTATGTATTATTATGTATAAAATTATTATATGGGAATATCAGTTACATGTGTATGGCTTTCTTAGAGTTGATATTTTTCTTTATTTACATGACGGAAAAAAACAAACGAATGGGTCATCAACACTGTCTATACATGGTATTTCAACAATTTACTCAGTCAATTATTTGTTTTCACTTGTTTTCAAGGAAATTGATATTTAAAAAAAATTTTTTTGACAAAGGTACTGATGTTTTACTAATACAGAGATAGTTTATATATTATTAACATAGACATGCCCAACTTGCTTTTATATGAAACTCGGATTCCCATTTTATGTAACTCGTATTGTATAAAGATAAACAATAATAAACAAACAACAGCCGAAGTGTAAACTGAAATGGATCAACCCCTACATATATATTTTACAATTACAATTTACAAAAAAAAAAGTGTAGGTATCGATGAATGTTTTAAAATACATCAAAGAATTTATTTATCCCGTTTATTCTCATATAATAATGTATAAAAAACTTGTATATATATTATGAACAATATACAAGGTACTCGGGAAATTACTAACAAAAAATTACAGTATCTAAATATGATCTCAGATCGGTCTATTCTAAACTCAAAGGTAGCATAGGACTGCCCAAGATGGAGTGAGACGCTTCCGAAGTAGTTCCGAACATCTTAAATCCCTCCCAAGGACCTCTGATAGCAAAGTTGTTGCGGCTATTACAGGACGCTGGTTGAACGCCTGGGCCTGGCAGTGTATCATGACTGCTGCAGGAGCTGTCACAATGAAGCAACCACTTTTTGACGACCTTTCCGACCTAAAATCCGTCAACGTCCAAGCACTCCTGCTGTTCTTAACAAACTTCAAATGGTTCACGGAGTATTGGCCGGGGATGGGCCAACCCTTTTTCGGTATCACAACGGACTTTATGGTCTAAGTTGTCCCACTCCAAGACAGCCACTCTTACCTAACCAAATCTAACCTATAGATTAGATTTGAGTTAGAAGTCGTTGTACTGGAAACAGTTCGACCTTTGCTTCAATGGTGCTCCAAAATGCTACTGCTTTAATCAACTAAGATATTTCTGTGTAACACTTCAGTTTTTTTGTTTCCAATTTTACTAGTATGTATTTTAAAAGCTTTCAATAGTTTTGAAATTTTAATTTTCAGGATATCTGTGTTTTAACTTTATGGGGATTAGAGAAATTATTTTATACTTTTTAATCCGTTATAAAATTAATAGTTCGTATTTTTCGTTTTCTTAATCTTTCTCTCCCCCTTTTCTTTATTCTTTAACATTTTCATGCATTGTCATCCATTTCTGAGCTATGGTTCAAATTTCAAGTCTTTGACTTATCGGGAAGTTAGTTTAAAATCAATTACAAAATTTCAACTTTGTATGGCAGACATACAAGAAAACAAGCTAATAAAACATGGTAAAAAAATAAATATAAGAAGAATATCTTAATGCAAAAATATTCATTAGAGACTCTCCGAATCTTTTTCGAAATTATTGTTATAAGCATTCATTTTTCTATAATTTCTTCTTTTTTTTTTTTTTTTTGCACAATTTTTACTGGACCCCTTGTAATTTCATTATCGCTGTGAAGTTGATATAAAAAAAATAGCGTGCAGTCTCGTGTACACAATATAAAAATATATGTACAGATCGTTGTGTCATTAACACAGTATCAACGTCAAATTACAATCAAAGGTTGTCAAAAGAAAATTCGTAAAAATTGCGCAGTTTTTAATACTCGTTCTACTTTCTTTTTTTTTTAATATTTATTTTATGAACATTTTTTTAAAAAATACAGTTTAACTGCTTTTAATACTTTTTTTATAAATTTCGATTGAAACTAACTATCTGTCGTTGATATTTTTTTTAACCCAACTAACATATGCCAGTTTGAAACAGTGTGGTCTCGATAAGCGGAAAATTGTTTTTTCTTACCTAAAAGTTTGTTTATGTAACAAATAGTAGAGAAAAATTATTTTTCGAATAGCTATATAAAAACAAGTCGCCCTATTAGCTCAGTTGGTTAAGGCGTAACCAATTGTGTCCGCGATATGCCTAGGGTAGCGGGTTCGGTTTCCGCCGTCGCAACAAAATTAATTTAATTAATAGTTGTGATGGGCTGGTGTAGTTCATGGTATATGCATCTCTGAAATTGAGGAGCTGATAAATGAAATTATCATCGGAAAGGTGGTAAAACACACATATGGTATCACAAAGGTTCTCTATAGCCTAAGTGTGTCCTTCGTAGACTGCCATTATAACCAAACCTAACCTATATAAAAACAACCATGAGAAAAGTCATCAAAAATTTGTAATTATCTCTTTCTAGCAAAACAAAATTAAGCGTAGAGTTCTTAAGGCAAACATAGTATATGACTTCAAATACTATGCCCGACCTCTCTGTATAATATCTGTCTAATTACTTGTTTAAAATGCTTATATAAGTTGTAATTCTTTGGCAATTTTAATTTTATTCCTGAAAGAAATTAAGAATCGTGTAGACCTCTGTTTTACCATCATATTATCGGATTACGGAACATTTAAGCGTATACGGAACATTTAAGCGTATAATAAATTCAAAAATCGATTTGTTATTTCCGGAAATACAGTCAATGCTTAGTAAAAAAACAAAACGTAAAAATTGAAATAATTTGCCCAAGGTATATTCGCGCCATACAAAATAATTTGGCGACAGCGTGACGCGACAACGTTTATTGTAGATAAAAGATCTTATCAAGTTTATATCAAAAAAAACCCTAACATATATAGTACTAGCTCGACCCGTAAGGAATTCCGGTACGTAGTTACCGTAACCCGTGGCTCACTGTACCCATAGACAAAAAAAAACAAATAACAAATTTCATAGTAGTGAAAAAAGTCAAAGGTCCTTAAATTATTATTAGGAGAACATGTATTAAAAATGGTACCTAATTATATGTCTAGAGTATTAGAAGAGCATCTTTTAAAACTACCATGTTCACCTAATAATGTTTTGAGTATTATACATATAACTAGAGCATTAAGAGAGCATCTGTAAGAACTAGCATGTTTGCCTACTAACTTATTATTTAAATTTATGATATTTTTTCGTTCAAATTATTTGTCTAGCGTATTTTTCCTAAGCGGTACATTTTTAAACCGTAAGTATATTTTTCGTCAAACCTTGACATAATCAGATTGAAAATGAAGGGTGTATCATGGAAGAATTATGGAAGATAAGGTTAAGACAGAAAAAAACATGCTATCGTAATAATATATAAATTTAGTTTATTTAGGATATGAAAAAAATTGACTGTTTAGTGGAAAAATTTATGATAGATGGTTCCGTATTGCTTCATTCAAGGTCTCTCTATACTCTTTTAAACTAACTTTTCTTTTTCAAATACCATTCTGACCATGGGCGTCCCCAGTTCTGGCCCTAAGAAGGAGGAAAAATAAGAATTTTTGAATAAAAACAATTCAAAAAATGATGCAAATCAGATATTTTTGACCATATTTTGGTTTGAAAATTCATACTTAGTCAACTGAACCAATGTGAAATTATTACGTCCATGAACGATTATAATCAGAAATTATTCTTTTAATCGCCAAAAGGATCCCATTTTTTCATTTGTTGGACCAAAATGACTCTAGAAAACGATTTTTATTCAAATCGGAAACAAACTAATTTTGCCCATTTTCTAAAATTTTCTTGAGGGTTTTCCTTTGATGGAATTTGTTGAAATTTAGTATAATTTATACCCTAAGAATTCCGGTACGTAGTTACCGTAACCCGTGGCTCACTGTACCCATAGACAAAAAAAAAAAACAAATAACAAATTTCATAGTAGTGAAAAAAGTCAAAAGTCCTTAAATTATTATTAGGAGAACATGTATTAAAAATGGTACCTAATTATATGTCTAGAGTATTAGAAGAGCATCTTTTAAAACTACCATGTTCACCTAATAATGTTTTGAGTATTATACATATAACTAGAGCATTAAGAGAGCATCTGTAAGAACTAGCATGTTTGCCTACTAACTTATTATTTAAATTTATGATATTTTTTCGTTCAAATTATTTGTCTAGCGTATTTTTCCTAAGCGGTACATTTTTAAACAATAATCGGGTTCAATGATTGATTAGATGAATAGTTTTTGAGAGGCCGCTAAAATTCTGTCGGAATAGTTTTTAACTTCGGAACTATTCAAGAAATATCTCGGAAAATATGAAATCGTGAATGAACTTATTTTTTATGTTTTAAGACCTTAATTTGGGTCCTAAATAATCCAAAGACACGAAAAAGGTGAACTTGCGATTGAACGGAATTTCATTTTTATCTTAATTTTTTTGGTTACTGAATCCTAAAAAAAATACATTCTATTGAGGAAGTCACCTTGCAGGAAAATTTTTTCTAGTTTTCGTTTATATTTATATTTTGAAAGTTGGAATATAATTTAGAAGAAAAGAAAAACATCAAGTGAAATAAGAAATAAAATAGAACTATCTTGAAAATTGATTAGGGTGCTTGTACCTCGAATTTTATTCAAATGAGTTTTTCACTGTTAAACAAAAAAAAAAAAAAGTTATGAAAAACAATGCCCCATTTTTTGTTGACAAATGATGAGATGTTTATAATATTATTGTGTGAGGAACTTCTGTTTCAAGGAATGTACTGAATGTGTTAGCAATATGTGGCGAGAAAAATATTTTCTGTTTTTATACATTTTTCATCCTTTTGTTCCAACGACGCACTTTCATCGTGAGAAATTACTTTTCGTCAAGTTATACAAACTATGGATTTTAATGGTTTTCGAACACATTTTTCTTTTAAAATATTAAAATTAAAAATCGTAATTTTTAAACTGTATATCACGTGATCTAAAACGCGGGCAATCCCTGCTGTAATGTCATATCGGTATGAGCCATAGACCATCAGTTAGTTCAGTGTAGACAGCTGGGTATAATATATCCCTAGATAATCAGTATTTATATTTATTATAATCAGATGTCTATGAATATATCTGTCAAACTTATCTGTGTTATTTTGTATATTGATACCGATATAACGTCATCAAATTGGATACCCGCGTTTTTGACAGTTTAAAAAAGGCTTAAAAATGAATTTAAGTAAAAAAGTAAATTATTTTGAAGTACTTTTTCAAAAATAGTAGAATACTCTATTGTTTTATCTTACAAAAAAGCCATCATAAACATGGAGCATTCTGTACAGATGACAAACTATCACGCAAACAAACATACAGAGAATTTTCATATTTTTCACACGATTATACTCTAAGCCTTTAATGACATGTTCAAATGTACATATATTTGTCTTTTTTTGTGTGTGATCAATGTGTCTTGACTATTTTTAGGGAACAATATATTCTCTAATCGCATGCTATTTTGACCTTAAGTTTTAAATTTACTATTTCACAAGAAAAGCTTTGTAAAATAAAAATATATTGTGTGTTTTCCAAAAATTATATTCTTCGTAGAATTTAAAGTAATTCGGTTATTTGAACAAGTACGGTGAATGTGCGGTAATTTTGATATTTGACGATAAAATAAAAATTAAAAAGCTCGATGATCTAGGAATTTTTTGTAATTTTTGTTAATTTTATTAATCAAAAAATATATTTATAAAGTTTTATTGAAATCCCTAGCATTATTCAATGCATATCTCCTTAAACTCGGATACAAAAAATAAAAAAAAATTCTTTGTGTCAGAATTTGATAAAACTCAGTTTACAAGGCTAATTTGATCCAAAAATTTCAAAAATCGGGTTTATTTGATGATAGGGCGAGTAGTTTTTAATATATCGCTCATTTCAAAACGATTTCATGCGATATCTCGAAAACTGATCATCGGAAAATAAACACGTAAACACGTCGGAAAATAAACACGTTTTTTATAATTTTTGGGTCAAAATTACCTTATAAACTAAGTTTTATCGAAATCGGAAACATCAAAATTTTCTCGATTTTTTGCAATTTTCCTGAAGGGTACCCCTTAGAAAAAATCGAAAAAATCAAAAAAAATTATTTGTGTCAGAGTTTAATAAAACTCAGTTTATAAGGCCAATTTGATCCAAAAATTTCAAAAATCGGGTTTATTTGACGATAGAGTGAGTAGTTTTTATGAAAAATTATTTCCCTAATTTGTGTTTTCAGTGTACGAATTGAAACAACCTTATACAATAAAAAATTATGACTGATAAAAAAGCGTAAAAGCTTCAGAAAAAGACACTTCATAAATCAAAAATAACTTACTTGATTCACTAAGAAATTATTGAAGCCTTTTTTTTTCTTTTTCAATTAGTACAAATTTCATTTTATCTAATTCACGATATATTTTTTTTTTTCAATTTCAATTACGATCATGTACTTTTTTGCACTGCTTAAAGAAAGCTAATGACCACTGAAATACCATTGACCTTATCATATTTAATGATACACACATGAGTTGAGGAAAACGTTCTCTAATATTACTTCACAAACATTTTCTTATATACGGTACGTAATCGGTATGTGGAAAATCATTTTGTTGCTATATCCATTAGTAAATAAGTTTTAGTGTAATTTGAGAGAAAAAAATTATAAATTCAAGTTCAACTTCTGATAATGACAATGATAAATTTTGATTTGATTTTTTTTCTCGTCGAATATAATCTTTTTATCTGAGTGAGTGAATTGTGGGTAGTGATTGTGTAAAATATGCTCATCCATAGAAATTAGTACAAAAAGTTATTCGTTGTATGCGTAGTCATGGTAGGGACAATAAAATGCCAGCGCTTCCAGTGAAAAATTTGGTGATAAACGAGGCTGTTATGACTATTTGCAATTCTTTACATGTTAATGTTATAGAAAATGTCAAATTATTGAAAAACATTAATTAATTAAACTTAATGCATTAAAAATTGTGAAAATAAGAAATCAAATTGCACAAATATTATTTTTCCAATGTAAATTATCATATTTATTTATTTAAATTTATGAGATAATAATATTAAATTTTCAATGTAATTCATAAATGCAATCCATACAATTATATATGCATCCATACAATTCTAAAATTAAAATAGTGTATCGTTACAATGGAAACGCCTCCAATAAAACTCAGGCACGGTGCGAATACACACATGTTGCTATGAGAATAACAAGCTAAGATGAAAGGGGTGTTAAAAAAGGTTAAAGGGGTTAATGCACATCTCATGATTAGAGGTGAGGTTAGACTAGGTTCGAACGAATGTCTTGGGGTAGGACATATTCAAACCATAGTGCCCGTTGATTCCGAAAGAGATTTGGCCCATGTCCGGTCTGTACTTCATGAACCACTTGGATTTGTTTAAGGCTGAGTCAAGTGTGTTCGTCTCCTCATGGCAATAGCTGGACAATGATGGAAAAGATGAGACATGCTTGTTTCCTACTCCCCGATATGACGCTCCTGCAATAATCGTGATGCACTGGTAGATCCAGTCATCTCGTTCTTAGAAAGAGATATAAAATGGGGATAAAAGTTTCTGTGAACTAATTTGCAGTGTTTTTTTTACACAATATGTACTTAAACCTATTATATTCACTAAACTGTATATTATACATGAAGTTTACTATACAGGGATTTCATTTTAGTTTGTATGAAGTCAAGGGATGAATCGGGGTCGAGATAGACGTTAAGGAAGTACGAGTAGGGTAAATTAAAAATTGAAATAGATAAAGATATAAAAGAGAATTTGAGTTCGTTAATGAGCAGCATATTATTTTCTTTTAGTTCAAACAAAATCCATCCTCAAAATTTGAAACCGAAATCTCATTTTACACACTCATTTTTTCAGAACATTCTTTAGCGTATTTAAACTACATACAAGGTGTTTTATAATTGTCTGCGTAACTTTCGCATCCTGAATAAGCCGAGGAAAAAAAAAGAAAATATTCCTTACCAAATTTTGATCTGAGGCATAGTTTACGAGATATTTAACCTACTCTTATATGAATAAATTAATAAAAATTTTATTCATCAAAATAAATTCATCCAATAAAACACTACTTAAACAGAGGATGTGGTTTATCATAGTGTGAGGGAGTGGAAATGCAAAATTACTACAAAAATTAGCAGACAATTATATGACACCTTGTATAAACAAATCAATCCTCTTACTGGAAGTTGCTACTCTACTCGTACTTCCTTAAACAACATATACGTAATTTGTAATCATATAGTACATAACTTGTAGGTATGTCATTTAAATGTTACCATTTTATACTTGCTTGCTACAACACAAACCTGACATCAAATTGTAATTGAAAATTTTCAATGTTCGTTTCGTTTGTGTGTCGTTAACGTAAACGAAATTTGAAACATTTTGTGCTCACATTTGTGTCACAATCCATGTGTATGTACGGTATATATTTGTGAATGTCTTTTCAACGCTTCAAGGTGCAATTATATTCCTACATAATTTAAGAGGACATTGTTGGGTGTTGACACATTCCAAGGGCATTTACGATTGATGGATGTTATTACAAACATGATATGTGCAAAATTATCATAATTACAATTATAGCACAGGTTTCGTTAACATTCTTGTCACTTTTGGGAAAAATAGTTTAAAGCAGTTCGGCCGTCACGTGTCTAGTCAAATTTCCAACTAATTTATATTCTATGAATTCGAATCTAAGTTATGAATAAAATTAATGAACACATTTCCAGGTATGACACGAAGTTCTGTTACGTCATTTACGAGATCAAATTTTTTCAAAACAAAAAAATTTCAAAACAAATTTTTCAGTATTGATTTAATGTTACAAAAAGAGACAAAAAAAGCCAAAGTAATTACATAAGTAAATAATATTCGTAATTGATTTTACTATCGATAATCACAACAACAATTTGTGAAATATGTCTTAAACATTTTACATGTCATACGAAAACATGTCTCCACATTTAGTCTGTGGAATTATTTATGTAACGCGCTCCCTGTTACTTATTACATAACCTGCTATACATTCTCATCTCCAATGGGTTTATCTATCACAAATACCCTTCTACAGTACGTAAAATTTTAAGGTAGTTTAATACGGTAGCCGAAGTTCTATAGTTCCATGAAAATAAATAAATCCTACCTAGAGATGTGATAGGTTCTATGTTTAGATATTTGGAACCTTATTCGTCTAGGAAGCCTCTCGAGACCTTCGCTTTGAATACTGCCTTAAAAAGTTTAAGAAACACAAATCAAAGTTACTCAATTTAAGAGTTTTCAGAAAAACTATGGCATTTTCGATTCATTTTCTTCTAAAACGTCCAGCTTTCACAGTCATAACACTCGATTTAACGAGTAAACAGTGATGTTTACGAAAAAATGTTTCAAACAAAAGCGAGTTGGTATCACTCTAGTATATGGTATAAATATAATGCACATTTGTTTTAAAAATATTTGTTTCTGTGCGAATTAATTAATTTTTCGTTTATTAAAAAATCTTTTCAACTATTTTTTTCATTTGTGATATTTATTAATTAACTTAGTATGGGAACCTCTTTGAAATGCGATCATTGCAAACTAAACATGGCATGCGGTAAAACGATTCTCGTATATGTATATGATTATTTTATTTATAAATTGCACACTTTATTTAATCGATCGGTATGTATTTTTTCTGCCTCAATATTATGTTTTTGTTTTGAATTTGAACCGACCAAAGAAAACATTTTTAATTAAACTTATCAATTATTTCTTTTCATCATTTTCATTATATTTTATTTCAATAAAATACAAGTAATGTGTATTCTATTTTTGGTACAAAACATAGCCTACCTTCGCCTGCATACCAGGTCCCGATTCTAAAAAATAATTAAATTCTATTAATTTAATCAAAAAAAAAAAAAAATAAATAATACATATATACCATGTATGCCTTAAAATTTTTATACCATATATACAGGGCGTTCTGTTATTGACTGCAGATCGTTGGCCTACAGAATAAAGCTCATAAAGATGGAGTAAAAAGTTATTTACCAATTTTGGATCTGAGGCCTACTTTGCGAAATAATTAACAAAATAAACTAATAAAATATTAATAAAAAGTAAATAACTATATCGAATCACAGTTCAATAAAATATTGAAGGATTGTAGGAGGTGATCTTACATTCTATTTACATACATAAAATATATACATATGTGTTTAAATACATACATAAAATGAAATAGTCAACAAAGCATGTCTGAATTAGTTGAATGAGTCACAATCAGTTTATTTTATTGTATGCATATTGATATAATATAGTAATGGGAATGGTTGTATCTATGTATACGATATTCTTGGTGTTAACTTTTCTCAGAAGGGTATATTGATTTTGTGGGAAAGGTTTACGTTTTGTTCAATTTTTTAATATCTGATATTTTTTACTTAAAACAAAGATTCTAAGATTTTTATATAAAGATTTTACGCGAATAACCTTAAAAACTACAGAACATTTGAACTCTGTAGAACATTTTAACTCATTAAATTTAAATGTTTAATATTGTAAAACGTTTCCTTTTATTGTATGTTTAAATCGCATTTGATTATTTTAAAGTAACACATAGATGTTTTTCAAGTTTTCCCGTTCAATACATTGGATAAAGATAAAAAGATATAGAACGTTTATGGACTACTTACTAATGTTATACTCATCTTGGGTTTACACCACTCATTTTAGTGCACAAAAATTTTGAAAATTATTAATATAATTTTTGTCTTCAGTCTTAAAGCCTCTTGCAAGTAAAATTTGATCCACTTCTCGGTTTCCGATTGAGCTGAAATTTTCCATGCACATTTAGTTTGAATGACAATGCATAGTAAGGTTGTGGCGTCCTGGTTTTCCCATCGCTTCCACCATATTTTATATATATATACATTTTTTTTAGTCTTAAATTAAAACTATTCATAAAAAATACTTTTTGGTACAGTAAAAACACTTTTACTGTACTAAAAAGTAGAAAATAATTTCATCTATAAGTCACTCATACCCAACTATTTGTAAAAGCGTGAGGCGCTTAATATCAAGAATGAATTGAAAAATAATTAGTCATGTGGAGTAGATGAGGCGTTCCGATTCATTTTTGATATTTTAAATTGAGCGCCTCAAGCTTTTACTGATAGTCGGGTATGAGTGACTCATAGATAAAATTATTTTCTACTTTTTAGTACAATAAAAGCTTGTCCCTTAAAAAGTATTTTTTATTAAAATTTTTTTATAGAGAATTTCACGTTCTTTAATTCGATAATTCTTTTTTTATTTTGAGTATTTTTTGAGTTTGAAATCATAAATTCGAAGAGCAGAAAATGACCAAAATTTGTATGTTGGACTCGCGATAGAGCTATCAACTGTTTTAAATTGAAGGTTATACACTATATTTCAAACTCTGTATATCACTAGAAGTTTACCTTGTTTACAAAAAGTGAGAAATTTGTATAATAGTCTGTTTGAAATGACTGTAGTATAAATCGAATACCTTTCAATAACACAAAACCATTAGAATGTCAATCGTCTTTTCAAACAAACAAAAAAAGCTAACATGATCATAGTAACGACTTCAATTCGATAGTCAAACCTTGTAATGTTGTGTCAGTTATAATATCATCAAATAAGGGACAGAAATTCATTCTACTAGTTTCGAAATAGTTCGAAGTATTACTGAAAATCGTTGACTTCGTTAGTGAAAGTCATTTTGGTGAATGTAGACTTATACATATCAAGTGGGAAATCATTTTTTTTACATTGATTTCCAGTTAATTGACTATTAGACAAAGAAACGAAGCACAAAAAATGATCAAAGTTCGACAAATTTGAGCAGTACGTCGGATTTGAATGCGGTTTTCAGCATTCAATTCGTTAGAGCGTCAGGAACTTTTGTGATCTAGTTTGATTTATAAGAAATTAAAAATATGCAATTAGCATAATTAATACGCATTTTATAATTGGATTTAAAATTGAGCGTTAATATTAAATTCACAATATTTCATAGAGGTTTTTGGGGTCGTTGAGCACGAATATTATGAAAGTATTGGTCTTAGAGGTACCTGGTGCTCGTTTCTCGTCGTCTACTGGAATTTTCGGAAAATTCACAATATAATCAGTCTAAACTCGTTACTCGAGAATTTTTGGGGTCGCTAAGCAAGAATATCATGACGGAATTGGTCTCAGTGATACCTGGTGCAACGGTATCCCCGTAGCCTTCTGAAGTTTTGGAGAAATTCGTCATAAAAGCAGTCCAAACTCGTTACTCGAGGGTTTTTGTGGTTGCTGAACAAGAATATCATGTCGGAGGTACCTGGTACCACGGCATATCGAAATTTGATGAGCTTGTTACAAAGGATAATTTCAAAATGGTAATAAATAAAAAACATAAATTTATAATACAGAAACAACTAATGCAAAAACATACACTTTATTTTTCTATTTATCCTCTAATTTTCTTTCACCAGAGACACTAAGTTTTCAATTACCAACACCTTCCGGACTATTAAAAATAAAAAAAATAAAATAATAATTTAGTTAGCAATAAAAATAAATGTTTTTGAATTAAACTTTAATTTTGATTGAAGTTTATTTAAAAAAAAAAAAAAGAAAAGTATTATTCATCAATTAAACATATTTTCACATGTCAATAATGTTTAAAAAATAGTGATTGTGTACAATTTTCATTTTGATCCTTTATAGTATCACTAACTATTATCCTGTGTGTGTGTGAAAGTATGTGAACGAATCACAATTGTTGATGTTTGTGTTTGTATGAACTGATAATCTATCGAGTGTCTCCGAAACAAATTAAGAAAATGTTGAAATTTTCCTATAAAAAACAGAATATTTTTTACATATTAGAGCAGAGATTGTCAACTTTTTGAGTTGGAAGAGTCAAAAATTACAATTTACAAAATTTCAAAGTTTTTTAAAGAGCTACAAGAATTTTTCTTGCCAACAATAAATAGTACTTGATAAATAAAAAATTAGCATAAGTAAAATTTTTTTATAAAGAAACTAAACTATTTATTCATACGCGGCCAAATTAATAAAGGAACCAAATTTTTACACAAAATTTAACAGCTGACAAATCTGTTGTTGACAAGTGCATTAATGCTGGAAAAACCTTAAGTCTCCCAAATCTGTTTTATTTCTCAAATAGATAACAGAAATAATTTTTAAGTCTACAATGAACGAATTCTTAGATAACGTTTTTTGACTCAATTTATATAGTTTTTTTGTTGTAAACTATTTTATGAATAAAGACTTATTATTATTATTATTATTGTTATTATTATAATGTTTTAACCCTCGAACTAAAAAAAGGGGTGTTATAATTTTGACCGCTGTCAATTTATGTATAATTTTGTCTGTCTATCTGTGGCATCATGGCGCCTAAACGGGTGCACCGATTTTGATTTTTTTGATTTTGTTTGAAAGGTTATTTAATGGAGAATGTTCAAGTGCGAGTTTAGGGTTCCGTACCCGAAAAAACTAAAAAATTGACGATGATCTTTAAAATTGACTCAGCTTGAAAAAGGCTTTCAGGAAAAAGATAATTTAATGGGGAGTGTTCTTAGATATGTTTCAAGTGCGAGTTTAGGGGTTCCGTTGCTGAAATATTTGTCGGGGGTTTTTTAAATTTTGTAAATTTCACTTGTATAATATATTAGATACTAATTTTTGTGTGTTTTTTTTTCTGTTTTAGGTAAGTTCCTGAGTTTTTATTTCAATTTGCAATCCTATTATAATTTTAAAAAATAGGTAAGTTTTTAAGTTTTTCTAATACAATCCATACTCAGTAGAACACCCCATATATATTTATCAACATGTCTATCTCTATACCTATGTGTTGGAGTTCTATTGTGTAATCGAAACTCAGATGTCCCACTGTCCGTTGATAATGAACATTATAACAGACAGTTTCTGGTAAACTAATGCATCTCCAATGTAGCTTTCAATAATAAAATTAAATACACGTATAATATACTCATATACAAAGTGTCTCGATAAAAAAGGCCACCCTATTAAAATTACACCGAACCTACACAGGATTTTCAATTACTTTTTGTAAATTTGTATCCACTAAACTTGGATAACGTGTAAAAAAACTTGTATTACGTAACGTTTACTTGCAAAATCGAAAATTCGTCTCGATTCGAATAGCGAATATGAAATTTAAATTTGGTTCAAATATTTTTTTTCCGTAACTTTAGTGGTTCGACATTTCAACTAAACCATTATTTAAGTAATTAATATATTTTTAATTACTTAAAATTAATTAATAAAAGCACAAATTCAGTGAGAGAAATTCCAAATTTCTAAAACAGAAATTCAAATTTTAAAACTGACTTGACGTCATGGTATGTGGCTTGTCAGATTTGTTGACATACTGTATGGTATTAACTACTTATATTTTGTATGGTATTTACATTTAGTTGTTTTATTCTACGGCTTTTTATTAGAAAACTTGTGTTAATTCTGTATTGAAAATTCATTTTTATACCATGAATATATGTAATATGCAAGGTGTACTAAGTTTAGTCCCAAGTTTGTAACGCCTAAAAATATTGATGTTACGAACAAAATTTTGGGATAGGTATTCATAAAATCACCTAATTATTAGTCCATTTTCGGTTGTCCGTCCGTCCGTCAAAAACGAAAAAAGATATCAAGCTGTAAATGAGCAACATCAATCATCAATTTGGTCTTTGGTCCAGAGGACCCATCTGGTAAACCGTTAGAGATAGAACAAAAGTTTAAATGCAAAAAATTCCTTATAAAAAATTTAAAACTTTTGTTTGAAACTTTTTATTCGTAAACATCACTGTTTACCCGCGAGGACGCAAATTAGGCGTAGATTGTATAGTATGTATTATATGGGAATATCAATTATGTATGTATGTCATGTATGTATGTGTAATGTGACAGAGTAATCAACACTTAACGGTATTTCAACAATTAACACAGTCAATTGTTTGTTTTCACTTGTTTTTAAGTGTAAATTATACATTGAACTGTCACCAATTGACAGGTCACATATTAATATCAACAGAGATCGCCAAAAAGATATTTTAAACAGTATTTATATTTTTTTACTTGTAATAACGGTGTAAACAATGAATTAAAAATATAAAAAAAATACATGAATATTCCCTATTAAGTACTGGATTCATCGTTCGTTTAGATGTTTTTTAAGCATGTAGCACCCTGTCTAGGTGAATCACAGTTTTGAATATTGAATCATCATCGATCATATTATTTTAAATGTTAATAATTTATATATATTTTTTTCCCCAAAAAACTACATTCATTTTATAAAATAAAACAATCAACATTGAATAAATTAATATAAATAAATATAAATATTATGAAAATCCATTTTCACATAAATAATAATAATATATGGGATTTTATTTTATTATTATTATTATTATTATTAATATTATTTATGTGTAAATTATTATATTTAAATGGATTTTATATGAAAAATTATCTGTAAAGTAAGTAGAAGAGTCACAGGGATTTCAGCGCAGTTGGATGGTACACTTTTCCAAAAAGGGCAAACCTAGGTGAATGTTGGAAACCTCGGAAGTTGGAGGGGATAGATGACGTCATTGACCAATAGTAAATCAAGATGGCGTTGGGAGGTGTGGTGGGGCGTGGCTGACAGAGCGTTAGTGTGTTTCTTGGCGGAAGTGGGGCTTAAAGTGGTGGGCGCGGTTTTGGAAGTGGGGGTTAAAAGGGGGCGGGAATTGGACGTTAGATAATCGAGCCCACTTTCAACCCCAAAGTATGGTACACTTTTCCAAAAAGGGCAAACCTAGGTGAATGTTGGAAACCTCGGCATTGACCAATAGTAAATCAAGATGGCGTCGGGAGGTGTGGTGTTGGGGAATAATGGCTGCCTAAGCATTGATGACGTCATTGGCTTTGACCAATAGTAGCACTGTAAAAATCAAGATGGCGTCGGGAGGTGTGGTTGAATTGGTGGGGAGGAATGGCTGCCTAAGCATAAACGGGAAATTACCAGGTGACGTCATTGGCTTTGACCAATAGTGGTGCTTGACGGGGGGTGAACGGGGGGCGGGACGTTGACATTAGTCAGCAATTTTCAAGAATATGTTAATTTGACCTTGAAAAATATTGTAATTTGACACTTTAAATATACATGATAAAATTCAAGACACGTGACCGGATGTTAATATTTTTTTTTTTTATTGAATTAGCAATGTAATATGACACTTGAAATTTACATAATAAAAATACATGTTCAAACTTGTTTGAATGGACTTTGATCTTAAAATAATTTTACACGTGTCAGCAATTTTCAAGAATATGTTAATTTGACCTTGAAAAATATGATATCATCATCTTGTAACAAGTTCAAACTTGTTTGAAATAATTTTACATGTGTCAAAACACGTGACCGGATGCTAATATTTTTTTATGATTAAGCAATGTAATATGACACTTGAAATTTACATAATAAAAATACATGTTCAAACTTGTTTGAATGGACTTTGATCTTAAAATAATTTTACACGTGTCAGCTATTCTCAAGAATATGTTAATTTGACCTTGAAAAATATGATATCATCATCTTATAACAAGTTCAAACTTGTTTGAAATAATTTTACATGTGTCAAAACACGTGACCGGATGTTAATATTTTTTTTTAAGACTTTTTTCTCGAGCTTCATTCGGACTAAGAATTTCACTAGTATCACTAAATGGAAAATATCCAACCCCTTCCACTAATTTTAAAGTCTCTTCTAGTAATTGATATTTCGGTTAGTAAACAGATTTACTGTAAACATAAATGTTTTCAAAGTGTAAACCATTTTCATCTTAAATTAAATTCAACATAACATTGGTTTTACCACAACCACTAGGGCCACATATGATATCATCATCTTGTAACAAGTTCAAACTTGTTTGAAATAATTTTACATGTGTCAAAACACGTGACCGGATATTAATATTTTTTTATGATTAAGCAATGTAATATGACACTTGAAATTTACATAATAAAAATACATGTTCAAACTTGTTTAAATGGACTTTGATCTTAAAATAATTTTACACGTGTCAGCTATTCTCAAAAATATGTTGAAATAGATTTGACTTTGAAAAATATGATATCATCATCCTGTTACAAGTTCAAACTTGTTTGAATAAAAATACATGTTCAAACTTGTTTGAACATGTTTAAACTTGTTTGAATCGCATTAGATCTTAAAATAATTTTACACGTGTTATGAGATTAGAATAAAGGTTTTATTTAATAAAAATCTTATAAATATTTTTTTTTTTTTTTTTTTTTTTTTTTTTTTTTTTTATTAATGATTAAAATTTACATTTTAAAAAAAATTTACAGAAAAAAATTATTATTATGAATCTGAAAAAACACACAAAGTATTGGTGACACTACAGTATGGGATTAAAAAAGAAAAAGACGAAAAAGGCAAAGAAAACTATAAACTTTATAGCATCAGTGCGAAAGGCACGAAATGCCTTGTTTCTAAACAGACCAGTATTAAACTGGTCAAAACCAGTATTAAACAGACCTGTTTCTAAACAGACCAGTATTAAACCGGTCAAAACCAGTATTAAACAGACCTGTTTCTAAACAGACCTATTATTTCAAGTTACTCCATCAGTCAGTTCACAACCGATACAGTTTTTTTTTGATAAACATGTTTAAATGTGAATATTGTGATCTCATATTTTCTCGGAAATTTAATAAAAATAGACACATTCAGCGTTGTCACGCCTCTGATTTCAACAATGCTATTCAAAATATACATAATGATAAAGATTGTTCTATTGCTGAATCTAGTAAAAGAAAACGAACATTGAGCAATTCTTCAAAGAGTTCGGAATCTATCGTTGCTAAAACTTCAAAGTTAAAACCAAATGATGATGAATCATATGATGATATTTCATTTAATGAATCAGAGAGTAGCAATCAAAGGTTTAATCTGGAAATGAGTAGTGATAGAAGCAAATTGGATAATTCACAAACTAAACAATACAAGGAATATGAATCAGCTATGAATAGTAAGAGTGTCCTAGAGGTTGATGAAAATATTTCTTATTATAATGTTGATCCCAATGTATTAATTGATACATTAAGAAGTCTATATTCTACAGATGTTGGAAAAGAAATACTGTCTATAATTCATCACTTGCGAAAAACAAATATAATTAAATAACAAGTTGATATTAACTTTTAACATAAAATTAGTAATTTCTTATTAAAAATCATTTATGTATTTTGTTTTAATCTAAAATTGTAATTTTTTTTTAAATAAAATTTTTTTTTATCTAATCTGTAGTACAAGTTGATTTATTATTATTCCTTATAAAGAGCTTATTATCTAGGTTGATTGCTGATGCTTGTTAGGTTATTAAGCGCTGTTTATCAACTGTATAGGTCATTTAATTTGTGATCTTTCATGTGATAACATGCTTCAGACAACGAAACAGCTAGCTAAGTTGAGAGATATTATACAGAAAAAGTATAACCCACTCAAAGCTGATGAACAAACAGCGACCATTTCATTAGAAAAAGCATTTAAGCCCATCACTGATCCGTTGAATAAGCTAGTAGAAAAACAAGAGAACAAAAATGATTTTACTCGAATTAATATAAAACGCAAGATGGAAGATGATACATTAGAAGACAATAAAGATGAACTATTAAATTATACGCCAATGAAGGCTCGAAAATTATTTGAAGATACTCCAGTAGTCACAAAACAAAATCTATCAGACACCTATGAGGATGATGCATTACACACTCCTGATGTTGTATTTAGGGAGATTATAAAATCACCAGAGAATAATCAGCATGCACTTCAGCATTTTACAAAGACTTATGGAGATATGTCCGGTAAATACATTTATTTTATATTATCGAATAAAGATGATAAGCTTATCGATAATATTTACGGATTACGTTATGATAATGCTGCTGATAGATTATATGTAGGTAATTCAGTGGTTCACATTAAGCATAACGATATACAAGTCAACGAAAAATGGTACGACGGGACATCAGGTTTATATGAGCTTTTAGTAAAACAGATACCAAAACATTATTCAGAGCAAGACATGCGTAACTATTTAGAAATTGTAACATCAACAAACGCTTATAGACGGAATTATGACTCTCGGGGTCAAATTCAAGGAACTAGAGGTTTAAAGTATAAAAAAATCATTAAGAAACATCTATACCCATCGGCTCCTGCTTCTGGTAGCGGTCTAACATTATCACGAGTAACTAATAATCCCATAGATTATGTGTACTGGAATACAATCGACGAACTTTGCGACAGATTACGGCTGTTATGCGCATCACGTGACGCGGGAAATTTCAGCCACCAAAATGAGATAAATAGTTTGATACAAGAGTTAAGGGAAGAAAACATAATATACTGAAAACCGGACCTGTTTCTAAACAGACCAGTATTAAACCGATCAAAACCAGTATTAAACCGGTCAAAAACAGTATTAAACAGACCTGTTTAGATACAGACCTGTTTAGATGCAGATCTGTTTAGATACTGACCTGTTTAGTTACAGACCTGTTTAGATACAGACCTGTTTAGAAACAGACCTGTTAAGATACAGACCTGTTTAGATACAGACCTGTTTAGTATTATCGGAGTAATTTGGAGTAATTTGGAGTAATATCGGAGTAATTTGGAGTAATATCGGAGTAATATCGGAGTAATTTGGAGTAATATCGGAGTAATTTGGAGTAATTTTTCCCAACCCCAGGTATTAGTGTAGAAGATGTTTGTGAATCAATATGAATTCTGATTCAAAATAATGATAATTTACCTTAAATGATGATGGATCCAAAGTTAAAGTCCGGTGGTTAGGGTTCGACTCTTTACATGATTCATATATTGATAAAAAAAGTCTTATTTCATAGTGGACCGCTTTTGTGAACATATTTGTGTTTTATAAAAAAAAAAAAAAAATAAAAAATATCACATTGTAAAAATATTTTTTTTATTGTAAAATTTTATCTATAACATATAAAAACAGAGTTGTATTATAATAATATTTAAAAAATATATATTTATAAATTATCGAAAATACATTATAATTATTATTCTGAAAAGTGTCCATTGTCATCATCATCATCATCATCATCATCATTATCTTTCTTCATAAGATAATTTTCAATTATTTCTTTCACTTGAACATAGTCGGATAACTCGTCTGATGTAAATACACTGTAGTAAGATTGTTCAAAAATGGATAGTCCTACAATTCCATCTTTTTGTCCAGAGTGGATATTTTTTAAAATCCAGTTCCAAATTTGTTTGTCTTCATCGTCTGACGATGGGGAAAATTTCACTTCTAAGTCCATTTGTTCTACCTTATCAATAAGGTAGTTTAAAGTTTCCGGTCGACCACATTTAATTGCCATATTAACCGATGTTTTAAAATACTTTGTTAACACATTGTTTATAGTACTTAAACTACAATTATCTTTAATCATATTAACAATACAGTTGTTATCACTATTATGATTACCAAAGTCTTGCATTTTGTATGTTTAAACTAACACTAAATTGTTTTCTACAATAATTCTACCTAACTATCAGTTTTTTTGACACCCCCACCACTACTCTATCAATTGTTCATGCGCACTACTCTATCAATTGTTTGTACACCTATCACAATACCGAACCACTTTGAGGATCATCACAACAGCAGGACACATTTCTGAAACAACAGCAAAAATTAGCTAAATATTAAAAACATAAAATATAAAATACTTACACTCAACAAATAATGCTATAGTGGCCCCATGGTTTTGTTTCACATGAATTGTGAGTAATGTATCGTTTTTGGTCAAATGGTGATAAGCCCACTTTCTGCTGTTTGATGGTATGTAAGCGGTGTCGCTTGGATTGGATGCTTTGCTGAACATGGTAAAAGTTACGGTTCTCAAGCAAACACCGCTTATAGTCCTCAAAAGTAAGTTTTCGGATAGCTGACTTCTTGAGACCCTTGGATCGTTTAGTCTCTTTTTTATTTTGCACCCGAATAGCATACATTTTGCTACGTAATCCGACAAATTCTAGCATAACATCACCATTATTTTCATCGGACATTAAGCCCTTGACTTTCTTATTACGTAGTGGCATACCATAGATGTTGTCGGGTGCATAGTCAGCCGTATCAAAACGATTAATATCCTGTTTCATGACCTCATAGACGTCAGTATTTCTCACGCTATAAATTAGACTATCGGTGTCTGTGTATAATAACCTGACATTTGTGGGGTTGTACCGTTGGTACATGTAGTTGTAGTGGAAGTCATACACAAACGTTTTCGATATGTCTAAAATTGTGAAGCCTATGTAGATGGGTTTGTTGAAACGTATCTGTGATTTTTTCATTTCAACAATACTGACGTCATTGTCGAGCACCATCATACTGTGAAAATTGGGGTTGGCAATTAATTTCTTCACACCATGTTTTCCATCCCAATTTTTTCGTATGTACACAACCCGATGTTTCCTCACATTCTCCATGGTTTTACCGAAGATGGCATTAATCATGAGTTTGAATAATGCTTTTTCAAACTCATTTGAGGCGTTCTTGCGCATCTCGGTATTGAACTCAATATATGGTTTCAACCATGCAGATTGATCGAATTGTAACACACGGTGGTATTTTGTTACCTTAACACCGAGTTGTGTATACAGTTTTAAATTCCTGTAGTGCACGACATAGTTGGTCTTATTGTAAAGGGTTGACAGAAGATATTTTTGTTTTGATCCAGGTGGTTTCGTTGTCTCCGGACATGGCGGTAAATCGCTAAAGTTATCATGTAGATGTTGGGGTATTTCAAGGTCTACTTCTAAAATGTACCCGACTGGTGAATCATCTGCAACATCCTCGATGTTTGGTGTGTCGACCCACTTAAAATTTCCTTTTGGTAGGTATCCACACATTGCTGCACCATATAGGTTCACCACATCATAATACATAAGGTAGACATCTTCTTGAGTTTTATCATACCCCTCTTCCATGTACTTATTGTTTGCCTTAGCATAGCGATTAGAACATTGACTTACACCGCCTCTGATTCCTTTCTCGATAAACAACAAGTCATCAATATCCGTGAACAATTCCAATTTGATATTGGTGTATTTCAACATGGCGCTCCACGTATAGCCAGGAAGTGTGTAATAGTGACTAGGATCGAGATTATAGCTATGAATACAAGTGTTACGGAAATTTTCAAAAATATCCGCAAGTAGTAACACATCAGTTTTCATATACAGGTCTGAATAATCACCTAGTGTATGTAAATTGAATGTGTTCCATACCTGTATCGCATGGTTATAATCCTCATCCGTTATGTGTTCATCTGTTAACACACTGTAGAACGCCTCCTTTGGTGGTAATTTTGTCTCTTGGAGACGTCCCCAGCTACTCATGTATTCATATGGAAATACACCTTTTCTCGTTAGCAATTGAAATTGTTCATCATTACTGACCTATAAAAAATTAAAAAACAAATTACAACCCTGTATTAAAAATTAATTATTTTTTATCATTTACCTCTTTATGTAAAATGGATTTTTTATCATTATCTAAATATGAGGCCAGATTTTCCAACTTGTCTGCGAGAAATCGGAAGGAATCAATGAATCTTAATTGAATGTCCGAGACGTGCTTTGTGAAACTGATGTACTTTTCTTTGTTGATGGGCAACACATCAACTTGACCGTCGATTTCCGTCAGCAGAGCTTCAATAATAAAATGCGAATCGTATCCACTTAAGTTGTGCATCACAACAGGTATCACCCTTGAATCTTGATAATGCAGATTACAAAATTGGTGTGCTGCTCCACGGTAGATACCTAAAATAGATTAATATAAAATTAGATGAAATTAAAAAATAATAAATAACCTGCATTACCTGTGCGATGTGAATGGTCGCGAACACGTATGGAATTGGATACGAAATCTTTACCACAAATGTGACACTTCTCTGCTGACATAAAATCCAGTTCTTGTTCGACGGTGAGCGGATACATTGGTTTAACGTGTTTTATTTTTTGCTCTAATGAGTACGCTACTTGTTCCAGTTCATGAACAAACCACTTGACACAATCAGCACCACGGTATGCCTTATAAAACGATTGGTTGGGATCATGGGTACAATGAACATAGTAACCTACACTGTAGGGTACATGTTTTTGAATTTTTTTTGTATAAGACCCATGATCCATTTCCATGTCTTCATGATGTTGTGGTACCAATAACGCCTCAAAGTCAGCGTACACCATATACTCAACACGTTCCTTGCTGTTGAAATCTTTGAACTCAACGAACCGCTCGTCATCAGTTTCAGGCATTCGTACCCGCACTGCTTCTTTCTCACCACAATTTACTGAATGCTGTTGGAGTTTGACTTCTGTAGCAAAATAGTTGAGACATCGATCGCATAAATAAATTTTATTCTTGTATTTTGTTACACCCGATCGAGCCAACTTTGCTAAATTTTTTATCCAGCAAAAGTGGTGACTGTTCCCATTCTCCACAGCCAATAGATGAATTTTCTTCCCCGCAGTGTTCGAACTAACGCGTACAGGGAAAATTTCTAAATCACGTAGAAACGTAACTTTGTAGCCGTACACGTTAATCGATAGCTGCGGGTTCATCTTTTCAAATTTATTAATTTGATCCAGAGACATGGGAAACTTTAATCCATCATATTTTAAATGATATTTATAGTGCGGGTACTTAGTTAAACGTTGAGGATCCTTTTCAACCGGGTAAAGTGCTGACATTATCGACCATAAAAAGCAATGTTGGTCTTTATTCTGGACATTAATCACAGCCAATTTATTTTTGATGACTGGTGGTAGTTCACAAAATGTTCCAGCTGTGATCGGAGAGTACTTATTCATGTGGACTCGAATATTTATGATCATGTCAAGAGCCCAACCGCTATCGCGTTCCTGGAATTCTTCCAATTTTTTCAGCAAATAGTTTTTGACATGATCATTGTACCACTCCTGCATGTCCGTTGTCAGATACATTTCCTTGGCCGACGTTATAAAAGTTTTCAAATCCTCCTCTTTGGTGGTGGGCTTAATAAAATTGCCCGTGAACATAATATACACCTGAAATAAAATCTCATTAGACTATTTAAATTATAAATCTTAAATTTTACTTACCTTGAGGGGATGATTCACTAGCTCACGCCGAACGTGTCTTCTAAACATTGGAAATGCCCGGTTGAAAAATATATTTGGATCTTTATAATCCAAATTGGTAATCATACCAGTCTTCACCCTGCCCTGGTGGTGGGTTTCAATTGTCTCCCAGATTAGATGTCGATTTTGTTTTTTGGTGACACCACCACCTTGCTTAACTAAATCTAATCGCAGTCGGTGAAGTTGCCGCTGGTATGATTTACAAAGTCCAATATTAGCTTCAAGACGCAGAGGATTTTCTTTCTTTAACATCAACATCTTTTTGAATAAGCGGATGTTCTGCTTATTAAGTATCATCCATCGCTCAGCTTCCTCCACCGTCTTGATGAGCCTCAACGCTCTCTCCACTTTCTTCATCATATCAGTGCTACCACCTTGAGGTACCACGTTTAGCGTCTGCATAACATTTCGTTCGTAGGTGTCCATCTTTCAAAAAATTATATTTAAGTTTCACAATAATATTTAAAAAATTTTACACTTACCGTTATATTTTCAAATACTAAGCAAAATATACGTTACCGAACGTTCAACACTAAAGTTAACTTACAACTGAGTAATATTTGTTTTTTGTATAAAATATATAGACTAAGTTTAGAATAATAAATATACCAAAAACAAAAAATAATAATAATAATAATAATAATAATAATAATAATAATAATAATAATAATAATAATAATAATAATAATAATAATAATAACCCACTCTCGAGACGAATCTATCTCAAATTCCGGTCTGCAGGTCTCATCTTCGTCACCTTATCTCTTCTATGCAGAAGGCTGTCATTATAGGCACCCTTCGTACATTGAGATCGCATCAGACTGTCTTCAAGTAACAGCCCTTGAAGTTTCTTTTTCTCTATTTTGTTTTCTTTATTTTAGTAGGTTCCACATCGCTGCGGTGCAGGGACGGAGCCTGCTTGACCAGGACATTAGACAGACTTACGTACCACAGACTCGGAAAACAGACGGACCAACGGACGTCGCGTGGACTGACGGACGTACAGACAACACGGCCACAAGTCAGTGAACTTTCTTCAAAAGACGTAGCTGCCTTGTGAAGATTTATGCCTCTCAAGGAGATGGGAGGCTCTGGGGTGTAAATCCGTTATCCTCTCTCCCTCCTTGGCAGGCATGAATTCGTTAATTTCGAATTTTAAATAATAATAATAAAAATAACGTAAAAAATATATGCGGAAAAAACTAACTGAAGCAAAGGTGAATTTCAAAAGAGATACTTCAACAGCTACGTACATCACTTTTTATAGCATTATCCCCACCACTAAAAAAGTTGTAATTTGATATTTTTATAATCGTAATTCAAACTAATTATTTTTTCTTGGAATTCAGACAAGTTTAAACATGTTCAAACAAGTTTGAACATGTTCAAACAAGTTTGAACTTGTAGCAGGATGATGATATCATATTTTTCAAGGTCAAATCAATTTCAACATATTCTTGAGAATAGCTGACACGTGTAAAATTATTTTAAGATCAAAGTCCATTCAAACAAGTTTGAACATGTATTTTTATTATGTAAATTTCAAGTGTCATATTACATTGCTTAATCATAAAAAAAAAAATTAACATCCGGTCACGTGTTTTGACACATGTAAAATTATTTCAAACAAGTTTGAACTTGTTATAAGATGATGATATCATATTTTTCAAGGTCAAATTAACATATTCTTGAGAATAGCTGACACGTGTAAAATTATTTTAAGATCAAAGTCCATTCAAACAAGTTTGAACATGTATTTTTATTATGTAAATTTCAAGTGTCATATTACATTGCTTAATCATAAAAAAATATTAGCATCCGGTCACGTGTTTTGACACATGTAAAATTATTTCAAACAAGTTTGAACTTGTTACAAGATGATGATATCATATTTTTCAAGGTCAAATTAACATATTCTTGAAAATTGCTGACACGTGTAAAATTATTTTAAGATCAAAGTCCATTCAAACAAGTTTGAACATGTATTTTTATTATGTAAATTTCAAGTGTCATATTACATTGCTAATTCAATAAAAAAAAAAAATATTAACATCCGGTCACGTGTCTTGAATTTTATCATGTATATTTAAAGTGTCAAATTACAATATTTTTCAAGGTCAAATTAACATATTCTTGAAAATTGCTGACTAATGTCAACGTCCCGCCCCCCGTTCACCCCCCGTCAAGCACCACTATTGGTCAAAGCCAATGACGTCACCTGGTAATTTCCCGTTTATGCTTAGGCAGCCATTCCTCCCCACCAATTCAACCACACCTCCCGACGCCATCTTGATTTTTACAGTGCTACTATTGGTCAAAGCCAATGACGTCATCAATGCTTAGGCAGCCATTATTCCCCAACACCACACCTCCCGACGCCATCTTGATTTACTATTGGTCAATGCCGAGGTTTCCAACATTCACCTAGGTTTGCCCTTTTTGGAAAAGTGTACCATACTTTGGGGTTGAAAGTGGGCTCGATTATCTAACGTCCAATTCCCGCCCCCTTTTAACCCCCACTTCCAAAACCGCGCCCACCACTTTAAGCCCCACTTCCGCCAAGAAACACACTAACGCTCTGTCAGCCACGCCCCACCACACCTCCCAACGCCATCTTGATTTACTATTGGTCAATGACGTCATCTATCCCCTCCAACTTCCGAGGTTTCCAACATTCACCTAGGTTTGCCCTTTTTGGAAAAGTGTACCATCCAACTGCGCTGAAATCCCTGTGACTCTTCTACTAAAGTAGTATAATGTATTATATAATTTTTGGATATGTATATCTGGATTTTTGATTTTATTTTAAAATTATTATTATAACTAGCTGTACTAAAACTTACCCAACCGCTTTGCTAGACAATTTAAGTTTTACAAACAAGTGAAAACAAATAATTGACTCAGTAAATTGCTGAAATACAATGTAAAGACAGTATTGATTACGGAGTCGTTTGTTTTTTCATGTCAAATAAGTAAAGAGAGGATAGCCAGCGCTACATACATGGCTGATATTCCCATATAATACATACTATACAATGTTCGCGGGTTAACAGTGGAGTTTTCGTGGTAAAAAAACGCTTTATTAAATTAATATTAAAAATTGTAAGTTACATGAAAGTTAGTTGAGCCGTTTAAAAGTTAAAGTGAACTCTTTTATCGGGAATTTTTCAAACTTCATAAAATTTTTGTCCTAAAATTAGGGTTCCCCAGTGAATACGTCCTATTATTTGTTTTAACTATCCGAGTGTCGAATTTCATCTACATCCGTTAAGCTGTTTTTGAGTGATTAAATTAAAAACATCCAAACATACAAACTTTCACAATTATATCAGACGGTTTTTTTTTTTAGAACTTTGTAGTATATTCTTTTTTGTTTCTAAACGTATAATTTTCTCTAAAATAAGCTATTTAATTTAGGATGTGGCTATTTATACATACAGTATGTATACGCAATTGGCTATTTAAACATACAGTATGTATACGCAATTGGCTATTTATACATACAGTATGTATACGCAATTGGCTATTTATACATACAATATGTATAAGAAATTGGCTATTTATAGTTACGTATAACGTACTAACTAACCAAAAAGTTTATTGATATTAATATTTTAATAAAAACTACATAATTATAGAAAAATATTGTTTTATTTATTGTTTATTGTTACAATATACTTGGGTATTTATTTTATTTTTTATTTCGTGTTTTAATTTGCTTCTTGTAAAACTGAATCTGTTTAGTTTTTCTCTTCGGACGTCCTTTAGACTTAATTTTTGTTTTAAATTTTAGGTTTTCATTTGATTGATGATTTGTATCGGATTCGTTCTGACTTTCAGTACCAACTAAGCTATCCTGGCAACTTCCAGCTTCAACTAAGTTACTTGTCTCAAATTCTATTGAACTAATTTTAGGTTCACTATACTCATTCTCAAACAGAGAAACCCCATTTCTAGCATTTTTTTCAATTAATTTTAGTTCGTTCATATATTTGTTAAAGGTTGTAGTTCCATAATTTGATAAAATATCTGCAATATTTTTTGTTACTGTCAGTGCTGTATTGAATTTTTCTCGATCCGATAATACTTTTTGACAACCATCGAATTCATCCTTGTCTATATCATCAATGTCTACGTCATTCGTGTCTTCATCATCGATATCCATATTCATAATACTTTCTGTATTTCCAACTGAAGTAATGTATCTTGGATGGAAACATGTTTTTGAAAAAATATCTAAGTTATTGTATTTTCTTAACATAAAAATATGCCTACATGGTGCACTGAAAGAGTTCCAAAATGTACATGAACATGCTTCCAGCGACGTATTATAAATCTTCGATATTCCAGTCTCAAGATTTTCCTCAATGCCATTAGCCATTACTTTTATTTTAGATTCTAAAGTTTTAAACAATTTTAATTGTTTATGAAATAATTTCATTCCAGTCTCTGTGAGAACTTCGGAACATACTTCCAGCAATTTTCTTATTTCATTATCGTTATCCATAATTTTAAAAACTTTTTGTTTATTTTTGGCTAATTTATTCTTTATTCTTGAATCAATAAAGTCTATAAGCTCTTTAATACATAAATAAATTGTCGGCAAACTATGATATTTAGTTTGTATGTATTGCTTAAGAGTCCAAAATGATCGTTCAATTCTGTTTGTTGTCGTATCTCCCATTAGTGGCAAATGTTTTCTAAAATAATGTACCCACATTTCTTTACAGCTGTCCCAATTTTTAAGAAATTGCTCTTCAAGAGTCACGTATTTATCTTTTGTTCCTGCAAAAACTTTTACAGACTTGCAAATGTCCAGGAATTTCTTTTTCTGCTCTTCGTATTCTTTATATGATTGAGCATATAAACATTTCTTGAACGCATCCAATATTTTGTTTTTTTCATCAATTTGTTTATTGTAGGCAGTAGAAACTAGCCTTTTAATGTATTTAATGACATGAAATTTACAAAGTAAAACGGTTGCACTAGAAAAAATGTCTCTGATAGCTTTTATTTCGATGAAATCTTTGTCAATTAAAAAAACGGATGGGTGGGTCTTACAAATTTTTTTAAATTCATTCATACAATGTATGAATGCGGAATATGTTTCTTTAGCAATAAATCCTATAGCTGCAAATTCTGATTTGTCGGTTATGCTAGAATAGTAGCAAAATCCCAAAACTTTATAATTTTCGACATTAAATCCAAAGGAAACATCTATTTGTATCACTGGACACTGAGATTTATTATAATTTAGAACCATCGCCGAAGAGGCTACAAATAATGATTCTACTTCTTCTTCTGCATCTTTTTGTATAGCGTATATACCACCATTTTCTTCGATTTCCGCTAAGAATTCCATTAAATGATTTTGGTCCACTTCGATACATGAAGGAAAAAGTTTGTTTCGAAAATTTTGTATATCCTTTCTTATAAACTGTTTCCCACTTTTTTTACTTAAAACTGCAACAACCATTCCATCTTTGGCGCTAGACAAGATTAAATCTGTTGCTGTTTCGTAATCATTTTCATTCATAATTTTGCCTTTGCCGTAATTACTATATTCTTCTTTGCCAACGGTATGATTGTGATTTAGTAATAGTTTTGTTAATTTCCATTTTTCATTTTTGCTTTTATAAAAATTAATTTGAGCTTTACAATTCTTGTAGTAGTAATGTTGATTCGGACGTTTTCCCAGGCATTTTGAATTTTGCTTAATACCATGACAACATTTGTACAGCACTTGTTTCTGAGACCGTGTTCTAATAACAAATGGATGATAATGCTCTTTACAAAATACATTAACAGTCTTTGATAACTGTTCATAATCATTAAAATGTTGACCAACATTTAAAGTATGTTCACTAACATTGTTGTCATTAACGGACATTTGTTCTGTCATCTAAAAGTGAGGTTAGAATATTAAAAATATAATTAATTAAAAAAAATCAGCTAATACCTTGCAACACTTTTATAGAATAAGTCATTCACAATTTAGCACTTCGATTATCTATTCAATGTACATATGTATAAAATGGTAATTATCTTGACTTGAATCACTTGAATATACGTAACTATAAATAGCCAATTTCTTATACATATTGTATGTATAAATAGCCAATTGCGTATACATACTGTATGTATAAATAGCCAATTGCGTATACATACTGTATGTATAAATAGCCAATTGCGTATACATACTGTATGTATAAATAGCCAATTGCGTATACATACTGTATGTATAAATAGCCACATCCTTTAATTTATTCCAAATATTTATTTACAGCATAAGTTTACCTGCGCTTAATAAATAAATGAAAATAACATATAGTACGCATGATTATTTCGTAAACATGGCCAGTAGTTGATGTTGATTTTATATTATAAATGTAAATAATAATGTTTTAATTAAACAAAATACTTAAATATTATACTAATAATAATCAATAATAATAATAATATCTTCAACAAATATGGACAAAATATTTATAGATATTACAACAAACTTTTTAATAGTTTTCCCAAATGTATATATCTCGATAAAACTTTCATGAAGTGTTATAAATAACTTATTTCTATGTGTTTTATAATGTATTAATGGTTTTATACTTTTGGAAAAACTATTTTTTAAATTAAAAATTATGACTTGATAATCGAATCAATTTTATTGGATTTATTTATTTTAAAATCTGTTTAAAATCTATCATGATGAAAAAACTTCAGGAATGTTTGAAAAATAAAACGTAATTATTTAAAACAGGTCAAAAAGTACTTATAGTGAATAGGGAACATTCATGTATTTTTTTTATATTTTTAATTCATTGTTTACACCGTTATAACATAGTAACAAATATGAATACTGTTTAAAAAATGCTGTTATTAAGTGTAAACAAATATTTGAATTAGAATAATTTTGAGATGTTTCAACGCAGTCCTTTTGGTGCTCTCTATTGATGACTTATTAATATGTAACCTGTCAATTGGTTCAATGTATAATTTACACTTAAAAAAAATGAATTAACACATAGAATTTACACACGTTTTTATTAAGTTTTCTAACAAAAAGCCGTTGAATAATATAACTCAATGTAAATACCATACAAAATATATGTAATTAATACCATACAGTATGTCAACAAAACTGGCAAGCCACATACTATGACGTCACGTCCGTTTTAAAATTTGAATTTCCGTTTAAGAAATTTTTTACAACTTTATGTCGTTAGTCTCAAGTTGTTAGAAACTATTATATTATTGCACATCAAAAATGATCATATATATATTCCCGAAACCATTATCATCCTACTGAAGCAACTGCGAAAAAAAATGTTAGAAATATAGATGCATATAAATAAATGCGATTAAATAAACCAGCTTAAATTAAGTTATAATCCATTATACATGGTATATGGACATTGATTTTTACATAATCCAGTATATAACAGCAGTCTTCTCTTGAAAAATAGTCGACTTGAATAAACGGTATTACTATCATCTATGGTTATACTATGTATACAGGGTGTTCTATTATTGACTGTAGAAATTTCGCTTCCTGAATAAGCTCAGAAAAATAAGAAGAAAATGTTCTTTACCAAATTTCGATCTGAGGCCTAATTTACGAGATAATTATCCTACTCTTATAATAATCAATTAGTAAAAAATACATTCCTCAAAATCAAATTCATCCAATAAAACACTACATAGTTTTATAGTAGAAGAGTCAAGTCACTCCTGGACCAGGTTGACCTCAAGTAACCCCACTTTGATGGTACACTTTTCAAAAAAGGGCAAACCTAGGTGAATGTTGGAAACCTCGGTTGAATGCGAAGTTGGAGGGGATAGATGACGTCATTGACCAATAGTAAATCAAGATGGCGTTGGGAGGTGTGGTGAGGGTGAGGAATGACATAAACGGGGCTTGACCAATAGTGGTGGGCGTGGTTGACAGGAGTGTGTTTCTTGGAAGTGGGGCTTAAAGGGGGCGGGAATTGGACGTTAGATGAGATAATCGAGCCCACTTTCAACCCCAAAGTATGGTACACTTTTCCAAAAAGGGCAAACCTAGGTGAATGTTGGAAACCTCGGCATTGACCAATAGTAAATCAAGATGGCGTTGGGAGGTGTGGTGTTGGGGGATAATGGCTGCCTAAGCATTGATGACGTCATTGGCTTTGACCAATAGTAGCGCTGTAAAAATCAAGATGGCGTCGGGAGGTGTGGTTGAATTGGTGGGGAGGAATGGCTGCCTAAGCATAAACGGGGGGATGACGTCATTGGCTTTGACCAATAGTGGCGCTTGACGGAGAGTGAACGGGGGGCGGGACGTTGACATTAGTCAGCAATTTTCAAGAATATGTTAATTTGACCTTGAAAAATATTGTAATTTGACACTTTAAATATACATGATAAAATTCAAGATACGTGACCGGATGTTAATATTTTTTTTTTATTGAGTCAGCGATGTAATATGACACTTGAAATTTACATAATAAAAATACATGTTCAAACTTGTTTGAATGGACTTTGATCTTAAAATAATTTCACACGTGTCAGCAATTTTCAAGAATATGTTAATTTGACCTTGAAAAATATGATATCATCATCTTGTAACAAGTTCAAACTTGTTTGAAATAATTTTATATGTGTCAAAACACGTGACCGGATGCTAATATTTTTTTATGATTAAGCAATGTAATATGACACTTGAACGTGTTAGATAATAATTTGCAAATCTGAATTCCAAGAAAAGAATATTATGAGTCAGCAATTTTCAAGAATATGTTGAAATAGATATCATCTAACCTTGAAAAATATTGTAATTTGACACTTTAAGTATACACGATAAAATTCAAGATACGTGACCGGATGTTAATATTTTTTTATTGAATCAGCAATATAATATGACACTTGAAATTTACATAATAAAAATACATGTTCAAACTTGTTTGAATGGACTTTGATCTTAAAATAATTTTACACGTGTCAGCTATTCTCAAGAATATGTTGAAATAGATTTGACCTTGAAAAATATGATATCATCATCCTGCTACAAGTTCAAACTTGTTTGAATAAAAATACATGTTCAAACTTTTTTGAACATGTTTAAACTTGTTTGAATCGCATTAGATCTTAAAATAATTTTACACGTGTTATGAGATTAGATAATAATTTCTGCTGGTGGGGGATTTTTGGAGTGGTGGTAATCATATAAAAAAGGCGCTCAACATTACGGTAATATCAGTTTTCATTAAATTTTCATAATATTAATCAAAATGAATAGAGCAGAATTAAAATTTTTCATAATATTAATCAAAATGAATAGAGCAGAATTAAAATTATTTGATAGTTGTTTAGTGCGACCATGCATAAAAATGGACGACTTACCACTGAAAAAAAAATTAAAAATACTAAAAATGGAGCGGATTCTAACGAAACATGGGCCATCAATAAAAGTTTCACTGGATATAAGCCTAGATGGTACAGAAAACGAGTGGGTTTTTCTACCATCTAGGTTTGCAGTGTTGACGGACAACATGATTAAGTTATTTAACACAAAACCGGGGTATTTGATGGTGGAGGAGAAAATTGGAAGAAGTCACCAACTGAGACTGCGCCTATTCGAAGACGATGGTGATGATGATGATGATGACTATGTTCAAGAACATCAAAATTTTTAACAAATCATTCCTATATTGAATTTTATTACTGCAAGATATATATATTTTATTGTTATTGTTATAAAAAAATTGTAAAGTTTAGGTTTTTGATATTTAAAAAAAAAATAATACTAAATAAATTATGGATATTTTTGTAAAAAATGGTGTTTATTTCAATTCATTACAATTATGGGGTACAATGTCGCTACAAAATCATATTGATCTGTTTCAAAATTCGGAGATGATTTACCCAGAATATTTTAATGTGAGTATTGTTTGATAAGATCTGTTTAGAAAATTGTAGCCAAATATTTTTATAGATGGAATTTTATCAACTTATGGAGGCATGTCGTTGGAGTATACCTACAAAGTTAATCGACACATTACGGTATTCTTATTTAGAAGTTGATGATTGCTTTCATATTGCTGCATTTATAGTAAGAAATTGTTTGGATGCAATCTTATTTGTAAATTATGCGAAAAAGTTCAACTACTTTAAAAGAGATTTCAATCAGTTTGAAATATTACTAAATGAATGTTGTGATGATCTTACTCATGGAAGTAACTTGAGAAAAAATTGGGGTACATACGATATCCGCCGAAAACAATGGATTGGTGATAGTGCTAGACATGATGAGAGAATGTTTTTATGGTATGAACAAATAGATCCTAAAATTCTCTGTAGAATGCTATACCAACAAATGGATGGTGGAAATATACCGAAATGGTTCGAGCCATGGATATGTGCTACAAATTGTAATGAAATAGACAGATGTGATTGTGGAAGAAATAGTGATGATCATGATTGTATATAGAAATAAAAACATGAATATAATTGTCTATGATAAGTTTTTTTAAAAATGTGTTTGTATTTACAATAAAAAACACCTATAATTTAATTAATCATTGTTTTGTTTTATCTATGAAATGACCTCACCACCTTATTTTCAGGTTATAAATACACCTTGTTTGTGATAATTATATTCGCACCATCAAGTAATTTTGAGTAATAAACATGAATCAAAAAACATTTGTATTACAACAATATTTTTATATTGCTTGAAATTTACATAATAAAAATACATGTTCAAACTTGTTTGAATGGACTTTGATCTTAAAATAATTTTACACGTGTTATGAGATTAGAATAAAGGTTTTATTTAATAAAAATCTTATAAATATTTTTTTTTTATTTATTAATGATTAAAATTTACATTTTAAAAAAAATTTACAGAAAAAAATTATTATTATGAATCTGAAAAAACACACAAAGTATTGGTGACACTACAGTTCAATAAATTCATCAAATCCATTCCTATAACGACCTGCATTCATAGAGAAATTTTTCATTATTACAACAAATCCATTTGGTGAACTCCAACAATGTCGACATAAATCATGAAATTTTTGAAAATTCATATCAGAGCCAACATGATCGTAGAATATGTGTTTTAGATTCATTTCGTCCGTTTTGAATAACACCAAGCAATTAACATTGTCCCTTATGTTATGCTTTGGAACACGTGCGTAGCTCTGACATAGATAGAAACAATCAATTTTTCGATGACGGCCCATACTAAAGTATTCTCTAATTCTCTGTTGTGAATGACAGCTCACATCATCAAAAATGAAAAGACTTTTTTCTCGAGCTTCATTCGGACTAAGAATTTCACTAGTATCACTAAATGGAAAATATCCAACCCCTTCCACTAATTTTAAAGTCTCTTCTAGTAATTGATATTTCGGTTAGTAAACAGATTTACTGTAAACATAAATGTTTTCAAAGTGTAAACCATTTTCATCTTAAATTAAATTCAACATAACATTGGTTTTACCACAACCACTAGGGCCACATATGATATCATCATCTTGTAACAAGTTCAAACTTGTTTGAAATAATTTTACATGTGTCAAAACACGTGACCGGATATTAATATTTTTTTATGATTAAGCAATGTAATATGACACTTGAAATTTACATAATAAAAATACATGTTCAAACTTGTTTAAATGGACTTTGATCTTAAAATAATTTTACGCGTGTCAGCTATTCTCAAAAATATGTTGAAATAGATTTGACTTTGAAAAATATGATATCATCATCCTGTTACAAGTTCAAACTTGTTTGAATAAAAATACATGTTCAAACTTGTTTGAACATGTTTAAACTTGTTTGAATCGCATTAGATCTTAAAATAATTTTACACGTGTTATGAGATTAGAATAAAGGTTTTATTTAATAAAAATCTTATAAATATTTTTTTTTTTTTTTTTTTTTTTTTTTTTTTTTTTTTTATTAATGATTAAAATTTACATTTTAAAAAAAATTTACAGAAAAAAATTATTATTATGAATCTGAAAAAACACACAAAGTATTGGTGACACTACAGTATGGGATTAAAAAAGAAAAAGACGAAAAAGGCAAAGAAAACTATAAACTTTATAGCATCAGTGCGAAAGGCACGAAATGCCTTGTTTCTAAACAGACCAGTATTAAACTGGTCAAAACCAGTATTAAACAGACCTGTTTCTAAACAGACCAGTATTAAACCGGTCAAAACCAGTATTAAACAGACCTGTTTCTAAACAGACCTATTATTTCAAGTTACTCCATCAGTCAGTTCACAACCGATACAGTTTTTTTTTGATAAACATGTTTAAATGTGAATATTGTGATCTCATATTTTCTCGGAAATTTAATAAAAATAGACACATTCAGCGTTGTCACGCCTCTGATTTCAACAATGCTATTCAAAATATACATAATGATAAAGATTGTTCTATTGCTGAATCTAGTAAAAGAAAACGAACATTGAGCAATTCTTCAAAGAGTTCGGAATCTATCGTTGCTAAAACTTCAAAGTTAAAACCAAATGATGATGAATCATATGATGATATTTCATTTAATGAATCAGAGAGTAGCAATCAAAGGTTTAATCTGGAAATGAGTAGTGATAGAAGCAAATTGGATAATTCACAAACTAAACAATACAAGGAATATGAATCAGCTATGAATAGTAAGAGTGTCCTAGAGGTTGATGAAAATATTTCTTATTATAATGTTGATCCCAATGTATTAATTGATACATTAAGAAGTCTATATTCTACAGATGTTGGAAAAGAAATACTGTCTATAATTCATCACTTGCGAAAAACAAATATAATTAAATAACAAGTTGATATTAACTTTTAACATAAAATTAGTAATTTCTTATTAAAAATCATTTATGTATTTTGTTTTAATCTAAAATTGTAATTTTTTTTTAAATAAAATTTTTTTTTATCTAATCTGTAGTACAAGTTGATTTATTATTATTCCTTATAAAGAGCTTATTATCTAGGTTGATTGCTGATGCTTGTTAGGTTATTAAGCGCTGTTTATCAACTGTATAGGTCATTTAATTTGTGATCTTTCATGTGATAACATGCTACAGACAACGAAACAGCTAGCTAAGTTGAGAGATATTATACAGAAAAAGTATAACCCACTCAAAGCTGATGAACAAACAGCGACCATTTCATTAGAAAAAGCATTTAAGCCCATCACTGATCCGTTGAATAAGCTAGTAGAAAAACAAGAGAACAAAAATGATTTTACTCGAATTAATATAAAACGCAAGATGGAAGATGATACATTAGAAGACAATAAAGATGAACTATTAAATTATACGCCAATGAAGGCTCGAAAATTATTTGAAGATACTCCAGTAGTCACAAAACAAAATCTATCAGACACCTATGAGGATGATGCATTACACACTCCTGATGTTGTATTTAGGGAGATTATAAAATCACCAGAGAATAATCAGCATGCACTTCAGCATTTTACAAAGACTTATGGAGATATGGCCGGTAAATACATTTATTTTATATTATCGAATAAAGATGATAAGCTTATCGATAATATTTACGGATTACGTTATGATAATGCTGCTGATAGATTATATGTAGGTAATTCAGTGGTTCACATTAAGCATAACGATATACAAGTCAACGAAAAATGGTACGACGGGACATCAGGTTTATATGAGCTTTTAGTAAAACAGATACCAAAACATTATTCAGAGCAAGACATGCGTAACTATTTAGAAATTGTAACATCAACAAACGCTTATAGACGGAATTATGACTCTCGGGGTCAAATTCAAGGAACTAGAGGTTTAAAGTATAAAAAAATCATTAAGAAACATCTATACCCATCGGCTCCTGCTTCTGGTAGCGGTCTAACATTATCACGAGTAACTAATAATCCCATAGATTATGTGTACTGGAATACAATCGACGAACTTTGCGACAGATTACGGCTGTTATGCGCATCACGTGACGCGGGAAATTTCAGCCACCAAAATGAGATAAATAGTTTGATACAAGAGTTAAGGGAAGAAAACATAATATACTGAAAACCGGACCTGTTTCTAAACAGACCAGTATTAAACCGATCAAAACCAGTATTAAACCGGTCAAAAACAGTATTAAACAGACCTGTTTAGATACAGACCTGTTTAGATGCAGATCTGTTTAGATACTGACCTGTTTAGTTACAGACCTGTTTAGATACAGACCTGTTTAGAAACAGACCTGTTAAGATACAGACCTGTTTAGATACAGACCTGTTTAGTATTATCGGAGTAATTTGGAGTAATTTGGAGTAATATCGGAGTAATTTGGAGTAATATCGGAGTAATATCGGAGTAATTTGGAGTAATATCGGAGTAATTTGGAGTAATTTTTCCCAACCCCAGGTATTAGTGTAGAAGATGTTTGTGAATCAATATGAATTCTGATTCAAAATAATGATAATTTACCTTAAATGATGATGGATCCAAAGTTAAAGTCCGGTGGTTAGGGTTCGACTCTTTACATGATTCATATATTGATAAAAAAAGTCTTATTTCATAGTGGACCGCTTTTGTGAACATATTTGTGTTTTATAAAAAAAAAAAAAAATAAAAAATATCACATTGTAAAAATATTTTTTTTATTGTAAAATTTTATCTATAACATATAAAAACAGAGTTGTATTATAATAATATTTAAAAAATATATATTTATAAATTATCGAAAATACATTATAATTATTATTCTGAAAAGTGTCCATTGTCATCATCATCATCATCATCATCATCATCATCATTATCTTTCTTCATAAGATAATTTTCAATTATTTCTTTCACTTGAACATAGTCGGATAACTCGTCTGATGTAAATACACTGTAGTAAGATTGTTCAAAAATGGATAGTCCTACAATTCCATCTTTTTGTCCAGAGTGGATATTTTTTAAAATCCAGTTCCAAATTTGTTTGTCTTCATCGTCTGACGATGGGGAAAATTTCACTTCTAAGTCCATTTGTTCTACCTTATCAATAAGGTAGTTTAAAGTTTCCGGTCGACCACATTTAATTGCCATATTAACCGATGTTTTAAAATACTTTGTTAACACATTGTTTATAGTACTTAAACTACAATTATCTTTAATCATATTAACAATACAGTTGTAATCACTATTATGATTACCAAAGTCTTGCATTTTGTATGTTTAAACTAACACTAAATTGTTTTCTATAATAATTCAACCTAACTATCAATTTTTTGACACCCCCACCACTACTCTATCAATTGTTCATGCGCACTACTCTATCAATTGTTTGTACACCTATCACAATACCGAACCACTTTGAGGATCATCACAACAACAGCAGGACACATTTCTGAAACAACAGCAAAAATTAGCTAAATATTAAAAACATAAAATATAAAATACTTACACTCAACAAATAATGCTATAGTGGCCCCATGGTTTTGTTTCACATGAATTGTGAGTAATGTGTCGTTTTTGGTCAAATGGTGATAAGCCCACTTTCTGCTGTTTGATGGTATGTAAGCGGTGTCGCTTGGATTGGATGCTTTGCTGAACACGGTAAAAGTTACGGTTCTCAAGCAAACACCGCTTATAGTCCTCAAAAGTAAGTTTTCGGATAGCTGACTTCTTGAGACCCTTGAATCGTTTAGTCTCTTTTTTATTTTGCACCCGAATAGCATACATTTTGCTACGTAATCCGACAAATTCTAGCATAACATCACCATTATTTTCATCGGACATTAAACCCTTGACTTTCTTATTACGTAGTGGTATACCATAGACGTTGTCGGGTGCATAGTCAGCCGTATCAAAACGATTAATATCCTGTTTCATGACCTCATAGACGTCAGTATTTCTCACGCTATAAATTAGACTATCGGTGTCTGTGTATAATAACCTGACATTTGTGGGGTTGTACCGTTGGTACATGTAGTTGTAGTGGAAGTCATACACAAACGTTTTCGATATGTCTAAAATTGTGAAGCCTATGTAGATGGGTTTGTTGAAACGTATCTGTGATTTTTTCATTTCAACAATACTGACGTCATTGTCGAGCACCATCATACTGTGAAAATTGGGTTTGGCAATTAATTTCTTCACACCATGTTTTCCATCCCAATTTTTTCGTATGTACACAACCCGATGTTTCCTCACATTCTCCATGGTTTTACCGAAGATGGCATTAATCATGAGTTTGAATAATGCTTTTTCAAACTCATTTGAGGCGTTCTTGCGCATCTCGGTATTGAACTCAATATATGGTTTCAACCATGCAGATTGATCGAATTGTAACACACGGTGGTATTTTGTTACCTTAACACCGAGTTGTGTATACAGTTTTAAATTCCTGTAGTGCACGACATAGTTGGTCTTATTGTTAAGGGTTGACAGAAGATATTTTTGTTTTGATCCAGGTGGTTTCGTTGTCTCCGGACATGGCGGTAAATCGCTAAAGTTATCATGTAGATGTTGGGGTATTTCAAGGTCTACTTCTAAAATGTACCCGACTGGTGAATCATCTGCAACATCCTCGATGTTTGGTGTGTCGACCCACTTAAAATTTCCTGTTGGTAGGTATCCACACATTGCTGCACCATATAGGTTCACCACATCATAATACATAAGGTAGACATCTTCTTGAGTTTTATCATACCCCTCTTCCATGTACTTATTGTTTGCCTTAGCATAGCGATTAGAACATTGACTTACACCGCCTCTGATTCCTTTCTCGATAAACAACAAGTCATCAATATCCGTGAACAATTCCAATTTGATATTGGTGTATTTCAACATGGCGCTCCACGTATAGCCAGGAAGTGTGTAATAGTGACTAGGATCGAGATTATAGCTATGAATACAAGTGTTACGGAAATTTTCAAAAATATCCGCAAGTAGTAACACATCAGTTTTCATATACAGGTCTGAATAATCACCTAGTGTATGTAAATTGAATGTGTTCCATACCTGTATCGCATGGTTATAATCCTCATCCGTTATGTGTTCATCTGTTAACACACTGTAGAACGCCTCCTTTGGTGGTAATTTTGTCTCTTGGAGACGTCCACAGCTACTCATGTATTCATATGGAAATACACCTTTTCTCGTTAGCAATTGAAATTGTTCATCATTACTGACCTATAAAAAATTAAAAAACAAATTACAACCCTGTATTAAAAATTAATTATTTTTTATCATTTACCTCTTTATGTAAAATGGATTTTTTATCATTATCTAAATATGAGGCCAGATTTTCCAACTTGTCTGCGAGAAATCGGAAGGAATCAATGAATCTTAATTGAATGTCCGAGACGTGCTTTGTGAAACTGATGTACTTTTCTTTGTTGATGGGCAACACATCAACTTGACCGTCGATTTCCGTCAGCAGAGCTTCAATAATAAAATGCGAATCGTATCCACTTAAGTTGTGCATCACAACAGGTATCACCCTTGAATCTTGATAATGCAGATTACAAAATTGGTGTGCTGCTCCACGGTAGATACCTAAAATAGATTAATATAAAATTAGATGAAATTAAAAAATAATAAATAACCTGCATTACCTGTGCGATGTGAATGGTCGCGAACACGTATGGAATTGGATACGAAATCTTTACCACAAATGTGACACTTCTCTGCTGACATAAAATCCAGTTCTTGTTCGACGGTGAGCGGATACATTGGTTTAACGTGTTTTATTTTTTGCTCTAATGAGTACGCTACTTGTTCCAGTTCATGAACAAACCACTTGACACAATCAGCACCACGGTATGCCTTATAAAACGATTGGTTGGGATCATGGGTACAATGAACATAGTAACCTACACTGTAGGGTACATGTTTTTGAATATTTTTTGTATAAGACCCATGATCCATTTCCATGTCTTCATGATGTTGTGGTACCAATAACGCCTCAAAGTCAGCGTACACCATATACTCAACACGTTCCTTGCTGTTGAAATCTTTGAACTCAACGAACCGCTCGTCATCAGTTTCAGGCATTCGTACCCGCACTGCTTCTTTCTCACCACAATTTACTGAATGCTGTTGGAGTTTGACTTCTGTAGCAAAATAGTTGAGACATCGATCACATAAATAAATTTTATGCCTATCACTCTTTACACTCGATCGACTCAACTTTGCTAAATTTTTTATCCAGCAAAAGTGGTGACTGTTCCCATTCTCCACAGCCAGTAGATGAATTTTCTGCCCCGCAGTGTTCGAACTAACGCGTACAGGGAAAATTTCCAAACCATGTAGAAACGTATCTTTGTAGCCGTACACGTTAATCGATAAATGCGGGTTCATCTTTTCAAATTTATTAATTTGATCTAGAGACATGGGAAACTTTAATCCATCAAATTTTAAATAATGACTATAGTGCGGGTACTTATTTATACGTTGAGGATGCTTTTCAACCGGGTAAAGTGCTGACATTATCGACCATAAAAAGCAATGTTGGTCATCATTCCGGACATTAATCACAGCTTTTCTACATTTAATTGCAGATGGTAGTTCGCAAAATGTTCCAGCTGTGATCGGAGAGTACTTATTCATGTGGACTCGAATATTTATGATCATGTCAAGAGCCCAACCGCTATCGCGTTCCTGGAATTCTTCCAATTTTACAACGTACATCACTTTTTATAGCATTATCCCCCCCACTAAAAAAGTTGTAATTTGATATTTTTATAATCGTAATTCAAACTAATTATTTTTTCTTGGAATTCAGACAAGTTTAAACAAGTTCAAACAAGTTTAAACATGTATTTTTATTATGTAAATTTCAAGTGTCATATTATATTGCTGATTCAATAAAAAAATATTAACATCCGGTCACGTATCTTGAATTTTATCGTGTATACTTAAAGTGTCAAATTACAATATTTTTCAAGGTTAGATGATATCTATTTCAACATATTCTTGAAAATTGCTGACTCATAATATTCTTTTCTTGGAATTCAGATTTGCAAATTATTATCTAACACGTTCAAGTGTCATATTACATTGCTTAATCATAAAAAAATATTAGCATCCGGTCACGTGTAAAATTATTTCAAACAAGTTTGAACTTGTTACAAGATGATGATATCATATTTTTCAAGGTCAAATCTATTCTTGAAAATTGCTGACACGTGTAAAATTATTTTAAGATCAAAGTCCATTCAAACAAGTTTGAACATGTATTTTTATTATGTAAATTTCAAGTGTCATATTACATTGCTTAATCATAAAAAAATATTAACATCCGGTCACGTATCTTGAATTTTATCATGTATATTTAAAGTGTCAAATTACAATATTTTTCAAGGTCAAATTAACATATTCTTGAAAATTGCTGACTAATGTCAACGTCCCGCCCCCCGTTCACTCCCCGTCAAGCACCACTATTGGTCAAAGCCAATGACGTCACCTGGTAATTTCCCGTTTATGCTTAGGCAGCCATTCCTCCCCACCAATTCAACCACACCTCCCGACGCCATCTTGATTTTTACAGTGCTACTATTGGTCAAAGCCAATGACGTCATCAATGCTTAGGCAGCCATTATTCCCCAACACCACACCTCCCGACGCCATCTTGATTTACTATTGGTCAATGCCGAGGTTTCCAACATTCACCTAGGTTTGCCCTTTTTGGAAAAGTGTACCATACTTTGGGGTTGAAAGTGGGCTCGATTATCTCATCTAACGTCCAATTCCCGCCCCCTTTAAGCCCCACTTCCAAGAAACACACTCCTGTCAACCACGCCCATCACTATTGGTCAAGCCCCGTTTATGTCATTCCTCACCCCCACCACGCCTCCCAACGCCATCTTGATTTTTACAGCGCTACTATTGGTCAATGACGTCATCTATCCACTCCAACTGCGCATTCAACCGAGGTTTCCAACATTCACCTAGGTTTGCCCTTTTTTGAAAAGTGTACCATTCTTTTGGGCCAGGAGTGGGCTGACTCTTCTACTTTTTATCATAGTGGAAGGAGTGTCTAAATGCAAAATGACTACAAAAAAACTCTATTTGGCTACTGATATTATTATAAAAACTATCCATAACAACCAAGTATTATTACACTCCCTTTCTTTGTAAATTTAGTTTTGTACGCAACCTATCGTACGAATATCCCATTCTTCAGCATCATTTTGTGACAAAACGGACCATAGTCCTAAAAATGTGCTTTTTACAAAAATAAAAAACTTTTGTTTGAAACATTTTTTCTTAAACATCACTGTTTACCCGTGAGGCGCAAATCAGATTAGATAAATAAACATGTATTGTGTTGTAACAAGTATACATATTTTGTACATATGTATGTGTTTAGAAAAACTCTTTCATTAGTATTATATTTTCATAGTATTTCAATTACTCTGTTTTAATAAAATTTACTCGGATATTGAAAAATTGCATTAATTTATAAACGGATTTAAAAATTAGTTCATGTTGTAAATATTTTTAATGTATTCGTCTACTGAAATCATATTATGGACTTTCCTGGATTTTTTATAATGGAATTTATAATTCTTAAAATAATGTAATGGAAATGATAAGTCTATTATTAATAATCTGACATTATTCACATTAAAACCATGTTTTCTAAAAACTAATTTTCCAATGACATAATTTTGTTGGTAACTAAATAAAATGAATTAAGATTGGAAAATTCGTGAGAATCATATAAATTAAATTTATTCGGATATTTATAGACAAGTATATAATCGCATAGCTTGTAAATATTTTGTGTTCGATATTATTACAAGCTTTTATTTAGTTCCACGTTGTCTGTCTGTAATCAAATCTTGCAAGTCAAATTTGATCCACTTCCCGGTTTCCGATTGAGCTGAAATTTTGCATGCACATTTAGTTTGGATGATAATGCATGGTAAGGTTGTGGCGTCCTGATTTTCCCATCGCTTCCACCATATTTGATATACATACACTTTTTTTAGTCCTAAATTAAAAATTTTAATAAAAAATACTTTTTAAGAGACAAGCTTTTATAGTACTAAAAAGTACAAAATAATTTTATCTATGAGTCACTCATATCCGACTATTTGTAAAAGCTTGAAGCGCTTAATATCAAGAATGAATCGAAAAACAATTAGGCATGTGGAGTAGATGAGGGATTCATTTTTGAAGCTTTTCTCAGACTCATAGATAAAATTACTTTCTATTTTTTAGTACAATAAAAGCTTAATTAGTACAGTAAAAGCTTATTTTTTATTCAAATTTTTTTTTAATTCATGTTAAATCATATAAAACTCTCATTATTAACTGTTTAGAAATATCGTAATGACAATGATAAGTATATTACTAAAATTCTGATAATATACAAACCAAAATCGTAATGTTTTTCTAAAATCGAATTTAAAATAAACACGTTTTTGTTGGTAATTATATAATATAGTTTGGCATAAATGGACGGAAAATTAGTGAAAATGTTATTCATGAATTAATATAATTAAATAATTATATAATACATTAAGGTAGATAATTGATTTTCTAGGCTTAACATAGAAATGTTCGAAATGATATATCAAATCGAATTACTTATTTACTTTCCACGAATTATTTACTATTTCAAAATTAAACTTGCCAATTATCGACATTGAACTCCAATGCCATCACAATTAAAGGTATATGCTGATATTGTTGCATCTCTATATATTATAAATGCGAAAGTAAGCATGTTTGTTTGTTTGTTACGCTTTCACGCTAGAACTAGCGAATGGTTTTTAATCTAACTGTACAGCAATATAGCTTATATTTCAGAATAACACATGAGATATGATTTATAAAAATATATTAATAAAAAAAAATTTAAAAATTAATTTAATTTGACATTACCATAAATTACAGATTTCTGTAAAAGTAGTCAATATAAAATATTTTACGGCCATCTTTTCTGATATAATCAATGAATAATTACGACTATAATACCTACATTAAAAAAAAAAATTGAAAACCATACATATATTTTACCTGTGTAAAACAATCCTTACCATTTTTTCGAATGTTATAGAAAGGGGATAAGCGAGAGCAATCTTTATCAATCTTTACTTTTAAACCCAGCGAAGCGGGTGGGTATCACTCTAGTTATTTACATAAAGCAAAATAGTTTTTTTCTAGAATCTAATTTCCAACGACATAGTTTGTGTTGATAACTAAATGACACTGATAGACATAAATGGACTAAAAATTAGGTTGTGTAAGTTTAGTGGAAATGAATTATGTAATTAATTACAATTGATAATAATATACATATTAATTAGGTTTATGGTTTTCTAACCGGTTTTCTATGAAGAACTATGTTAGAAATTTATACAAATTTTGTATCGAATTATTCTATTTTAGTAGTAGGAAATTGCGTATTCAAAAACATTTTGGACTTTGGACTGTGACGTAGTTTTCTTATACGACCTTGAGTGCATTGTCTGAGAGAGGTCATTGAACATTGGATGCATTTTTTTTTGGGAAAGTGCATTGCCCGAAGGGTCATTGCATTGTTTACTTTTGGGATGCAATTTTGAGTTCATTGAACTGATGATGACGTATTGTTTCAACAATTAATTCAACAATGAGAGAACCTTCTCATTCGGTAGTTGCTGCCCAATTGAAGTATGAAGTGAAGATGTTAGTATAGAAATATAATTTTTTTTTAAAAACAAGAGATAGCAGTGGGATTTGAACGCTGGTTTCCCGGATGCGAGTCTAAATACTTAACCACTCGGCCACAGAGGCTAGTTAAGTATAAGTCAAAAAAGTTGTATACATGAAAACTTTCAAAACTGGTTTTTTCAATTATAATATGAATATAATTATTAAGATTAATGAACTGAAAATAGTGAAGGTCATCTTTAATTTATTCTATTTTCAATAAACTTGAAGTATTTATGGAAACTTGATATGTTGAGCACCAGTATAAATTTTAATTGATATGTATATCATTTGTTAATAAAAGACATTCTGTTAAAAGTAATGGAAAAATTGTTTATACATTTTAAAAAATATTAATTACATATTATATATATGATTTATAATAATAAAATTTTTAAATAATTATTATCAATGGCACTTCCACATAAGTCTTCTCCGATCTGATCCATTTCAATAAAATCACAGGAAACGATCTCCAAATACCTAGATTTTTTTGTGAATAGTATTAAAGTTTATATTTCTTGCTTTACATGCATTAATAAGGCATTTTAATATCGTAACTCGTATATAGTATATACAAAAATTTACCTTGTCCCATCCCGTGATGACATCCACCATTTTAAATAATTTCTGGAGGAGGATTCTCTCAACCTCCTCCTCTACGTAAATCACCCATACTTTTTCATGGGCGAGAATAGTCTTCACTATTCTCACCATCTCCTCTATCGTCACCTCATTTACCCATCCACCAAACCACTTCAGTCGCCAATATTTTGATACGTACAAATGCTCCCTCACTTCTCCATTCACATATACCAACACTTCCTTGATTTTTTTATTTAAAATGATCAATTTCAAGGAAATTTTCACCATTTTTAATTTTTTTAAATAAATCTTGAGAATTTTAACTTGTTTTAAAGATGGTTATGTGGTAAAAGTATTCAAGCTTATATAGTGAAGCTATTCGAGAATGAATACATTTTTTCACAAATAAAAAAAAAATCTTTAATTTATTCTATTCTATTTCAATAGATTGATTAACTTTCCACTTAAAAAAAAATATTAGATGTGAATATCATTGTGAAAAAAAAAATCTTTTAATTTATATAGATATTTTATTTTTAAAAGTATACAAATTTATTTCACTGTATAATATTTAATATAAATTGTTCATTTCCAAGTTTCAAGATTTATATTTCTCGTTTTACGTACATTAATAAGACATTTTAAGGCTGTAACCCCTCCATAGGTTATGCATACAATTAATCCATCACGTAAATATTCTTCTAAGCTATTTTTCTTCAAAAATATTTCAATGGCTACATCAAATTCCGATGGATGGTCTAATGATTCTTTAATTTCTTGAAAATGATGATTGAGTAATTTTGTTTATACTTTTTGAATATTATATATTACGCATCCAAAAAAAAGTGTCGACTAAATAAATGTGTTTACATTGTATTATTTATTTATTATTATATAAAAATGGAGACAATTTATTTTTTTAAATACTTTATAGGATACATACATACATATATAGTTTTAGAGGTGAAGAGATTTTGTATATTTTATGCCTATTTTCAATAGCACATTTTTTGCTCATAACATCTAAGGAAATTCTGTTTTTACATTCTTTGTATCCTTCTTCATCAACGCTCCACACATTTCCAATGTTGCATACATTTACATAATAAAATAATTCCTAACACCTGTATACTTTTCCAATACTTTAATATAAATGCATTCTCTTAGAATATTGCAAACATTTGTTTGATCATCATTGAAATGTGCAAACCCATCCTCCCAATCAATTCCATGGTAATTCACACCCAGCCAATGATTCAAAGATTTTGATTTATAGTTATAAACTAGCTTCCATAAGGTGATTTAACTATAAACTGTGTATTTCTTTACCATTTTTCAGGATCGCCAATTCTTTTAATATAAATTTAGTTTTTTCATCCTTAAATTCTTGTAAATCTACAATTGCTATGCTCATGATTGAAATATGATTCTATTAGTTTGACAAAAGTATAAAACATTTTTATTAGCAAATTTGATGGTTTATGTAGTTTTTTTCTGAAATGAGATGAGTAAGTAAAAAAAATTATTCCACCAATTTTGTTTGCAATATGCCATAAGAAAACTATAATGAATTTAATTTCAAATGCAATATACATTTTTTATATAACTACACAAGTAAATCTACTAATCGATATAGATTTGTATATGGAGGTATATAAAACTCTTCTTTAAGTTTAACCATATTAAAAATGAATTTTTTTTTCTACATTATGAAAATAATCAATTTTTGATAATGTGGGGTCCTAATGAATAAAGAAGTATATTGTTTTCGAATATTTTAATTTATGCTTACGTCTTCTAATTTTTAATTTTGTACACCTCTTGAAACGAAAAGTTATTCTTAATTGATATTGAAACGTTGTATTAGGGTGAAATGAACAAGTACTACAGTGCAACCTCGATATAACGAATCTGAAGGGAACCAGTAAATATTCGTTATATCCAGTAATTCGTTAAACTGAGGTTTGTTATATTGAGGTTAAGTTGGTCTAAAATTCGTTATAAAGAGGAAAAAAGTGTCGGAACCTCTCGCGACATGAATTACATACTATGGAGCATACTAACTGTCATGTATTGGTGGGACTTTATACGTTATATAAAGGTTTTGAATTGACGAATTTCGTTATTTAGAGGTATTTAAATTTTTTATGTAGTTGAAAATTCGTTATAAAGAGGCTGTTCGCAAAAAATATTCGTAATGTAGAGGTATATTTTATATTGACTCTTATGGACAATTCAAGGGGATTGCGAAAAATTTGTTAAATCGAGGAATTCGTTATATTGAGGTTCGTTATATTAAGGTTGCACTGTAATAAGAATGGTTGTTAACCGAGATATTCTCTCGAACTAGATTATTCTAGCCACGAGTTAACCGTACTCAATCTCATATATGTAACAAGTTCAATTCATTTATAAATATTTACGTGGAAGCGTGAAAATTAATTAATCTGAAAAATAGATTTGAATTAAGAGAAAATAATAAAATCAGTATTTAAATTTTTAATAAATTCGAGTTTTATTCTTCAATAATAAAAAAAGTTAATTCAATTTCGTAACCAATATTCTTTCACAATTATTCAAAAAAATAGTCCATACAACAGCAAAGAACAGAATAATAAATTTATATATACAAGTGACTTGATTCCACAAATTGCGTACCGCATTCAACAAATTCAAAAATAGTGAAGTAAAAAAAAACAAAAACATATTACAATGAATGCATACCTAACCTACACAATTTGTCAAACCAAGCGACCGTTTTAGTTTATACAAAATGATATAGTCCCTATAAAGGAGAGTTAATCATATTTTAAAAGGATTAAAAATAATCCTAAGTTTACTTAATAAACTCTATAAAATATTAAATATTAATGACATAGTCAAAAATACAAAATGATATCGTCTCTATAAAGAGAGTTAACCATATATTAAATGGATTAGAAAAAATCCAAAGTTTATTTAATAAACTTTAAAAGAAATAAATACATATTAATGACATGGTCAAATAATACAAAATGATATCGTCTCTATAAAGAGAGTTAACCATATATTAAATGGATTAGAAAAAATCCAAAGTTTATTTAATAAACTTTAAAAAAAATAATATATAAATGACATAGTCTAAAATAAGGAGTTAGTCATATCTAAAAGAAACAAATTGTTTCAAAAAAAAATTAGCAGGAATGATTTATGCAACAAAAAAAATAATTAGTTACAATGTTCTCATTTGATAAAACAATATAACAACAAAAAAAGTTCATGTTAAACTACGTCCTGGAGTGTTAAATTCATCACACACCAAAGAACACATGAATTTCCCAAAAAGTTACATAAATCATTCCAATACTATATAAAATAATATTTTTATATCATCTATCTAAAGTAGCTTACAAATCAATAAAATAATCTTATTTGATTGTCATTTAGCACTTAGATTGAATTAAAAGAACTATTATCAAATTTATTAAATACAAGTGAAAACAAACAATTGACTGAGTTAATTGTTGAAATACCATGTATAGACAGTGTTGATAACTCTGCCACATTTCACATACATACATATCTGACATATTTAACTGATATTCTCATATAATGCGCAAGTGTTGATGCGCAATCGTTTTTTTTTTTTGACGTCATGTAAATAACAAAGGATATTCACTTTGATATTTCTATATTAATACATACTATAAAATTTGTACCTAATTAACGCCCTCGTGGGTAAACAGTGATGTTTACAAAAAAATGTTTCAAACAAAAGTTGTTTATTTTTTTTAGGAACATTTTTTACATTTAAACTTTTATTCTATCTCTAACGGTTTACAAGATGGATACTACGGACCCATGACCCAATTGACCCATGTTGCTCATTTACGAACTTGACCTCACTTTTTACGTCCTAAGCACGCTGTAAATTTCAGCTTGATATCTCTTTTCGTTTTTGAGTAATCGTGACCACAGACGGACGGCCGGACAGCCGGACGGACGGACGGACGGACAACCGGAAATGGATTAATTAGGTGATTTTATGAACACCTATACCAATTTTTTTTTTGTAGCATCAATATTTTTAGGCGTTACAAACTTGGGACTAAACTTATAATACTATGTATATTTCATATATACATGGTATAAAAATAAGATAAAGTTCAAAATTAAATTAAAATATTTAATGCATGTTTTTTGTTTCTCACCAGAACATTTCGAAATTGAATATTAAGTTAATGATGTTTATACATATCCTTGTTGCTCGAAGAAAGATGTATATATAGTTTCCTCTATTCCATGGTGTTGATTTTATTTGGTTACTACCGGCTATTAGATTGAAGACATCTTTTTTTTTTGCTCTGGATACACTGACTGTATGACATTCAGTGACTAGCTTTTATATATGAATTTAAATACCTGTTTCTATAATTTATATGTTAACCATCTATACATCTTTCCTTGCCCAACAATTAATTGTTTTTTTCCTTTTTATGAAAAATTCATACATACAAAATTACTGTAAGTATTTTTAATATTTCAGAAATTGAAAATGAAAATGGAAAATGATAATATTTTTCATAACATATAATTATAAGGATTTTTTTTAAGAAAATTAATTTAACTTATATATATATATCTGACATCTGTGCATCGGTAAAGTAATTATTAAAATAATGGTTGGAGTCTTAGCTAAAAGTGATAATTGATTGTGTCACACTCTTAAGAAGTTAAATTTAAAGTTGAAAAATGGGGAGAAGTTAGTTTGATTTCTTATTTTGAAGGATTAATTTCATATCGTGTTTAGTGAAAGAGAGAGAGTAAAAAAAATGAAGCCCATTCAATTATTTAACGAAAAAATCGAATTAAATTATTTCGTTCATCGATTATTAACACAAGTTTATGTTATATTGAAAAAAAATCCTGATGTGCATACATTAATTTTTTGCGGTAATACATTTGATTATGAACAACATGTTAGTGGTTTTCGATATTATGAAAATGGTGGTGATATTAATCTCCCTGACATTTTCGAAATGGACTATATAAAGATTCTTCTAGAACAATTAAGTGTGATAGGGTTTAGAGAGCGGTTATACATGGAATATGTATGTGAATCCTTATATGATGAAACAACGGATTTTGTAATATCAAAAAACCAAATACCATTCAATAAATATAGAGTTGAGGTAAGTTAATTTTTTTAATGGGAATTATATAGTTTTTTACCTAAAGCAATGGATTTATCATTTTTTAGAATGATGATGTTCATGATGTTCATGATGATGATGATGATGTTATCGAAGGAGAATGAAGGATAAAGAATATAATATATTTTTTGTAAGTAATATAGAATATAATATTAATGATTATTGTTTTTCTAAATATTTATACTTACCAAGATAAACTTCAAATTTATAAAGTAGTAGATGAATACTAGAAATTTTAATCTTCATTTCGATTTTAAAAATCTGTTATAAGTGAAAGAGTAGAAATAAATTATAAAATTAGATTAATGTAAAACATAATATTATTTTCTGCTCATTATTAATTGCACCATAATTAATCTCATCATAATATAATCTTTCACTCTCAATGAATTTTGCTATAATTTATAATAAATTAAATCTGCTAAGTACAAATTTGAATGCATTGATATTATTTAAAATTAAATATTATGATTTTTTTCTTTACACATTTCTATTTGAATTTTAATCAAGAGTGAGGTTTAAAAAAAAAATGGATTTGAATATGTGTTAAATTAACATGTACCTTTTTATACCATGTATATATGAAATATACATAGTATTATAAGTTTAGTCCCAAGTTTGTAACGCCTAAAAATATTGATGCTACAAAAAAAAAATTGGTATAGGTGTTCATAAAATCACCTAATTAATCCATTTCCGGTTGTCCGTCCGTCCGTCCGTCCGGCTGTCCGGCTGTCCGGCTGTCCGGCCGTCCGTCTGTGGTCACGATTACTCAAAAACGAAAAGAGATATCAAGCTGAAATTTTTACAGCGTGCTTAGGACGTAAAAAGTGAGGTCAAGTTCGTAAATGAGCAACATGGGTCAATTGGGTCATGGGTCCGTAGTACCCATCTTGTAAACCGTTAGAGATAGAACAAAAGTTTAAATGTAAGAAATGTCCCTTATAAAAAAAATAAACAACTTTTGTTTGAAACAATTTTTCGTAAACATCACTGTTTACCCTTGAGAGCACAAATCATTCACATATTATATAACATGTATTATATTGGAATATCAGTCATGAGTGTGTGTTTGTTTATAACTTTTGCAATTTTTTATGTGCTGAAAAACGCTACTGGCACGTTTTTCTAGGCATCATTCCGAATCCAATGAACTATCACACGCATTTTTACGACCATAATTTCTATATTATCCAATTCGAATTTGTCGGCTAGACTATGAGTTTCGTCTTGGTTTATTCTTATCTCATTGGAGAAAAATTTTTAGGTGGCATATTGAAGTTTCAATAGATTGCTTTTTTCCTTGACAAGGGCGGTGAAATCCATTGAAACTGGGTGATAAATTCCGCTACGGCCTTTGAGATCGGTAGTGTTAAATCAGTAACAATTTTCTCCATAAATTTTTACAGTGATAAACTGGATATGTTAACTTTGATATTAATCGAGGAAATAAAACTGAAAAAATATTTTCCATCAGCTGTCATAAAAATCTAGTGGCGAGGAGTCGATTCCTGGGTCAGATTGTTTTTTCAGTTTTATTTCTTCGATTAATATCAAAGTTAACATATCCTGTTTATCACTGTAAAATTTATGGAGAAAATTGTTACTGGTTTAACACTACCGATCTCGGAGGCTGTAAAGGAATTAATCACCCAGTTTCAATCGATTTCCTTACAAAAATGTTCCTTACAAAAAAATAAACAACTTTTGTTTGAAACATTTTTTTGTAAACATCACTGTTTACCCACGAGGGCGTTAATTAGGTACAAATTTTATAGTATGTATTAATATAGGAATATCAAAGTGAATATCTTTTGTTATTTACATGGCGTCAAAAAAAAACAAACGATTGCGCATCAACACTTGCGCATTATATGAGAATATCAGTTAAATATGTCAGATATGTATGTATGTGAAATGTGACAGAGTTATCAACACTGCCTATACATGGTATTTCAACAATTAACTCAGTCAATTGTTTGTTTTCACTTGTTCTTTCTTTTTTTTAGATTGTTTAAAAAGTTAATAATTTCTCATTAAAATCATTGAGTAATGTGATCTAGAGCAATCGATAAAATTAGGCTATTAACAATTATCGAATCAAATTTACCAAAAAAAAATTAATTCAAACAGAATATTGTAACAGTTAATGAATAATTTAAGGAGGAGGGTAAGACATGATGAGATAATGTTTTCATGATATACACACAAATATTCATGAAATTTTGTATACAATGTTTTATCACTAAATAGAGGGGAAATTTTTAAATGGCTTGGAGTTGTGCTTGAGTGGTATAAAACACCATAGACAGATGTGATTGTGGAAGAGAAGAATTACTAGCGCTCATGATTGTATATCAAAATAAATAAATAAAAATGTATATGAAACAATATTTTAACGGAACATCTGAAGAAGATAGTTGCGTTTGTAAGAATATTCTAAAACAACTGCCCATTAACAGCAGTTATTTGACATTATTTGTTGGTTGTTGTGAAAATAAGCAAATTAAAATTTTAACTTTTAATGTTAATTCAGACAATAATTCATGGTCAATGAAATTTAAGCATTTTAATGGAAGTGAATGGCAAGATAAAAGCATTGGTGGTTGTATTGGAACAATAACTAATAATATTATTAAAAATGGAATAATGAGTGTTGTGAGTGATGTGAAAAGTAATTTTCTTAAAGTTAAATTAAAGCCCTATCCGCATCCATTCATTAATTATTTGAAATGCAATCAAAAAAACTGCTTTAAAGATTGTATCGATATATGTATATAGTTTTGTAGAGATTTTTTCAAACGAAATGAATATTCCACTAAGTAAAATCATAATTGCTGGTGGATTTGTAACATTCCGTTTGGGTAAAACTAATAGTTATGGTGATGTTGATATTTTTGCCTTTGTAGACAAATCTCTAAAAAATTATGATTTAAGAATGATTAAAATGAATTTCTATCGCAATAATTATTATTATAGACAAACTAATTTTGTTAGTTATCAGAATAATAAGTTTCATGTTAATGTAATTCTGGTTACATAGAAAGATCTGAAACCTTAAAAGAATTATGAAATATGATAAACGTATTATTTTAGGAAGCAATACTATATGTCCTATTAGTTTTAAAATAATAATGATGTTTTCTTTAGATAAAATTTTCTATTTTAATAGAGAAACTATTCATAATTAAAAAAAAAAAAACTTATATGAAAATTTTTCCTTTTTTTGAAAATGGCCTGTTTGAGGAAATTAATACTTGTACTAAAAAAAAAAAATAGAGAGCATAATTATAGTTAAGTTATAAAAAAATATTATAAACACATACCATACGAAGAAAGAAAATGCTAGTTATTAAATAAATATTTATAAATAATAATGTTTTTTTTATTTTAATAGATCTACTATATAATGAAAAGTTTGTGCTCATTATCCATCATATATTGAGTTATAATTTGAATATTACAACAAATAATAAAATTTTCCCTTGTTTTTCTAAATTCTATAATTTTAATATTACCAGATGTATATAAATAATTAAATTTGTAAATAAAACAAGTTACTTAAAAAATATTTCTTGTGTTATTTTTTATTTACAACAAATTTTCTTTAGGTATCCATTCAGGGTTATTAAAACCAAAAAAACACTTGGCTAACACCATTTTGTTTTTTCTTTTTAAAAATTTTTTGAACTAAATATATATTAGGAGGAATTAGTTTTCAATAATTCATAAGGGTAAAATGATGGGTTTCCTACTCAAGTTTTCCAATAGATATGAATATGAAGCTGTTGATTAGATTTTTACAATCTTGAAAACATCCATAGACCAATTGGGAGTATATTTTTTCAAGCATATGTTTGTACTTGGAAACTCAAACAAAATCTCTGATGATTAATTTTCTCTCAGCGTTTTGCTTAGATGAATGTCTATTATATACAATTTTCAATAATTTATCTTTATGTTTTTCAGAAACTTTGGTAGGTTTCATGTCAATCGTTTGATGTTTATTATTATTACAAGTTTTTTACCACATTTTGGAGAATATCAAGCCATTTGTATGAAACATTACACGAGAATTGTTTGTTTTACTTGTTTGAAAATAATTGGACATATGTAGGAAAAAGATAACATTTGTCCTTGATGAGATTAGTTACCTTAAGTCAACAACAGTAGACTTACGCGTTGAGTCTGAAGCTAGTTACTATATCCTAACAAAAACACATGTTCTCTGTTTACTGTTCCTCAACAGATACTTTATATGTAATTCTTTAACAAATAATGTTAATAAGGAGGCTTAAGTCATACATAGTGGACGTACATATATTTATTAATTGTTTTATTTTATCAGTGTTTACAAAACATATAGATCATTTATTTGTGAACTTGCATGTTTAATACAAAAGAAAGAGCTGATTGAGTAGAGTAAATGCACTCAAAACAGGTGAACAATCAACAGTCATCACATTAGAAAAAACATTTAAGCCTATTACTTACCCGTTGAATAATCTTGTAGAAAAACAGGATGATTCGGTAAATGATAAACCAATTAATAAAAAACGTAAAGTGAATCATGCGCAGAGTTTATATAAAAACTAGAGAATGAAAATAAGCTATTAAATTATACATCAATTAAGACGTTAAAATTATTTCAAGATACTCCATCAGTCTGATCACAACCGATACAGTTTTTTGATAAACATGTTTAAATGTGAATATTGTGATCTCATATTTTCTCGGACATTTAATAAAAATAGACACATCCAGCGTTGTCACACCTCTGATTTCAACAATGCTATTCAAAATATACATAATGATAAAGATTGTTCTATTGCTGAATCTAGTAAAAGAAAACGAACATTGAGCAATTCTTCAAAGAGTTCGGAATCTATCGTTGCTAAAACTTCAAAGTTAAAACCAAATGATGACGAAACATATGATGATATTTCATTTAATGAATCGGAGAGTATCAATCAAAGGTTTAATCTGAAAATGAGTAGTGATAGAAGCAAATTGGATAATTCACAAACTAAACAATACAAGGAATATGAATCAGGTATGAATAGTAAGAGTGTCCTAGAGGTTGATGGAAATATTTCTTATTATAATATTGATCCCAATGTATTAATTGATACATTAAGAAGTCTATATTCTACTGATGTTGGAAAAGAAATACTGACTATAATTCATCACTTGCAAAAAACAAATATAATTAAATAACAAGTTGATATTAACTTTTAACATAAAATTAGTAATTTCTTATTAAAAATCATTTAGTAATTTCTTTTTTAAAATCATTTAGTAATGCGTTCTATGAATAATTTTTCTATTAAAAATAAAACAGTCTATCAAGATAAAACATTTTTGTTATTATAAAATTATTGGAATTACAAGATATTTTCAAAAAAATACATCCATCATATTTCCCAATTCCAGGTATTAGTGTAGAAGATGTTTGTGAATCAATATGAATTCTGATTCAAATAATGAATTTACCTTAAATGATGACTTAAAAATGTCAAGTTCATAATTTGATTAGATTCCGGAATAAGTGCAAACATACAAATAGTCAAATCAAACCGATATTATCCAAAATGCTCCGATATTATCCAAAATGCTCCGATATTGCTCCGATATTATCCAAAATGCTCCGATATTATCCAAAATGCTCCGATATTGCTCCGATATTGCTCCGATATTATCCAAAATGCTCCGTTATTGCTCCGATATTATCCAAAATGCTCCGATATTGCTCCGATATTGCTCCGATATTATCCAAAATGCTCCGATATTATCCAAAATGCTCCGATATTATCCAAAATGCTCCGATATTGCTCCGGTATTGCTCCAATATTGCTCCGATATTGCTCCGATATTGGTCCGATATTATCCAAAATGCTCCGATATTATCCAAAATGCTCCGATATTGCTCCGATATTGCTCCGATATTATCCAAAATGCTCCGATATTATCCAAAAATGCTCCGATATTGCTCCGATATTTTGAAAAATTTTGTACACTTTGTGGCGAATGCTGGAAGAATAAATAAATATGGTTTTAGTGTTATCGATAAGGAGTCAGAATTAAATAATGGACGATATAGATGTGGGTTTGATAAGTATATAATTATAAATACATAAGATATTGGTTAAACTGCATCAGATGTTTGTGAATCAATATGAATTCTGATTCAAATAATGAATTTACCTTAAATGACGACTTAAAAATGTCAAGTTCATAATTTGATTAGATTCCGGAATAAGTGCAAACATACAAATAGTCAAATCAAACCGATATTATCCAAAATGCTCCGATATTATCCAAAATGCTCCGATATTGCTCCGATATTATCCAAAATGCTCCGATATTATCCAAAATGCTCCGATATTATCCAAAATGCTCCGATATTGCTCCGATATTATCCAAAATGCTCCGATATTGCTCCGATATTATCCAAAATGCTCCGATATTATCCAAAATGCTCCGATATTGCTCCGATATTATCCAAAATGCTCCGATATTATCCAAAATGCTCCGATATTATCCAAAATGCTCCGATATTATCCAAAATGCTCCGATATTATCCAAAATGCTCCGATATTATCCAAAATGCTCCGATATTGCTCCGATATTATCCAAAAGGCTCCGATATTATCCAAAATGCTCCGATATTGCTCCGATATTGCTCCGATATTATCCAAAATGCTCCGATATTATCCAAAAATGCTCCGATATTGCTCCGATATTTTGAAAAATTTTGTACACTTTGTGGCGAATGCTGGAAGAATAAATAAATATGGTTTTATTGTTATCGATAAGGAGTCAGAATTAAATAATGGACGATATAGATGTGGGTTTCATAAGTATATAATTATAAACACATAAGATATTGGTTAAACTGCATCAGATGTAAAATCGTTAGTTGTTCAGAATGGATGAAAAAATAGAAAAGGAGCGACAAATTAAACACAGGATAATTAGTGCCAGAAAAAAATATAAGAGCCAAATATTTATTATTGAAACGTGGTGAGCAGAGATTGAAACAAAATTTACAAACACTATATAAGCCCATTATAAAACCTATAAATGAGCTATCTGAAAAAATAACCAAAGCTCCTTTAATCAAAGATGAAATAAAAAATGAAAGAGAAATATTAAACATTAATAATGAGGATGACTCATTAGAAACAAAATATACTCCCAATGTAGTTAAATATATCCAACAATATTTAAATTTAAAATAGATAGTCATCTTATAAACATACAAGTTGATGTGTCTCTGTGCAAGTATTTAATAAGTACATTTTAGTGGTTTTACCTTTATAATCTAAATTAAAAGTTGTGAAAATATAGACAATTTTATATTACGTGCGATATTATTGAAAATTATTGTGTGGAAAACTGTTTGGTGGTGAAAAATCGATTTTTTAGTGTTAACGTAATCACAGTTTGTTTTTGTTCTTAATTTTTGTTTATCACGCCTAAAATTGTTAAATAATATAGCGTTTGCTATTGAATATGTGATAACTGTTTTAATTTTGACATTACTTCTAAGTGCCTAATTAGCTTAGTGGATAAGTGATTGGCATAATATATCTACATTACATCAGCTAGTGCGTTCGAATCCTGGCACCGGTTAACTTAATTTGTATACATACAATTTTTATTTTTATTTTATTTTATTTTATTAAAATGGTACTACTAGACATAACATTATGTTTAAAATGTCAAAATGATATTTGTACAAATGATACATTTACGTGCTATAATTGCAAATTACCTATTCATAATAAATGTATGGATCTATCTCGCGATGAGATGAAGTCTCTTACAGATTCTAAGAAACAGCTAGTGTATTATTGTTTTCGTTGCGATATGGAAACCAAAAAATATTTAATCGATTTGCAGAAAAACATAAGTGAGTTGAATGATAAATACTCTGATATAAATAAATTGGACCAATCTTTAACAGCACTGAAACAAAAGATTGAGGAGTTAGAATCGAAGATATCTACAAACTCCCATAGTTGTGGTGTTTGATTGCGTTCGATTTGAGGATAGGCTTCGAGGTGGTTTTGAGTGATACACAAAACTTTTGTTTACGAATTTATTGACAAAAAATGGTAATTAAAATAATTCTACAATTTTATTAAATCCGTTGAAATAAACTCAAAATATATACATTAACAAATACAAAACGATAAACTACACTAATAAACACAAAAATATAATTGATTTATTCGATGATTGCTTGGATAATCCAAGTTGATTATAGCCACGTGCACCTTTAACGCTGTTGTTAACTAGATTGATTCTGATGGCGGTCGATGCTCACTGATCACCAACACCCATTGATGAAGGTCCCGCTGATTGGCTGGCAGCCATGATGGTAGGAATGCTCAATTCAACAAACCACCGAATTTGGAGTCGATTGAAATGAGCATATAAAGTGAGAAGAAAGAAAAAAAAAGAAGATATTACAATTTTGCATCCAGTGAGATTTGAACCGGGGACCTTTGGGTTGTCAGTCAGATGATCTACCGACTGCGTCACCATGACTCTTGATATTAGTAGCGATAAAATAGTATCTGTTGTAGATACTTTAAACATACTCCCCCCCTTGCGCCAAAATATTTGGAGCAAGATATAATGTTCCAACCAGGGCACTATTCAGTTTCTTCCTGGGATGTGGAGTTCAGAATTGGAAGTGGACAGAGCTTGACGATGGGCCGTTTGAGGATCGTAGTAGCGGTCTTCAAGGTAACAACTCTTACTAAATTGTCCAAGCCGGTGTGTAGTTGAATTACTCGTCCTAAAGGCCATTTTGACGGTGGATATCTCTCATCAACCACGAGAACTATAGAGCCAATTTCAATATTTAATGACGGGAATCGCCACTTATATATCGCTTGTTGTTGCTGGAGATATTCTCTAGACCACTTGACCCAGAAACTATCGATAATTTGTCGAGTAAGTTGCCAACGACTTAATATAGGCATAGAAACGTTTTCCAGATTCGGTTCAGGAATAGAAGATAAAGGACCCCCGATAAGAAAGTGACCTGGTGTTAGAACTGATAAGTCCTCAGGATCTTCTGTTAGTTGACAAAGGGGTCTTGAATTTAAAACAGCTTCTATTTGAGAGAGGACGGTAGTAAATTCTTCGTAAGTCAGTGATAAATTCCCAACCACTCGCTTTAAATGATACTTAACCGATTTGACACCGGCTTCGAAATGACCTCCAAAATGAGATGCAGAAGGGGGATTAAAATGCCAATCTGTCCCATCGTTTGCTAACAATCTGCAGAGGTTTTCTGATTCTGAAGATGATGCAGTAAAAAGACGTTTGAGTTCCGCATCAGCTCCCACGAACGTAGTACCACAATCACTGGTGAGTGTTGAGCAAAGACCTCGACGTCCAGTGAATCGTTTGTAGGCAGCTATGAAAGCATCAGCTGAGTAGTCTGATACTAATTCCAAATGAATTGCAGATGTTGCAGAGCAGATAAATAAACAAACATAGCCTTTGTAACTCTTTGCATTCCTTCCACGCCAAGTTTTGATAATGAATGGTCCAGCATAATCCACCCCAGAATTTGTAAAAGGACGCGTTGGTGTAACTCGGCGAGGCGGAAGTTGACCCATTAGTTGTTGAGCTCTCTTACCGCGATAACGAGAGCAGATAACGCACCGTAAAATTTCCTTTCTCACAGAAACTCGGCCTCCAAGGATCCAAAAGCGTTGTCGTATAGTGGCCAATGTGTTGCGTGTACCACTATGCAATAACCGTAGATGAACATCCCAAATAACTAGTCGTGATAAAGTTGAATCCTTGGGTAAGATGTACGGATGCTTCATATCATATTCTAGTGATGACTGATCCAGTCGACCACCTACTCGAAGTAAGCCATCTTGATCCAGAAAAGGATTTAAATTTCGTAGAGTACTAGAATTTGTGATGGATAGCTTTCTAGTAAGTTGATTAATCTCATTCGAAAATGAAATGCGTTGAACAATGCCAACCCACAGTAACAAAGCTTCGTGAAGCTCGAGTGGAGAAAGATTGTTTGAATTTGGAGTAGGTTTGATAGAGCGAAGCTGATTAAGATACCTTTTTATCCAAGCTGTGATGCGCAAAAGACGATTTAATTTAGAGTAACGCTGCAGGAGGTCCGGTTCCGGAATGATCTGTGATATGTAGCTTTCCTTTTGAGACTTCATCTCTGAAATTGCGGCTGATGAAGACGAGCAAATTCCATCAGGCCATTGATCTGCCGGTAGTGAGAGCCAATCAGGACCCCTCCACCAAAGTGGATGATTATTTAAAACCGCCGGTGAAATTCCTCGTGAGGCACAATCAGCTGGATTTTCCTTTCCAGAAATAAATCTCCATCGAGCAGATGGTAGATTCTCTTGAATAAAACTGACTCGATTTCGAACGAATTCCTTCCACTTAGAACAATGGGATGTAATCCAAGTCAAAGCCACAGACGAATCTATCCACAGCCATATTGGTACATTCTCAATGACCAAAATCTTTTGAACATACTGAGCTAACTTGACGAGAAGAGTAGCGGCGGTGAGCTCCAAGTGAGGGATAGTCATTTTCTTCAGGGGTGCTACTTTGGTTTTAGCACACACGAAATTGACATCGGTACAATTTGCGGTTTCAACCCGAATATAAATGACCGCACTCATAGCAAACTGCGATGCATCAGAAAATCCGTGCAACTGAATTGATGATGATTTGATTATTCCCAGAAATCTCGGAATTGAGACATTTGACAACTCTTGAAATTGGATTTCAATTGCACGCCATTGGTTTTCCAATTGAGTTGGTAGCGGATCATCCCAATTTGACTTAATTAACCACAACTGCTGCATGAAAATTTTTGCTTGGATGATGACTGGCGAAATGAATCCAAGAGGGTCAAAGACTTGAGAAATTCTGGAAAGAACATTTCTCTTTGTGACCTGTTGAACAGTGTTAGATGTTACAGAAAATTGAAACTGATCGCTCGACGGTTTCCATAATAAACCTAGCGTCCGAACTGCTGATGATTCATCGATGATGATTGTTGGTTCCTTAGCATGATGAAAATAAATATTTAGAAAATCAATTTGATGCGACGGTACACACACGTGAACACATAAGCTAGTTTTCACACGATTTTAAAATTGTATAGTTTCAAGAAAAAAAAAACTTTGATTTTGTCCGAATTAAGCACAAAAGTTCACTATTAAATGGTTTCACAGATAACAAATTGTTTTTTACGAAATGAAACAAACTACAAAACTGATTAATTATTAATTGAAAAGTCAAATATGAAAATAAATATTTAGAAATTCAATTTGATGCGACGGTACACACACGTGAACACATAAACTAGTTTCACACGAATTCAAAATTGTATAATTTCAAGAAAAACTTTGATTTTGTCCCTATTAAGCACAAAAGTTCACTAATAAATGGGTTCACTGATAACAAATTGTTTGTTACGAAATGAAACAAACTACAATTTGTCCAAGTTTCACCACGTGATCACTTCACTTCAATGTTTTTCACAAACAAAAGTTTCTATTATTTTCCGGAATTGAAACCAACGCCCTAATCCTATTTATCCGGCTCGAAGGACCAATGTTTGATTGCGTTCGATTTGAGGATAGGCTTCGAGGTGGTTTTGAGTGATACACAAAACTTTTGTTTACGAATTTATTGACAAAAAATGGTAATTAAAATAATTCTACAATTTTATTAAATCCGTTGAAATAAACTCAAAATATATACATTAACAAATACAAAACGATAAACTACACTAATAAACACAAAAATATAATTGATTTATTCGATGATTGCTTGGATAATCCAAGTTGATTATAGCCACGTGCACCTTTAACGCTGTTGTTAACTAGATTGATTCTGATGGCGGTCGATGCTCACTGATCACCAACACCCATTGATGAAGGTCTCGCTGATTGGCTGGCAGCCATGATGGTAGGAATGCTCAATTCAACAAACCACCGAATTTGGAGTCGATTGAAATGAGCATATAAAGTGAGAAGAAAGAAAAAAAAAGAAGATATTACAATTTTGCATCCAGTGAGATTTGAACCGGGGACCTTTTGGTTGTCAGTCAGATGATCTACCGACTGCGTCACCATGACTCTTGATATTAGTAGCGATAAAATAGTATCTGTTGTAGATACTTTAAACATGTGGCAAACCCGATTTTTTGGAACAAATATTCGCCGAATTTCAGGAAGGAGAAACTCGCAAAAAGAATTTAATTCTCTACGATGTTGATGAATCCTCGTCTGTCCATCCTCAAGAGAGGCTCGATCACGACATTAAAATGGTTGGAGATATTGTTAAAAGTGTCATACCAACATTTAATAAGCCGCTCAGAACTTTCAGGCTAGGTAAACACCCAACTCCCGGCAAATGCAGGCCTATTAAAATTATCTGTGAAAGCGAAGAAGATGCAAACGTATTAATTTATAACTTTCGCTCTGCTAGTAACGCAAACAAAATATTGGTATCCGTCAGAAATGACCGAACCAAAATGCAACAAAATCATTATAAATTAGTAAAAGAAGATTTAAATAAGCGGATATCATCAGGTGAGGCTAACCTCATAATTCGGCACATCAATGGTCTACCACAAATTGTTCAAAATCAACAACAAAAAAACTTGTAAATTACGGTTCAAATCCTCTATTTTCGTTATTGTGTCAGAATGTTAGGGGCCTTAATTCAAAGTTAAATAAACTCAGAAGTGCAATTCCTGTTACTGGTTGTGATATAATAATTATAAATGAAACTTGGTTATCATCTAATATTTTGGACTCGGAACTTGGTTTTGATAATTACTGTGTTTATAGATGTGATGTGAACAGTACAAACAAGTATCAAAACTCATGGTGGTGGTGTATTGATGGCAATTCACAACCATATTAGCTCTTCACGTTTTTATTGTCCAAATCTTCAAAATATTGAACATGTTTTTGTGTCTACTGTCATCGGTGCTACCAAATACATTATTGGTACTGTTTACATCCCACCTAATCAAAAAACTGACATCTACCAAAAATTATGTGATGAAGTGGAACAAATTTGTAATCAAAATCCTTTTACCAAAGTTATCGTATATGGTGACTTTAATCTACCCGATTGGCCAATACATCCTGAAGAATATACTGTTCCAACTCATCTAACATCTTCAACACGTATAGTTTTTGATTCCTTCATTAACGTTCTTGGCTTAGTGCAGGTGAATCAGACAGTAAACTGTTTAGGCAGGGTGCTTGATCTGGTATTTACTAATACTAATGTAGTGGTTAAAAAATCGAATGTTAATCTTGTTAACGAAGATAATTATCATCCAACTCTCAATATTTATGCGTATTATCAGTCTTCTCCTGATCATAATCTTGAATTCAACAGTATTGAATATAATTTTTCCAATGGTGACTACGAATCAATGAATAATTATTTACTTCATTATCCGTGGAATACTATGTTTAATTTATCAAATGTAGATGACTGTGTTAATTATTTAAATAGCATCCTTCCATTAGCTATTGATGTCTATGTGCCGAAAATTGTCACTAAAAATTCATCCTTGTATCCCAAATGGTTTTCATATGAACTAATTAAAAAAATACGGCAAAAGAAAATGTATCACACTCTCTACAAACAAAGCACCAAAACTGAATATTATAACAATTTTTCACATCTCAGAGCTGAATGCAAAAAGCTATCCGCACTTTGCTACAATAGCTATCTTGAAAAAACAGAAAATTCAATTCAAAATAACATAAAAAAGTTCTGGAACTACATAAATTCAGTAAATTCAAATACAACTTTGCCTTCGATTATGTACTACAATAATGATACTGGTCATAATGGAAACGAAATTTCCAATCTTTTTGCAAAATACTTTGCTTCTGTTTATGAACCCAACACTGCAGTATCGTCAGTCTCTAGATCTACAGACAATAATTCCAATATACACATAAATAATTACTACATTTCTTTTATTGATATAGAGGTTGCAATATCAACATTAGATAAACGAAAATCTTCTGGTCCAGATAATATTTCTCTAATTTTGGTGAAAAGTTGTACTTCTTCTCTTTTTCCTGCTCTTCACTATATTTTCAATCTGTCTTTTAAAACTGGAATCTTTCCTACATCTTGGAAATATAATTACGTCGTTCCTATCTTTAAGACTGGCGAAAAGTCCTCAATTTCAAATTATCGACCTATTTCCATCCAGTCCGTATTCCCAAAACTGTTAGACTTTATAATATGTGAGAAACTGCGTAGTGATTTACAATTCACTATCATACCTCAACAACATGGTTTTTGTCCTAAAAAGTCAACTATTACCAACCTTCTTACTTTCCAAAATTTTATTTTGGACAGCTTCAACTCTGGACATCAAGTAGATGCAATATATTTAGACTATGCAAAAGCTTTCGATAAAGTAAATAATTCTTTACTTATTTCAAAATTGATAGCCCTGGGTATCTCGGAACCGTTTAGTAAATGGTTGCGCAGTTATCTAACAAATAGACAGCAAATTGTAAAAATAAAATCCTTTACATCACTCCCCTTTCATGCTTCTTCCGGTGTCCCCCAGGGATCCCATTTAGGCCCTCTTCTATTCCTTATGTTTATAAATGACATTTCGTATATTTTTCCAGATTCCAATTTTTTACTCTTCGCTGACGATCTTAAAATATACTCTAGAATCTCTTCTATTTCCGATTGCAACAAGCTTCAATCGACATTAAACAATCTTATTGCTTGGTGTTCCTCAAATTATCTTCATTTAAATATTTCCAAATGTTCTATTATTTCCTTCTCTCGTCTTCATCAGCCAATCCAGTTCTCCTACTATCTTGCCAAATCTCCTCTCGTTAGGGTAAGTTGTATCAAAAACTTGGGTGTAATATTTGATAGCAAGCTTACGTTTAATAGTCATATACTTACAGTAAGAAATCACGCCATGAAAATGTTAGGCTTCATAATACGAAATTCGTACAACTTTAAAAACCCTCTTAGCTTTGTTGTTTTATATAAATCATTAATTCAACCAATTCTTGAATACGCTTCCCCGGTGTGGAATCCTACTTACCTTAATAACAATACACTCCTTCAGTCCGTTCAAAACAAATTCCTAAAAAAACTTGCCTTCAAATCTAATCTAATACCCGACGATAACTCCTATACTGTCCTTAGAAATATGTACAACATCCCTACCCTCCAATCTAGAAGGGAATACTTTGATATTATTTTTATATTCAAATTACTCCACAACCTCATCGATTCCCCTGAACTCCTTTCCCTTTTACAACTTCAAGTCCCTTCTATTACACTTAGAACCCCAAAACTATTTTACATCCCACCTCAGAAATCCAATTACATGCTTTCTTCCCCTATGACCCGAATGATGTTGAGATGTAATGACATAGGCATTAGTTTAGATCTGTTCAATTCTAGCACAAGCATTATAAAATTCAAAAATATACTTCGCACTCATATTAGTTAAATTTGTTACTCTTATTAATTTATATTTATATTATTACATTGTTCATAATTATTGTTTTTGTTATTGTTATTGCTATTATCATATTTATTTTAATTGTTAAATTTTGATAGTTTTTACATTTTTCTATTTCTGTTATTTATTTCTTACTACTTGCACATAAATTTTTGTATTATTTTGTGTAAATGGATTTGTTCCGTAAATAAATAAATAAATAAATAAATAAAAGATAAAACAAACATTTATGGTATTAGACAGAATGAAAATGGTGAGTGGAAAATTGGTAATACAAATGCTGGTTTTCATGATGATCACAACTATCTTGATGGAAAGAAAATGTTTCAACTCACTAATGGATTGTGTGAATTGTTATTTAAGAAAACACCGCAAAACTTTGAAGAAAACGATTTGAAAATGTATAAAAATATATTAGAATTAATAAATGCACATCGTAAAAAATTTAAAAATAATGCTCAAATTGATGGGAATCGTAGTCGAAAATATCAAAATTGTTTCATGAGGGTGAGACACACTGATCCAAATAAATTAATACAACGTCTTAAGCTTTTAAATTCGAAAAAGCTCGCTGGAAATTCAGGCTAAGAAAATGAGATAATAAGCATTTTATCAGAATTGAGAGGGCGTGGTATTATAGCTTAATTTTTCTCTATTTATAAAACAAATCGTTAACGGTTAAATTATTATCAGAATGAATGTCAACGTGAATACATATGCTTCATATGCAATATTTTTAATATTAATTGTTAATTTATTGTAAAAAATTATAAATAACATTGCATTTAATCAGTGTATAATGGAAAAATCAGAAATTGTAAATGAAATTCCTAAACCTACCAGAGTAAACTTTCCTAGACGAAAATATAAACTATTTGGAATAGATGATTTATTTGAAGTTGATTTAGTAGAAATGACAAATTATTCCAAAGAAAATAATGGCTATAAATATATACTTACTGTAATCAATTGTTTTTCTAAATTTGCTTATTGTGAACCTCTGAAAACAAAAACTGGGAAAGAAGTAACAAATGCATTTGAAAAAATATTGGAAAGAACTACACCACCTAAGAATCTGCATGTTGATCAAGGGAAAGAATTCTTCAATTCACATTTTCTGAAGTTAATGAAAGAGTATAAAATTAATATTTATCTACATAAAATAAGTTATTCTACAAAAAAATGTGCAATTATAGAACGTTTCAATAGAACATTGAAAAATATGTTATATAAACAATTTTCACTTAATGGATCATACAAGTGGGTTGATATTCTTCAAAAAATGGTTGCGGTTTATAACAATAAAACACATCGGACAATAGCTATGAAACCAAGTGAAGTTACTAAAACCCATGAGGAGGAATTATTAAAAACTGCTTATAATAATCAACCATCCAAGCAAAAAAATGAAAAAAAAAATTTTTCTGTTGGTGATTTTGTACGCATATCCAAATACAAACATATATTTGAAAAGAAATACACGCCAAATTGGACAATGGAAGTTTTCAAGATTACAAAAGTACAATCATCACATCCATATACATATCTATTGGAAGACTTGAAAGGAAATCCAATATTTGGATCATTCTACCAATATGAATTATGGAAAACAAATTATCCAGATATATATTTAGTTGAAAAAAAATTTTAAAAAGGAGGAAAAATATGGTGCTTGTAAAATGGTTGGGGTTCAAGGATTCTCAATGGATACCTCAAAAGGATTTATTATAACAAAAATGAAATGTCGCTATAAATAAAATATTTTTTTTATTATTACATTTTTAAACAAGAAATATTTTCCATATTTTTAACACAAATAATTAAAATGCTTTAATTTCTATCTATGTAATGGGTCTAGTTGAGTAAATAAATCTCTAAGTAGTTGCTTAGCTAGATCCCTTTGCATATTAATAAATTATTTCAATAGATGGTGGGAGTGATTTCAGGTTCACTATATATTTACATCTTTTTAATTCAAAAATTATTAATTAGTAACCATCGCGAAACTGTAAACGTTAACAATGGCTCAGAAGCAGGTTGATCAATATTATCTAAATATGAAAAAAGATGTATTATTAAAATCTTTAATTCAGTTGAATAAATGTGAAACAAAATTTATTATTATTGGAATTTCACCTTTTGATTTATCAAATATAATGCAAATTAAAACACATCGTGGTCAATTTATAAATTTTACTAAATCGCAATGGATACAACTCTTAAATAATCAACAAATTATTTTGGATTATATAAATAATATAAATAACTTTCTGGTGGATATTGTAATTGGTGATGTTACTATTTCTCCCATGATTGTTATAACAAGAAAATAATTAAGTTTTCATCGAGTAATTCTACTATCTTTCTGGGCGATGAAACAGTTAAAAAAATGTTTAAGGTAGAAAAAATTATTGACATTCAATTTTCAATATTGGAATCATTAAATATTCCTGGTTATATGCAAATGGTGACTAACAAATTCCTGGCAGAGGAAAACTCACAAGCACAATTTGGGAATTGGCGTCCAAATATTTCATCAGTGATTGAACAAGAAAAAAATCTACTATTGAAGAAATTTTTATTGGAATTGTTAATGGAATATCCTGACATTATAGAAAAAAATTTACAAATTTCTCCTCTTACCTTAAATTATTATATTGATTATTAACAATTTTGTACTATTATTTAAAATAAATATAATCTGAAAAAATTAAAAAGAGGTTGTTATTAAGTAAAACAAAATCCTTATTTAGATGATATTTTTATTAAAAACATATAAAATTTATGAAAAACATACAAAAATTAACAAAAAGTAAAAAAATTGACGTAAATGTTATAAAATTGATAAAAATGTTATAAAATTGATGAAAACATCACAAAATGTTGTAAAAGATAACAAAAATTGATGAGAAAATTTTTTCAAATTATACCCGCATCTTCGGCGCTTCTTTTCAAAATCATTTTTTATTTAGTTAAATCTATAACAGTGTTGATTTTTGTTTGGCAATATTTTATCTTCTTGTCAGTAGCTTGTTTATTGGGTTGGGGTTGCAGACAGGTTTTTTTTTTTTTATATATTTTACGATGTGAAAACCTCGATGGTTGATATATGAGTGCTTTAGATTCGTTAAAAGGAGAATCATATGTTGATGGATTTGAATATTCCCTGAATTGATCGATGGAAGGTTCAAATATTGATGAATTTTGGTTGGTGGAATTTATAAATGGTTCCAACTCCGCAAGATATATATTGCTTAGTGAAGAAGGATTAAATTCTAGATCTAAATCTAATGGAAGATAATTTTCCATGTCTATTATAGGAAAATCATCAGCAGGTTTGGGAATATTTTTTGGTGCAACAAGAATTCCCAGTCTGTGGGATTCCTGCTCTAGCTCTATAGCAGTTTGAATTAATGCATCATTGGTTGTTTCACATTCCCAGTCTGGGACTAACTATTAAAAAATAACAGAACAAACAAAAAATATCAGAAAAGAAAAAACAATTAAAAAATTATATAAAAGCATACCTGAGTTATATTTTCCATTTGAAAACTGGGCCTTTTCAAAAACAATTGACAACTAATAAGATTGAAATTTTATACTACTTATTTATATCATTTTCAATAACCGTCTCTCATATGGATAAAATATATACCTGCTTTTTAGTTATAATATCTAACAAATTTTTAAACATATTTGTTTAATGAGGTAGTTTATATGCAGAATGAAATTTAATAAATATTTTTGAAACTAAACAAGTGATTACAAACTATTTACTAAGTTAATTGATTAACATCTGACACCTACTGTATGATTTGCGTCTAATTTACCTCCTCACAGGTAAACAGTGATATTTGCAACAAAATGCTTCAAACAAAAGTTGTTTATTTAAAAACAAAAAAAAAAAAAAAAAAAACACATTTTTTTTTTATTTACACTTTTGTTCTATCACTAAGGGTTAGAAGATGGATCCTAAAGATCCATGAGCCAATTGCTCATTTACGAACTCGATCTCACTTTTTCAGTCCTAAGCACTGTATGAAAATTTCGTCTTGATATCTCTTTTTTTGTTTTTGAGTGATTGTGTTAACCAAAATAATTAACTAATTAGGTAATTTTATGATCACCTATAGCAAAATTTTTATTGTAGTGTCAATATTTTTAAGTGTTACAAACTTGGGATTAAACTTAGTATAGCATGTATATTTCATATATGTATATGCATGGTATAACAACCTTGAAAATTTCTTTTTTTCTCATGAGATGAGTATGCAAAGTTGCTATTAGTAAAATAACTATTAACAGGTCAAGCACAATTTTCTTTAAAATGTATTGATTTGCATGTGATTATTTTTGTGTATAGTTATCTCCATTAAATTATTCTTTTTTTGACATTTACTTTTATGGAATGGAATTTTTTCCTTACATAACAATCCCGGATATCGTATTTAATTGAAAATGTGTAGATGTTTTTATAGGTAATTAAACTTTTAGCATAAAAAATTTTTTGAAAAAAAAATGGAGTATTCATTCCCAAATAAGGCAGTATATAAGCTTGAATAATTTGCTCCATCTTTAGCACAAGTTAAAATTTTTTTATCTTATTTTTAAGAAAATAAAATAACTACAAAAATGTCCTGTGTACAATTGAAATTCAATATTATAAATATAAAAGTTAGTGAAGTAACAATTATTAAAAATGGAGAAGAAAAGGAGAGGTTGTATATTAGTGGATATTGGAAATTGAAGTTTTTCGGAGGATGGTCAAATGAAATGAGAATAGGAGAAATAAAGAGGAGGATAGAGACAATCCTCTCATATGAGGGGATTAATTCAGTACATGTGGATGAAGAGGCAGAGAAAATTCTCTGTCAAAATTTATTTAATAAAATAGATGTAGCTGTTATGTGGGATTGTAAGCATTGCAAATTTGGAAATGTTAATGGAATATCCTGATGTTATAGAAAAAAATTTACAAATTTTTCCTCTTACCTTAAATTATTATATTGATTATTAACAATTTTGTACTATTACTTAAAATAAATATAATCTGAAAAAATTAAAAAGAGGTTGTTATTAAGTAAAACAAAATCCTTATTTAGATGATATTTTTATTAAAAACATATAAAATTTATGAAAAACATACAAAATTCACAAAAAGTAAAAAAATTGACGTAAATGTTATAAAATTGATGAAAAACATCACAAAATGGTAAAAATTTAAAAAACTTTACTTAAGTTTGAGTTCTGGTTTATTTGGTCAGTTATATCCCAAAAGAAAAATACAATGATGAAAAAGTTTTTTGTTGGAGTTATTAATTAATAATCCCATTGTGTTGGAAAAAAATTTACAAACTATCTCCCCTTATTTAACATTGAATTATTACACTAAATATTAACTATTTTGTACTATTTTGTACTATTATTTTAAATATATGTAATCTGAAAAACTAAAAAATTGGTTTAAATAAAAATCCTTGAGATTATTTTTAATTTTTTTATTTAAAAAGTTCCAAATGTTGAAAAATATAATATTTAAAAAAAATTGAAAAATATTATATAAATAAATGATATATAAAAAAGAAAAATATTATGCAAAAAATAGGTGCGGGAGGAGAGGAGAATACTTGCAGCATTTACTTTGTTGATTACACTGTAAAAAAATATTTAGCAGCTGGAAATTTTTTTTTTTTATAATGTTGTAAATGTAAATTTTTACCTGTTTGATTCTTTTTGTGAAATTCTTTTCCTACATCTATTTTTAATGTATATCATAATATGCACTGCTTCTATTTTCAATTCTGTCTACAATGGAGTATGGAAGGAAATCCATACTTCTCAAAATTTCTTCTCCCAGGCTCAATAGACCCTCAAATTCTTCATGAATCATATTGCTATTGGATTAAAAAAATTATAAGTTTTTAAGGTATTTTTTTTTTATTTATTATTTTTTTTAACTCACGTTACATTCTCGCATATTTTAGTATTGTTTATTTCACTGTAAAAAAATGTATACAAAGTATCTTGATATGATGTAATTAAAAGTGATTTTTAAAAAAATGAAAAACTTACTCTGAATTCAACATAGTGCAATTATTCAGTATAATGCAATTTTTAGATATGATACTGTAAATAAAAATCGAAATTATATAAAAAAATATTTATAATGTTCAAGTTTTACTCACTCTTTATAATAAAACTCCTTGATGATGCCTAGGTTTATTACTAGGCTTATTATTATAAGCACAATTATGATGGTATTTTTCTCCATCTCGAATTAAACACTCTAAACTGAAGCTCAAATTAAACACTCTGAACTGAAGATTGATAATGAGCGCTAAAAGTTTTTTGATTTTATATCTAGCTTCTAGTGTGTAAAAATTCGAAGTAAGCATAAATGAAAAGCAATACGTTTCTTTATTAGATAGGACTACTTAAAAATGTTTATTTTTCTTTATGTTAAAAAATTATACCTAAGAAGCTTAAATTGGTTTATTGTATTAATATTTTTGTCTTATGATTTCATCCTATTTCAATGATAGATGAAACATTTACAAATAGTACATTTTACATAAGTTGAATTATAGATATATGGTAAATTTTGAATAAACTGAACATCCAATTTTTTATGCTTAATTTCCCTATATAAGAACAACATATTTTTAGTGAAAACATATTATAGATATGAGTTTGACTATTGTTGATTTGCATGGGTTTAAAGATGATGATAATAATTTTATTTTAAAAGAAATTGCAATTCTAAAAAATGGTGATGAAATTTTACACTTTATAGTGAAACCACCATATAGAAAGGAGTTTCTGGGGGGAAAAGCACAAAGATCGAATCAGTGGTTGACCAACTATTACCATTGCCTTGATTGGGAGGATGGTTTTGCAGAATTAGAAGATGTGAAATTTATTGTTAATTCCATTTTAAAAAAAGAAGAAACTGACAACATTATTGTGAAAGGTAATGAAAAAGTTGAGTGGTGTGCAGAGTTATTTAATGTTGTGGTATCCAATATTGAAGATATATGGCATTTTGACGAGGAGCTATATAAAGAAAGTGAGAAAAAGTGTTTCAATAGATGTTTAATGCATAAGGGTAAATGTGCAATTACAAATGTTTATAGAATCCATGACTCTTATCGCGAATAGATAAATTATATGTATATGGAAGTATAAAAAAATAATCATACAAAGAAAAAATTAGAAGAGTCTATTTTAGTTGATTATTAATATATATGTAGTAATCTGTATATGGAAGTATTAAAAAAATAAATTCTTTCTTAATAATCATATTCTATAATAATAAATAATGATACAATGTAAAAAATCATGTGTGGTTAGGTCATTAGTAATGAAAAAAGTTATTGTATACCATGTGTATTATTTAATGTAAATTTAATGCACTGTATATAACTAATGTATTTAACGTTAGCCATGTATTTCTATCTATGTCAAATAAATTATTATAATTATTATTATTTTGATTAAAATATATATTTTTGTTAACCTGCAAATGTTTGAATATTGGGAGGGATTTTTTTTTGGGGATATAAAATCGCGTTAATTGCTGTTAAATACATCTGTTTGAAACATGTTGGCTAGTTTACGTAAGTTAACAATTGAAAGCCTCGACAATGAAATACAAGAAGATGAATATAATGTGCATTTAGAGTTCTACATTGCAGCGCTTCGATATGGTAATCTTCAGCTAATAGAATACATTTTAGCAAAATATCCAAAATTTATTCTATCAAGTTTTTTATCTATGGCTGTCAAACGAAATCATCGCCATATAATTTATTGTTTAATTAAATATAAAATAATACACATCCACCAACTCAAACAACATTTTCAAGAAATTAAGGAATCATTCAACGGATCAACTGAATTTGATGGAGTAATTGAAGTATTTTTAAAGAAAAATAGCTTAGACAAATATTTGTATGATGGATTAATTACATGCACAAGCCATGGTAGAGTTAAAGCATTGGAATGTCTTATTAATACATGTAAAGCAAGAAATATAAACCTGAAATTTTATCCATTTTTAAAAAATCTAGATATATGGATATGGTTGTTGAAGAAAATTAAGTCTCCTGTGAATGCTAATGGTGAATTTATACAAATAGATCAAACTGGGGAAGATGTTTGCGGGAGCGAGAATTGGTCAGCAAGCAATAATATTAGTGATTATCTAAAAATAAAGGAATTATTATTAAATGAGTTTAAAATTATACAATAAAATAAATTTTTTATACTTTGAAAAAAATAAACATAAATATTTACATAATAAGTATTTTTTTTTAAAAACACCTCTCATAATAACCTGTGACAAAATTTAAAATACCGATTTACTATATGTCAACGTACTATGGCTGTTTAACATATCAAGTTTCCATAAATACTTCAAGTTTATTGAAAATAGAATAGAATAAATTAAAGATGTCCTTCACTATTTTCAGGTGCAAAGTTTATTAATCTTATCAAGATAATTATATTCATATTATAATTGAAAAAACCAGTTTTGAAAGTTTTCATGTATACAACTTTTTTGACTTATACTTAACTAGCCTCTGTGGCCGAGTGGTTAAGTATTTAGACTGCTATCTCTTGTTTTTTTAAAAAAAGTATATTTCTATACTAACATCTTCACTTCATACTTCAATTGGGCAGCAACTACCGAGTGAGCAGGTTCTCTCATTGTTGAATTAATTGTTGAAAGAATACGTCATCATCAGTTCAATGAACTCAAAATTGCATTCCTAAAAGTGCATCCCCAAAAGTAAACAATGCAATGACCCTTCGAGCAATGCACTTTCCCAAAAAAATGCATCCAATGCAGTTCAATGACCTCTCTCAGACAATGCACTCAAGGTCGTATAAGAAAACTATGTCACAGTCCAAAGTCCAAAATGTTTTTGAATCGGCATTTTCCTACTACTGGCTGAAAACTGATTGTCTATGTGGTTTTGTTTTCAAACAAACTGAAACTAAATATTTTCGTGAAAAAATTGTAAAATTCTGATTCTTCTGATTCTCTACTTAAAGGAAGGTGAGCTACAATGATCCCCTTTTATTTATAGCCAAAATATTCGATATATGTATAACTTCGAAATATTTTTTGTTTCTTTATTCAAGTGTTGCCATATTGGCTTGCTAAACGCGTAAAGTAGGGGATGCCACAAAGAAAAACATGTAAGGTTTTCAATGTTTCAATCATATACTGTCAATGATGCATAAAATAAACTGATATAAACAGTGAGGGTGGTTCAAAGTATATTAGGATGTGAGTCATGGTACGTTATGTTGTTGTATCATTTAGTCATATACATCGCACACCTTTATCGATACATGTTTAACATTTCTATTTTCAAAAGATACATAGTATTAAGAAATGGCAGTGCTTATAAAAAGAGACAATTTCCGTTGTAATATTCTCTAAAATGGCTTTAGAAATCACATAAATGTAAATTCTAGGTACTACACCTTTCCCTATATATAAGAAAAAATTTCTGTTATTTTCTTTTGATTAAGAACCTTGTTTCACTTCCATTTTCAAACTGTAAGGTAGTCTTGAAGTCTGTTGGAATCATTGTGAAGAAAATGAGAAAGTTAATTACATAACAAATAGTCTTCTGGAGCAATCGGGTAATTTTAATAATTTTGATATAACCTTTATCGTTCTCACCATTGAGTGAATTTAATGACACTTCCCAAACTAAAAACCAGATATGAGCTGTTCATAAAATCACTTAATAAGTTCATTTCCGGTTGTCCGTCCGTCTGCTTGTCTGTCAACACGATAACTCAAAAACGATAACAAGCGTGTTTAGGACGTAAAAAGTGAATTCGAGTTCGTAAATGAGCAAAGTAGGTCGATTGGCTCTTGGGTCCGTAGGATTCAACTAGTAAACCGTTAGAGATAGAACAAAAGTTTAAATATAAAAATATTCCTTATAAAAAGTTAAACAACTTTTGTTTGACCGACCCTGGTCACTATCCATAAGCTTTCCAATGAAAATTGCGGTTAGGTATTGTATACAATAATTACATGTATTTGAAACATATAATACTGATCTACCCCCACCCCTTTCTGCCATATTAAAACACATCATATATGAGTAAAAAAAATAAATAAAAAGTTTATTTTTTTATACAAATAATATATTATATACCTTATATCATATATTATAGCTCTAGTCATGGTATTTGACTGGTGTATAATTTTTTAATTGTACCTTGTCTGCATAAACAAACAAAATAATGCTAGATTATTTTAACTAATTAAATTTTAGTTTTATATATTTTTTATTTATATAAAATATAGAGGATGGATTATATCTAGGCAATCGAATAAATCCATCAGATATGTAGTCTTGCTTTATATAAAGCACGTAACATATTGAAACACAGTAAGCTTCAAAAAAAACACTGAGAAAAAATTACAATTGAAATTTACAAAATTTAATAAAGCCCCATTTGAAACATATCTAAAAATTCTCTCCATTAAATTGCCTTTTACTTTAAAGAATTTTCCAAACTGAGCCGATTTGGAATTTTTAGTTTTTTCTGATACGGAATCCTAAACTTGCACTTGAAAGATAGCTAAGAACACTCTCCATTAAATTATCTTTCAAACAAAACCAAAAACATCAAAATCGGTTCATCCGTTTAGGCGCTACGATGCTACAGAAAGATAGACACACACACATAGCGTTCAAACTTTTTAACCGACTTCAAACAAAAACGGAGGAGGTTTTTTTATGTTTGTTACCTCAGAACTTTTGACTGCGTGAACCGATTTTGATGAGTCTTTATCTGTTTGAAAGCTGATGCTTCCCGTGTGGTCCCATTTCATTTTGGTTTAGTTCTGATAACGGCATCCATGAGAAAACCATAAGAGTCTTAAATTTGCATTAAGTATGCATGACAAGAGGACGAATAACTCAATATCAAGCCAACCGATTTCGATGATTTTTTTTTTTTAGTAACAAATTAGTTAGTGTATTCACTAAAAATCACAAAATAAAAAAAAACTTTTAACAAAAAGAAAACCGACTTCAAAAGAAAAACTTTTCCAAAACAAATTAAAATCCACTAAAAATTAAAAAAATAACGATAATATAATGTAGTTAAAATTATTGTTACTATTGGAGTCGGTGTCAGTCAAGGAAACAACTTTGACAGAACAGTTTGCTACATTAGCTTGGCTGACATCGACTCCAAAAATAACGATAATTTTAACTACATTCAATTATCGTTATTTTTTTACTTTTAGTGCATTTTAATTTGTTTTGGGAAAGTTTTTCTTTTGAAGTCAGTTTTCTTTTTGTTAAGAGTTTTTTTTAAATTTAGTTCGGGGGTTAAAAATAATGACAATCTCATCTTGAAGTTGGCTGTTTCATATTGAAACAAAGTAAAAATACTTTCAAACAATTTCTTAATGATTGGAAGAAGTACAACTAAATATTTGTATTTACAATAGAATGGGATTGCAATTAAAATATGAATTCATTGATACAAAATCACTGAAGTTAAATAAACAAAATCATTACTTCTATGAAAGATATTGATTTTAGTTTAAAGTCATGGATTTTATTGATGGAAAATAAAATTGAACTTGAAATACATTATCGTGTAAATATCTCGGAAAATACCCATATAATCGTCAAATGACGGTGCTGACAAATCGTTAATAGCTCTAAATATAGTAAATAAGTTCACCCCTGAACATAAACATTTGATATCACAAAATTAAATATAACGCTCGATTACAATCCAAGATTATGTAAATTTTTCAGTTCGAAAAATATAAAATTGAAATAAATAAGATTGCGTGTCGCCGCCTACGTATTTTTAATAATATCTTGTAAGTAAAAAAACATAACCTTAAAATAAAAAAAAAAAACTACATTGTTAAAATAAGAGACACAAAATTTTTAAGAAAAACAAAATAATTAAAATAATGCACGTACATTTATACAGACACATAGTTTGCTCTTTTTAAGGGTTAAAAAACAAGGATAATGTTATTACACTATGATAAAATTATCTTTTTCTACGTATACTAAATTTTCTACACATTTTAACTAGAACAGGTTAGATATATATACAGGGTGTTGAAAAAGCTTAATACCTGCCTGAATTTTAGGAAATAATGGCTGAAAAAAGGCGCAAGTTATAGGATTTTGCTCGTACAAGGCCTTGTAATATAAATGAATAAAAAGCTTGTAAAGTGCTTCCCTGATCACGTTGGGGTCCCCAAATTAATGTTGCCACAGTTGAAAAGAAAATAATTAAATAAAATGTTTGATTTTTTTTAATATGAAGTTGGACTAGGCGTGGGGGGTGTTTACCCGATATTTCGAAAACCAAGGCAGATATCGAAAAATTTTATTCTTATTTTTCGTCTATATTCATGAAGTTATAACAAAATTCATTATTAAAGTTGAAAATAAGGTACAAATAATTACAACCCTAAATCAAAAATTGCCTTGGTGCTCGTACTACCTTAAGAATATAATTTTAAACAAGTGAAAACACACAATTGACTGGGTAAATTGTTGAAATACCTGTTGATTACACTGTCACATTACACATATACTCAGTGTCACACATACATAACTTATATGCCCTATATATTGCATTATATTGTATTGTATTATATTCCCATATAATACATATCATACAATTTGCGCCTAATTTGCGCCCTCACGGGTAAACAGTAATGTTTACGAAAAAATGTTTCAAACAAAAGTTGTTTATTTTTTTATAAGGAACCTTTTTTACATTTAAAGTTTTGGTCTCTAACGGTTTACAAGATGGGTCCTACGAACCCAAGAAACAATTTACCTATGTTTCTCATTTACGAACTCGACCTCACTTTTTACGTCCTGAGTACGCTGTAAAAATTTCAGCTTGGTATATTTTTTCGTTTTTGAGTTATCGTGTTGACAGACAGACGGACAGTGTACCAATTCAATATTTTTAAGCGTTACAAACTTGGGACTTAACTTAGTATACCTTGATATATATTACATATATACATGGTATAAAAATTGATTGATTGAGTTTGATTGTATGAGCGAAATTCTCCAACTTTTGTCTTGATTAATTTAATTTTAATTTATTTTTATTTTTTTTTTTTTCGAAATATCAAGGTCTACCTCGAACTTTTTGAACACCCCAAATACATAAACACATTACACTTTACTTATAAAATTATAAAATATGCTTATTCTGCATTAAATTGTTTGTCGTAAATGATATTATTATTTAGTTTTAAAAGATTAGTACAATGATTTTGATATTATAGTTGGTATATTGTGGGAGTAGTAAAAACTTAACCAGTTACTAAATTGTACACTCATATTCATAAAACTTGATCTTAGAATCTTAAAAACGTACACGGGGATTAGTTTAAGGATCCCAACTCATTTGGGAAAGTTTGCGGATTTCAAATATGTAAATACTTAAAAACAATAAAAATAAGTCATAATAAACAAATAATTAATCGATTCGGGGATCATGATGATTAAATTTTTGGAAGGTGGTCATGTATAAAATTTTGATAAAAAATAATATTTGTATCACGTAAATGTTTTTTAATGCTTTAAAAATATCGTAAAAGATAAAATTTATACATCAACTTGACTAGTTTTTGACGTTTAAATGTCAAGAACCAAAGTTCTTTTACTTTTTCTTTTTGAAAAGCTCCGTAAACTCTGTTTTGCATAAACAGAATCTGTGATAAATTTTCTTGATGATGAAAACTTTTTGAAGCTCAATCACCGATTAATTTTTGTACAATTAACATTATTGTGAGTTCTTCCATAAGATACTGTGTTAAAAATCACAATTTTAAAATGAAATAATTCACAATTTTGCCGCGCAAGAGGCGCTAAAACTGTATTTATTGTCAAGGGTATTTGAACTAAACATTTACCGTAAAAAAATTAACATTCACCGTTCTTGCTCAAACAGCCGAAGTATTTTAATGAGGGCGGAAATATAACTGTAGTGATGGAGTTCTACTGCTCACTAAAGTTTTTTTATTCTATGAAATATCTAGATTCTTGGAATACCTACTTTTTGGATTACAATCAATACCAGGTAACAAAGTTTAACTAGAAACTTTTTAGGAAAAAAATTTTGTAGCAAGAAAATACTGACAAGCTCTTATGTGATCATCACTCGTAGAGAATTGGATTATGTCGTAATCATTTTGAATACGTTCAATTAATTATATAACGGTTTGTACGCCATACAATAGTATGTGTATATTCTTTATGATCGTCTCTCAAACAGTTGAATATATTTTAAAGGCATGCGAATTTAACGAATAGCGTATAATTTTATTTGTTTTATTGTCATTATTATATAATATGATCTTAAACACTAAATAATGCTCGCAAATTTTTACGCGAAATTTCATACTTAATATATTATACAACAGAATTAATGCGAGCTATTCACTAGGACTGATTTTAAAGATTAAGATGTGAACTTAAGGTAGTACTATCGGTAATAGACTTTGCACTTAGAATTTAATGAAACTTGGCATAGTTGTCCATTATTATATCATAATTAACCAGTTAAATTTTAGGGGCCTTCAGAGAACTGAAAATCTGAACGTCCAGTTTTGTGAAATAAAATAAAATCTGTGATTTCCCATAAGGATCAATGTTAAAATATCTTTTTTCAGTTCTCTGAAGGCCTCTAAAAATTAAATTAGCTGGTTAATTATGATATAATAATGGACAACTATGCCAAGGTTCATTAATTTCTGAATTCAAAATCTATTACTGATAGTACTACCTTAAAAAAGAATGATAAATTTAAAATGTAGCTTGTATTTAAATGAAAAAAATTCGTAGTACAGGAGCTGCGTTAGCCAAGCAAATTCCCTCAAAGATTGGCAAAATAATAACTAAGCGTCTAGAAAAATAATCACTATAGTAGGTACTTTTTTGTTTAAAGCTTTTTGCTGTTGCAAATATTCGAATATTCAAAAGTTTCTACTGTGTGTACCGCCCCACCCTTTGTTTATCGGTCGACTTCTCTCATTAATGAAATTGACCTTTCAAATATCAAAACCTTTCTTGGTAACAAATTTTATCCAAATCGGACTTAAGTTGCGACCACTAGAGAGTTTACAGACACATTAACGTGTAGCTGTAGATATATAAATATAAATTTTAACGATGGTCATTTTTAACATCTATTACGTAGGATCGATAGTTTGAAAAAAATTTTTCAAAATTCCATCATCAGTACAAAAGTAATAGCTCTACTTCCTTCGGCAATTCGCTAATATCCAGAAAATTATTTAACAAGATACCTTTTTTTTTCATCCTGTTACTTTTGGTAGTTTTCCAGTGATAAACGCACATAGCAAAAACAAGCTACACATTTATAATATGATAGATATATATTTGTGTGTTGTTTAGGTAGCAGGTTTGTATGTAATTCATTATTGTAAAAGATGATCCACAAATAAACTTAAACCGACGATTTTAAAACGTTTAATTGTTTTACTGTCTTTGAAATTAATTCTAAGTTAAGGTGGCTTTATACCGCGACTTATATCATAAATACAATAGTAAATTGCAACCAAAAAACATTGTAAAAACAATGGTAGTTTGTACAGGTCGTGTAAAAAATGAGGTTTTTCTGATGAGTTGTAACGATACATAACCTGACATAACCTCAAATTATCTTGTTCTGAAATCCTGTATCCTGTTTACTGGTCCCAATGAAAAACCATATTTTTATATTATTATTCAGTCAATAAAACCATTTTTATACCCTGTATATGTCATGTATATCAAGGTATTGAGTTATATATTGATTACAATATATATTGAGTTTAGTCCCAAATTTGTAACGCTTAAAAATATTGATGCTACAGACAAAATTTTGATATAGGTGTTCATAAAATCACTTAATTAATCCATTTTCGGTTTTCCACGCGGCTGCCCTTCTTCCTGTGCACACGATAACTCAAAAATGAAATGAGATGTGAAGCTCAAATTTTTATAACGTGCTCAGGACGTAAAAAGTGAGGCTTGTTCGTAAATGAGCAACATGGGTTTATTGACTCTGATAAACCGTTAGAAATAGAACAAAAGTTTAATTATAAAAATGTTCCTTATAAAAAATAAACAACTTTTGCTCGAAACTTTTTTTCATCAACGTCACTGTCTATCCGTGAGAGCGCAAAGTAGTACAAAACATTGGTGTTCATTTTTTCCAAAACTATCTAAGATAGAAAGTTGAAAATTTGCAGGTAGCTCTAACTAATGTTCTTGTGAAATATTTTCGAAAAAAATTCTAGAAACTACTTTCCAAAATTTTCGAAAACCAAATAAATACCAGCGAAAAGGCCACGTTTTATTGAATACCAAAAAAAAAAAAATTTTGTGATTTGTTCGATTTTTTCAAAGGGGTAAAGCAAAAAATCGAAAAAATTTTGTTGTTTCGGAATTTGATGAAACACAGTTTATAAGGGTATTTTGACCAAAAAATTCAAAAATCGGGTTCATTTAACGATTGGGTGGCTAATTTTTGAGATATCGACAAAAATCGATCCAAAAACTCGTTTTTTTCTAACTGCTACTGGCTCAATCGTTAAATGAACCCGATTTTTGAATTTTTTTGGTCAAAATACCCTTATAAACTGAGTTTTATCGAATTCCGAAACAGAAAAAATTTTTCCATTTTTTCAATTTTTTTCAAGGGGTACCACCAAAAAATTCCAAAAAATCGAAAAAATTTTGTTGCTTTGGAATTTGATGAAACACAGTTTATAAGGTATAATTGACCCAAAAATCTCGTTTTTTTCAAAATGTACTGTACTAACCCAATCGTCAAATAAACCCGATGTTTGAATTTTTTGAATCAAAATTACCTTATAAACTTAGTTTTATCGAATTCTGAAACAGAAAAATTTTTTTGATTTTTTCGATCTTTTCCAAGGGCCCTTGAAAAAAATTCCAAAAACGAAAAACAATTTTGTTGTCCGATTTCGATAAAACTCAGTATCAAAGCTAATTTTGACCTAAAAAATACAAAAATCATATTTATTTGATGATTGGGCGTATAATTTTCGAGATAATACCAAAAATCGCTCTGAAGTCGCCCATTTTTGCCTTGTGAGTAGTGAAAATTTTACCCGAAGATGAGAAAGAGCCGTACGTAATCAAAACATCTCAAACCCAAACCTATACACAATATTTCGTGCATCAGTTTCCTATTAACCAGTTTATTTATAGAATTTCGATTCGACAGAACGCGCGTCTCGTTTAATAATACTTGTATGTATATGAGTAGTTACACGCCTGTTCTTTTTGCACTCATATATGCACACTATTTACACTGAGTGTAAGCAGAAAATAATAATTTTGTAACACTGTAAAATCGCTATCCTTTTCACTTGCACTACACTGAGACAAAAAGAACAAAACGTAATATGTATTATGTTATCATACAGTAAAATTAATGAAAAGATTCTAGCTTATGATAAGGTTACAGCATTATATAATATACATGGATAGATATATTTTGTGCACTATTGTTATGTTGAAAGCTATATTTTAATTCGATGTAATAATATTTACTGACCCATCATTCTGTAACGTTCAAAAATAAACTTGTATAAAGGACCGTTGGCACCATTATGAAGAAAATGAGTGAATTTAATATAAAGCCAATGAAATTTTTTTGGTAATAATTACAAACAAATAGTAAAAATTTTAGACTTTTAACCTACTTCTAAAACAAAATATAAACAAAACTAATTTACCCTATTTTGATTAAAATTTTAATAAAAAATACGTTTTAAGGGACAAGCTTTTATTGTACTAAAAAATCGAAAATAATTGGATCTATGAGTCACTCTTATCCGACTATTTGTAAAAGCTTGAGGCGCTTAATTTAAAATATCAAAAATGAATCGGTATGAACGCCTCATCTGCTCCACATGTCTAATTATTTTTCGATCCATTCTTGATATTAAGAACCTCAACCTTTTACAAATATTCGGGTATGAGTAACTCATAGATCAAATTATTTTCTACTTTTTAATACAATCAAGCTTGTCCCTTAAAAAGTATTTTTTATTAAAATTTTTGATTTAAGACTAATAAAAATGTTTGCATATCAAATATGGTGGAACCGATGGGAAAATCAGGACGCCACAACCTTACCATGCATTGTCATCCAAACTAAATCAATCGGAAACCGGGAAGTGGATCAAATTTGACTTGCAAGATTTGATTACAGACAGACAACGGGACAGCTGAAACTAAATAAAAGCTTGTAAAATATTACCCACTGAGTAATATTTAAAATCTGTAATCAGAAAGATTAGCTGTTGATGTACTTTCATTTCAGAATTTCGATGTAAATTTCGTGAGTAAATTAAGTGGAATTTCGTACCTTTCATGTAATAGGTTAGGTTAGGTTTGGTTAGGTTGTATTGGTTGCCCACAAAGGACGCACTTAGGCTATAAAGCCCATTGTGATACCATATATGTGTGTTACCACCTTTCCGCTGATAATTTCATTTATCAGCTCCTTAATTTCAGAAGCTGAATGCTCCTCCTTCATGCAGATGCCATGCACTACACCAGCCCAACACAACTATTAATTAAATTAATTTTTTTGCGATGGCGGGAATTGAACCCGCTACCCTAAACATACCGCGGACAAAATTGGTTACGCCTTTTTAGTGTACTAATTGCTGTAAAAAATTGTCAAAAACATTAGCGTAATGACATTATTACAGAAATAATATAAATGAATCAAATAGATTAAACACAAACTTCAAGCAAGTAAGACAAGACATTTGACTACTTAAATTCTGAAACAATTCTCAACGTAAAATAAACAAACCTTTTTAAGGATTTTTAAGCAATTTATAACACTAAGAAACTTTCAGTTTCAGAATTTAAATAAAATACACTAATAACCAAATTGCCAATTTACTTGGACTAACTTGAATATTGATAGGCATGTTTACTACTGCCCTGCCAGTAAATGCAGACAGGACAGTTTATGGATTGTCATTAAATTTATAATTAATAAAATTGGATCAACACCTAAATATAACTGAACTGACATGGTTATTGCATTAAAAACAATAGATTTAATATATAGAATCATGACAGCTACTGGATTAGGTATTGTTAGAAAATTAAATAATTGCTCGAATATTAAAATCTATTATCGTTAATGTATTAAAATCATATTACATGTATCAAGCTAGCACATTTATAGTGACTATTTTACCTAACGTTAAAGTGACAAAAATTAAACATCAATGCTCATCTTAAAGAAAAAAAATTTCAAATGTCATACCATCTGAGGTTAACTCATCTGGGAGGGGGGAAGAAGGTCACGAATACTCTAATATAATCCTTCCGGCAGCTACAGTTAATAACAATGAACCTGCTCACATAAAATAATCTCCCACCAAATAGAAAAGTATATTTAAATGGATCCAACAAGAATATTGTTTCAGCTACATTTACATTGTACACGTAAATGTGGCTACACCTTTTCAAAACGTCCCATGGACTAGCTTTGCTGAAGAACCCTGTATATTTGAGTTACCTTTTAACAAATTTCTGTCATCCATTGAGCAAAGAATTAAAAAGAAATGAACATATTAGTCAAAAATTAGATTTAAATAATTTTCAAAATTATGAAAAAGTCCCTTTAAAAGATTAATGAGATGTTCATTCATTTTAAATCTAATCTTTAAATGATCATAATGTATTAGAAAATTGCGAGGCTAAGTGGCGGAACGAGTTAAAGAGCCGTCGACTTTAACTCGCTTGGTGAAGTAGTGCTTGTATTTGACTTACCGTGTTTTTTGTAAATTGTTTGCCTTATATCTGACCACACTTTTAATAAGCAACTCTCAATAGTATATTTATGCCATTTTCTGAAATATTTCTCCTGCTTATTTCATGCTTTACGATCAACAGCATATTAAAAATTTCGTTAGTTACTTCACTTGACGGTTATAAATAGTGAGTTTAAACGACATTTTTTTGTAAAGAGTTAACTTTACACAGGGAATAAAGCTGGTACACATTATTGGTAATATAATAACCAATATAACCAATACGCTAACATGTATTATATATCGATACTCTCTGAAAGTTAATAATAAAATGATTTTGGATGAACGTTCACTGAATGTTTGATCATAAACCTGCAGATTCAACTTTTTACTAGAAGGTAGTAATAATGGTACGCTTAACATATATCTATTCCACGCCATTGTTTTTATACCATGCATATATGAAATATACATAGTATATTAAGTTTAGTCCCAAGTTTGTAACGCTTAAAAATAATGATGCTAGGAAAAAAATTTTGTCATAGCTGTTCATAAAATCACCTAATTAGTCCATTTCCGGTTGTCCGTCCGTCCGTCCGTCTGTGGTCACAATAACTCAAAAACGAAATAAGATATCGAGCTGAAATTTTTACAGCGTACTCAGGACGTAAAAAGTGAGGTCAAGTTCGTAAATGAGCATTATAGGTCAATTCGGTCTTGGGTCCGTAGGACCCATCTTGTAAACCGTTAGAGATAGATCAAAAGTTTAAATGTAAAAAATGTTCCTTATAAAAAAATAAAAAACTTTTGTTTGAAACATTTTTTTGTAAACATCACTGTTTACCCACGAGAGCGTTAATTAGGTGCAAATTTTATAGTATGTATTAATATAGGAATTGTGTGTTGCCTATTTAAAAGTGAATATCTTTTGTTATTTACGTGACGTCAAAAAAACAAACAATTGCGCATCAACACTGTCTATACATTTTTGTATGTGTTATGTGATAAAGTAATCAACACTGACTATGCATGGTATTTCAACAATTAACTCAGTCAATTGTTTCTTTTCACTTGTTAAACTTAGTTTTACTACTTTTATAAAATCTGTAAATAAGTGAGTTTTGTATTAATTATTTTAGTATTCTCTTTAAAATTACGCCAGGTATCACAGACGAAATAAGATTTTTAAAAAAAGGCCTTGTATCTTGATAAATTTTACATACTTAGCAAAAACTACTTAATTGATTGGAATGAAATTGTACTATAGCTCATACATCAGACTGACTGTAATATAACTCATACATCAGACAAACACATGAGCTATAATTTATAAAGATATATTTTTTTTTAATTTAAAAAACATAATTTAGCCTATGGCATTTCACTACGCCATCTATGAGGATCATTTTGAATCATAAATTAAAGATTTCTGTAAAAGTGGTGAACGAGATACAATTCATTGCCACCTGTTCTGATAGACTAAATGAATGAATACTATAAACATTTAAAAAAAATTGAAATCTGGATACATGTTTTACCTGTGTAAAACAATCCCTATTCCTATTTCGAGTGCGATGGAAGGGGGATAAGTAAGATCAAAATAGGTAGATGCTAGTACGAGGTGGTCCTTACTTTTAATCCCAACAAAATGGGCGAGTATCAGGCTAATAATTTATATTATAAAATGAAACTTACCTCTGAACATTTTTTACAGAGATTTTAACGATTTTTATAAATACGTAGACATAACCTCACTTAAATTTTTTTAAATAAAACATTTTAATATTATTAGAATAAAATTACATGAAACGTACTAATATCTGGTTTTTTCTTTCAGTTTCAGGATTGATAATACCGATCATATTATTGATGTCAACAAAGGGAATGTACAGTTTGAATATGACCAGGTCAACATAATATGTCCGACGTATATGCCGGGTGCATATGACGGTGATCCCGAGAAGTATATCATATACAATGTATCTAAAGAAGAATATGAAACATGTCGAATAACAGACTTAAATCCTCGGATCATCGCAATATGTGACAAACCATTTAAAACCATGTACTTTACAATCACCTTTCGACCATTTACCCCACAACCCGGTGGCCTGGAATTCTTACCTGGAAATGATTATTATTTTATTTGTAAGTATTTTTTTTCATATTTATTTTATTATTCCTTCAAAATACCCAAACTTATTTTGAAAAATGTTATTTATCCCCAAATGAGAATGGGCCAACTAGTGCTAATGTATATCTAAAATATTTCACATCCCAATCGTAACCGTCATGTAGTATTCTTTTCTAAAATTACTAGAAGTAATCACTAAGTGTTCAGTCCAGTTTACACTGGAGAAGATTATCTTAAATATAAGTTTATCTGTCACTTTCATATTTATTTTCTAGCAACATCATCAAAAGGTGACTTACATCGTCGAATCGGAGGCCGATGCTCAACCCACAACATGAAAGTCGTTTTCAAAGTATGCTGTGCACCGGAAGTAACATCGGAAAAGCCAAGCACAGCTGTATCAGATGCTCGAGTACCAACAGTTGGAACGGCGTTGACAAAGATCGCATGGCCTGAATGGCAAACACCAGGACCCACATCACCAGCTCATTCGTACAAATATATGTATTTATTATGCCGGTTTTTATCTTCAAAGAAAATCTCCAAAATACCTCATTTGTGTCACCTCAATATTAACTTCGAATAAAGTTATTGAGAAGAAAAGAAAACAGCCTTAGTTGTTAGATATAATAAACTCGAATACCAATCGGAACCTTAAAATTCATTGTCATCACCTGGCGATCGCTATTATCATTCTCACCCTTAAAATGAAAATACTATTAATTAACAGGAAAAAAACAGGTCTTAAATGTTAGACATAGTAAAACCGAAAACCTATCGAAACCCTCTTCCCATCGGTATAAAACCAAAGTTCTTCGTTTTTACCTCCTCAAGATAATTCTTGCGAATAATTTTGTTGAGAGGAAAAAGAGAAGGCAGCCTTAATTGTTAAAACAAACACCAATTAGACCTTAAAATTCATTATAATCATCTGGCGATCGCTATTCGCCATCTTTAAATGAAAATATTTCATTTTAAGAGGACCACAAGTGGAAATGTAAAGGGTCTTAGTTTTAAGATATCGTAAATACGAAAACCATTCATTCCCCAACCGCGTAAATTGAAAATACTTCATTTTCGCAACCTCAAGATAGAGTCATTCGAAGAAGGTTATTGATGTTAGCTGTTGTAAAAACGGTCATAATTGTTAGCTGTCGTAAAAAACGAAACCATAAAATTTACCCATTCGCCTAAAACGAAAACCTATAGAAACCACATGAAATACTTCGTAAAAATGAAGTCTTTTCATTTTACGCAATTAACCATGCCCGTAAAATGAAAATACTTTATTTTTATAACCTCAAGATTACCCTAACCAAAAAAATTCTTTAGAGATAAAGAAATCCATGTTAGATGTTAGCTGTAATAAAATCTACAACCTATCGAAACCCTATCATTTCCCATCCGCGTAAAATGAAAATACTTCATTTTCATCGCCTCAAGATAGAGTCATTCGAAAAAGGTTATTGATGTTAGCTGTTATAAAAACGGTCATAATTGTTAGCTGTCGTAAAAAACGAAACCTTAAAATTTACCCATTCGCCTAAAACGAAAACCAATAGAAACCCAAGCATTCCTCATCCGCGTAAAATTAAAGTATTTCATTTTTATCTTCTCAAGATAACTCTTACCAAAAAAGTTTTTGTGAGATAAAGAAAACAGTGTTAGATGTTAGCTGTAATAAAAACTAAAACCTTTCGAAACGCTATCATTTCCCAGCAGCGTAAAATGAAAATTCGTCATTTTCATCACCTCAAGTCATTCGAAGAAGGTTATTGATGTTAGCTGTTGTAAAAACGGTCATAATTGTTAGCTGTCATAAAAACGAAACCTTAATATGTATCGAAACCCCAGCATTCCCCATCCGCGTAAAATGAAAATACTTCATTTTCTGAAGATAACTCATTCGAAAAAGGTTATTGAGAGGAAAAGAAAATTGCCTTAGATGTTAGATGTTGTAAACATGTTACCTAAATAACCACCTCGTGAACGATATCATCATTTCCCATTCTCGTAAAACGCATCTCGATCCCCGCTAAAATAGGTAAAGCGTATCATAGGCAGAATTCTAATTTCTCCGAAGAAATACTGACATAATGATACTGCATCTTTTATTTATAATCAGTGTTACCTAAATAGTACTAAGTAGCTGCTGTGACATTTAATATTACAATAAGTTTTCTTTTTCGAATGCTTAGAAAATATTTTTTGTCATATGTAATTACCTCCAAATAGAAAACGCCAACCCAAGTTTCAATGTGATTAACTTTAAAATATACGTATTTTCTAGATTATTCGGTGTTTAATTAATTGTTAAGATCTCAAAGGTCGTTAATGTATTGATGTATCAAAATTGGATGTTCCAACTATATTCCATGTATAGTTTTGAAAAATGAGCCTAAGATTAATTTTTTAGTTTTTAAATGTTTTCTTATTCAAAAGAAATGAAAAAGGAAATCATTATCTGAATTCTTTTCGAATAATGCTTTCCTAGTTAGAAAGTAAAGAAATCTGGAATGGTACAGTTACGAAACGAAAGTTACATCTAAAACAATGATTTTTTTAAAAGGAAGTCTTTGGAGGCAGTCGGTTGGTTACTGAGAACTGACAGTTCAAGTAACCAACCCACCCAACTCTTGGTTACTTGAACTTTTGGAGCTGGGAAGCAGCTCTTCACATACAACTTCCTATTAAAAATTTGTTTTAATTTTTTCCAAAATAAGAAAACATTATTTAAACAAAAAATTGGTCTTCCTTTCAAAAACGTACATGAAATGATGAAACATTTCCCAGAAAATAGCATTAATAATTTTTATTCTTTCATAGAAAATATTACACATTAACTAAAACTTCGGTACCTCGCAAAATATCAATGCCATTTATAATGCTTAATTTAAAACTGACATCGAAGTATGTTCTCTCTTGTAAATGATCTCTAAAAACGTAAACATTATATAAGCATGTTTTTAGTTATACCATTTATAATTTGCAGTACTTACGACTTTTCTTTGTGAATTTTATTTTTTAATCTTTTCGAAAATTATATTTTAAACAAAGACAAAGAGCATCTGCCAGAAAAATATATAAAGTATTTTAATCAAAGTCAGTATATAGACAGAATGTTTATAAATCAGAAAATACTGGATAAAAACTGGAAGCTACTTATTTTTATGCTTTTACAAAGATTGTCTTCATTTAGGATTTTTTAAAGTCTGTTATACAATTTAAAGTCATATGTCCTTAGTCGAAGGAAGAGCTCATGCGCAATATATGCCATATTTGACATTAATGTGATGTTATCAATAATAAATGTCAAATATGGCTTATATTTCTCATACGACTTAAATTGTGTAATAAGATTCATCGATCAGGTTTCGTATTCTAAATTCCATTCAGAGAGTAAAATAACATTTCTAAAGGTGAGTTTTCATCGATGCAATGAGCGATATATTAGAAATTGTCTTGTCACCTGCTACAAATTTACCCTTGGATAAAGCATTGAAATTGAGCAATCTCCTGAATTGTGTTCTATAAGCCTGGAGATGCCTCGGAGCAAACTCGTATCATTTATTTACGGCCAATTATAGTGTATTATCAGAATATTTCAGATTACTTTCATAATTTTGCGTTTTATTTCCTTTAAATTTTTTACCAGGCAACGGAATATTTACAGTAGAACCTCGATAACTTAAACCTCGGTAACATAAAAACCTCTGTTATTTCAAAAAATACTATGTTCCCTTCCCATCAGAGCCCAAAACCTCTATAACTTAAAATACGCAACCTCTATAACTTAAATAAATTATCTCTGTATAGGCCCTCAGTAACTACATAGAAACATGTACATACCTCTATATTAACTAGGGTACATAGAAACATGTACATACCTCTTTATTAACCTTTACCTAACATAGACCCTTGGTAACTTAAAACCTCTATAACTTAAAATATTTTGTGTTTCCCTTGGACTTTAACTTATCGAGTTTCTACTGTATTTATTTTTACAAAGGATGTCAAAAATTTTAAAGAGGCTTTTTTTATGAGTTATCAAATCCTCAATCCGGCACTGTACAGTTTATTAAAAAAATATTTCGCTTGTTTTGATGTGAACTCACTTTTTTGAACAAAGAAATTTTCGTAAAGGTCCTATATGCTACAGGTCTTATTTCAAAAAAACCTTAAAATTTGTATTTACAACTATTTATTAAAATTAAAATCGATGTTTCATTTCATCAGTGGCGGATACAAGGGTGAAAAATTACCCGAATTATCTAAGAAAACCTGTTTTTAACCCATATATGAGCCCAACTTTGTCAAATTTTTTTTTTCTTTCGTTTTTGGAAAAATTGAAAACATTGAAAAAATCGGGAAAATTTGTTATTTTTAGTTTCAATAACCCTCAGGAAATTTTACCATAAATACAAAATTTGAGTTCATTTTGACTAAGAGAAAATATAAACTACAAAATTGCACCCTCCCCCGAATTTAAACTCTGGATCCGCCACTTCACTTCACAGAAGACAAAAAACTAAATGTCTCGTCAAATTTTTATTTTTATATTAAATTTCTTATTTTAAATGACGTTGTAAAATATATTTTTTCGAACAGAAAACCAAAAGTAAGGTCGATAATAAATCTATCCCTAGTAATACAGCGTCTAGACCATGGTGGATTATTCCATTATATCTACCCCCTTGGCCCTTAATCATAGGTGTTTAGAACACTTATAGAATTAATCTCAATATTTGACAAATGTATTACAAACAATATTTAACCCCCATTTTTTTACTTCTTCATTTATATATACAATTAAATTACATACCAGACGAACAGTTACCTATACCGCACAACCCCATAGTGAACCCCTCCTTTGTTGACAACAATAAAACACCTAAACACCATGTCAGATGCAGAAATAGTCAAGTAGTAACATAAATCACTTCTAAATAGAAACAAATTTCCTCTTAAATTCAATTAGCATGCAGTTTATTTCTCTCTTTTTAAATTTACATTTTTTTATTTCACCCAAAGGGGCTATCAACCCTCTGTTGACAGAAAACCTTAACATAAATTTTATTAATTTTTAATCGTTTTGGTTAAGTTGAAGTTTTGGGTCAACAGTACAAATATTCACTTAGAGGCCTTATATCCTCTGTGCTTCCCAGTACCAAACCTTTTAAGCATTTTCAACTTTTAGCAAAGATCCTTATTTTCTCGATGTATACACTTCTGCCACTTCTTCTGATTCTGCCCTAAAATTTTTGAATGCTGATTTCCTAGTATTATGCACCAACACAGTAAGTGCTTTCTTGCTTCTTCCTCATCATATTAACCGTAGAAGTTTTTATGTTCATCCAATGAAGGCACAGTTCCCTGTGATAGCTCCGTTTCACCCTTTAACAATTTTTTTAAGTATCTTTTAATTTAATAGAGCACTACCATTTTAATGTTTTAATAATCATTTATATTCTTACGTCTAACGTCACATCGAGTTCTCCATCTTGCTAGTCGATTCTTAAATCAAGCAAACATTTTCACTTTTGGTATTTCCACCATGAATATGTTAGAACTTTTTTGTACTAGTAAAAAATGTTTATCTCCATTCCACAGATTTGTATAATATATAGACTGACAACACCTAATCAAATTTGACAATGACAGACTTACATACTAGAGTCAAAATTATAATGGACAGAACATGTATTGCTCCTCTATATTTAATAAATATTTTTTTTTTAATATGACGTCACTGAAAATAAGAAATTTAAAAATATAACACACAATTTTTACACAAAAACACTGTTAATAACATCAACTTTTGATTTTACACATATTCTGTTTATAGACAAACTATAACACTTTATAGCTTGATCTTGTTATGTAAGCAAAGCTTTAATTACAATATTATATAATTCATAGATATATATTATTTTTTATATCTATGATATTAATTAATAATAAAATAATATTTAGATAACATGAATAGTAACTATCGTCAATCTTCCCTAGTAAAAAATCCAATTCAATTAACCAATCAAAACCCTATTCAAAAATTTGAATCGAAATGTATTCCGATTAGGAAATGGCATTTCGTATTCATTTTTTTTTTTTATTTTCGATCGGATTGAATCGAAAATTTCCGGATTGAATCGAATATTTTTACTAGGGTTACCTAATATTTAATTGAAAAATTATAGAAACACTGAATATTATTAAATCTAGAACTTAAAATTAAAAAGTGTATTGCGTTGCCATAAATTTTTTTAAATTGTTTGTCTACAGACTATACAAATAGTATATATTAAATGTTTGAATATTTAAATGAAATATTTATCCCTCGGATATAATAAATGTTTAATTATTTTATTTAAAAAAAAAATGAACGAATCCAACATGTGAGAAATTGAATATATATAGAAATATATTTTTTCCGATAGTGAGTTATTTCTTAATACTAAATTTCACATACATTCAGCTTTATTTCGAATAAACTGGATTCAAATTTTTGACTCCGGTCAACTTGCAGTAAGATGTAACAATCCTGTATTCTCTAAATATGAGCCCATTTAAAGAAAACAGTACATCGTCTTTACTGAGACAGTAAAGGGTTCACAGGAAACGATTTATGTTTATATATTAAATTGATGTTAAACTCCTCTACCCCAAAAAATCAATTGTCGTATAATAAATGTTTTAGTAATATAATAACTATTTTGTAAGGAAAACATAACTGCCCTACGATACTGCCAGTACTGCCAGCTGTTTCCATTTCGAATTTTTCTACATTTGTACGAAAACTGTATTCGATGTTTAAAATTAATAAACCCTCTTCGTGTTTCATTAAAAGATACAGCAGGTATTCGTCTTAAATTACTCTGGCATTAATGGGAAGGACTGTTATTTTTTGCCCTTGGTTATTTAGGGATTTGGTTAATTTAGAGTTGTCTGTCCTCAAAGGAACCACAACCTAAATGTACCCGATTACAAATAAAGGCTAGAAAAAATGGAACTTAAAAGCATTCATGCCTGATGTAGAATTCATGGACACAAAACTTCATTCCTGTGAAAACTTCACTAATTATATATGAACTTTAAGATTAAAATTAAACAGGTTATGTTAAAAATTCCTAAGAAATCTGACGGAAGCGATTGCCTTGAAACGGTAAATTTTATTTAAGTATTCGCACTGTCGAATTCGGACAAAGTCGCGGTATTAACGAATACGAAAAAGAGATTGCTTTTACCTCTTTTCGTATTGGCGTCTCTACTGAATCCTCAGTAGATTCATTACTGTAGGTACATGAAAGTTATATAGTGGATTGCATAAACCTAAAATAACGAACTTTATGATTTAAATTAAACAGGTTATGTAAAAATTCCTAAGAAGTCTGACGGAAGCGATTGCCTTGAAACGATAAATTTTATTTAAGTATTCGCACTGTCGAATCCTGATAAATTCGTTGGTATTAGCGGATGCGAAAAAAAGACTGCTTGCAACTCTTTTCATATTGGCATCTCTACTGAGTCCTCAGTAGATTTAATTCTGTAGGTAGATGAAAGTTATATAAAACAGGTTATGAGGTATTTATCTATGAAATCTATTTGACATTGCCGGACTCAAAAAACAGTATGTGAAGTTTAGTAATTTTTATTCTCATTTTCATTAATTTGACAAATATTACAATAATGGACGTTAAATATAAAAACAGCTGGAATTCTTAATTAATTTTTGGGAAATGTAAAGTATTTAGAGAATTTAAAAAGTATGCATAAATGTATATTTATGTCTACTATAGTAACTTTGTCTTAGAAATAAGTTATATCTCGTTTTCATGTAGTTTTTAGTTACCCAATATAAAAAACCTAACCAAAAAAAAAAAAATCCAATTTGACGGAACGAGATATAACGATTTCAATTTTGCATATTATTTCGTAATTAGTTGTAGTTATATTACAATATTTGTAGTGTAAATGAAAAAAAAAAAGTGAATAAATCAATAATATGCTTATCTTTGTTGTGATCTAATGTGCTCAATTTCAATAAAAATTTATTGCTGAGCGAATGTAGACAATTACTTATAGAATTATATGTTAACCAAAAATTTAATTTAACGTTAAATTGTTTCGTTCCATTAATCATTGTTTTACTTTGAGCAACACAGAATGTGACTGATAAAGATATAAAATTACCCCATATTCCTACTTGGATATTTGTCAATCTGACGACAGCATTGTCGTATTTTGCGAAATCCAATTCATGTAACTGTACGTATAAAATATATGTTTATAGATAATATGTAATGATATTTTATCATCAATAATACGTGTCTCAAATTTTGTTGGATCAATTTAGTAACTTAAGTAGGGTTGTTGAGTCAAAACTTCAAAAACATAATTTACTGTTAATTACAATGAACAAAAAATATTGTCTCGCGTCTTGTCCATTGATATAAATCTGAATATTACACGTGAGGGAAACAACTGAAACGGACGGACTTAGCTTTCAGAACATTCACAAACCTAATCAAGTAGAATTTTCATGCTTAAACGAGCTAATCGATCAGACTGCATATTTTATTTACAAATAGTGCAAAGTCATTTTATATTCTCCGAGTGAAAAGTTGTAATTTCGAAACAGTTGTGGGTAACTCCCCCCTCCCTTCATTTGGGGCTTCGAGTTTTAACTCATTAGTCCCCTGAAAATAATAAGAAAACCAGTTAATACAGGAAAATAAAATAAAATATAACAATTAAATAAACAAATAAAACTTAAAAACTAAAAAATAGTAAATAAAATTTAACTAAAAATAAATTAAATAAACTAAATAAGCAAGTAAATAAAATTGATAGCGTGAGTGTAAAACACCCACACTATCATAGTTAATACCAAAATAAACTATCAAAAAAAATGTTATAGTTAAAACTAAACAAAACCAAAACAAAAACAAAAGAAAAAACAAAAAAAATAGCAAAATGAAAAAAGACAAAAAAAAAAAATTTATGCGTCAGTCCAAAACTAACAGCGTCAAAAGTGAAACTTTTTATGTAATTCAAAAACTGTCAATGAGTGTACAAAAAAATACATTGCAGCAAAGAAAAATTGACTGGAAATTATAATAAAAATGATTTATAATAAAAATCAAGAAAAATCTACAGACTATCCCGAATTAATTACTACGGAAGTTTCACTCGTACGTACTATTATTTACATATACATAAAACTATATACATATACGTACAAGTGAAACTTCCGTAGTAGTTAATTCGGGATAGTCTGTAGATTTTTCTTGATTTTTATTATAAATCATTTTTATTATAATTTCCAGTCAATTTTTCTTTGCTGCAATGTATTTTTTTGTACACTCATTGACAGTTTTTGAATTACATAAAAAGTTTCACTTTTGACGCTGTTAGTTTTGGACTGACGCATACATTTTTTGTATCTTCATTGACAATAACTGAGAATAAAAACAATATTAAAAATATTAAATAAATAAATAAAGATCGACATATAAGATTTAAATGTAAGTAGGTTTGAACTATCCTTGTTTAATAAAAAATTATCAAAAAAAGATAGTAGATACAAACATTTACAATTTATTGTAAATTATAAAATGACTATTCTAAACAAAGATAGCTCTAAACATATATTAAATAGATATAGACATTACACATAACATTTAATAAATAAAGATCGACATATAAGATTTAAATGTAAGTAGGTTTGAACTATCCTTGTTTAATAAAAACGCTAGTGTCCCATAAAAAGTTTCACTTTAATAACATTTAATAAATAAAGATCGACATATAAGATTTAAATGTAAGTAGGTTTGAACTATCCTTGTTTAATAAATAAATGGTATATGTACAGTTATCAAGTCCCACGGCCTCTCTCACTCTGCTGGAGTAAATGGTAATAAGAAAGAGACAAGGAGTTTAACAGTTTGTTAGCTTGTTAGCGGCCTCTCTCACTCTGCTGGAGTAAATGGTAATAAGAAAGAGACAAGGAGTTTAACAGTTTGTTAGCTTGTTAGCTCTACGAGTTAACTCTCATGACAAAACGCTAGAGTCCCATAAAAAGTTTCACTTCAAAAAACTTATACCAAAAAAAAAAAACTAAACTGAAACAAAAAACTTAACTAAAAGAAAAAATAATAATAACTATAACAAGAGAAAATAAACTAAAACAATAAGCTAAAACAAAAGTAACTAAAATAAAACAAAAAACTAAAAATAAATAAATAGAAAACAACTTGTTTGAAAGAGATAAATATTAAAATAACATATAACTGGTATGATATTCCTGATAATCAATTATTAGCGGGCTTTATGAAACTTAAGTAATTTACATTCTCAACCCTACTTCTAATGCCAGGAAAAACACTGTTGCTAAAACAATTCGAGATCCATCGTACTTAAAAATACCATACTCTTTGTACTTGCCGCATTTTCTGAATGCTGCTTTTACGAGTTAAAAGCAAACACTTATGAAAATCGGACTCCAAATTTCATAGAAAAATACTGTCGCGGTCAGCAGGACCTAGGCACTAGGTAGACCAATGACATTATTATAATTTGGCCAAAGAGTACAGCATCGATAGAATATAAGTTACTAAATAGACCAATAGAATGTTATAGATGTTTCTTATTGTTATACGTTATTGTCTTTAGACAGCTGTTAAAATGGACTATTTCTCAAAATCATGTTGTTCTCAAATTCAAACATATTTCATAAATTCTTATTAAGTTCATTTGTATATTCTCATTTGGTGTTTACAAATTTATACAAATATAATTAAAATTCAAACTATTTTAAATGCAATAATATCAAATCAATAAAAAATATTTAACTAAGTGTTTTTTCGTCTTAAAAAAAATATATATATCTTAAATATGAACTATATTTATCACATATATTGAATATATTAATACAGAATGTATTTTAAATGGTTTTTCATGGCCTAATATGGTTAACTCACATCATACAATTCAAATTACTATTTATTACTCACTAGCTTGTATAAGTGAGTAATGTAAATAGTTATGAGAAGAGAAAAGAGTGAGGCAATTAACCCAGTGTCTAATCTTCTGATAGGCATGTAGTATATTTATAATCAAATTGCATATTTTAAGTATTATTCTTATTATAATCAACTCAGTGTTATTTGTAAGTTTTCTAGTAAAAATATTCAGTGTTTATGTAATTAAATTTTCTATGTGTTAAAAATAACTTGGGAGAGAATTAAACGTGTTCAGAACGACAAACCTGTGAACAAATTAAGTTAGATACTTAGAATATTTAATAGTTATTCTTTTATAGGAATAATAGCTATTCTTTTAACTTGAACAAAAACGTCAGATATTCTGAGTGACTTACTGAACTTACTAACTTTATCTTTCTGAAAACACCCATTGTTAATCGATTAAAATGTCTACACGTCAAACCAACTAGCAAATTAGCGTTGAACAGATGCTCACGAAATTAAGCACAGAATGGGGCTTGCTTACATTTTTTTTTCTTTTAGTACTTTCATTTATTCCCATGTGGAAAAAAATTTGAAATTTATTCATAGTAATACCAATAAAAAATTAATATCGCAGGCTTTCTTCTTGAACTTCCTATGGCACGCCATTTTACTATTTAATGTCCGAAAAAAAATGATCGTAATAATAATACATTATTATTATGTTATCATCATAATAATAATCATTTTCATTATGTACATAATTTTAATTCAATCATTTTTATTATGTACATAATTTTAATTCAATCATTTTTATTATGTACATAATTTTAATTCATATTAAATAGTAAAACGGCGTGCGATATATTTCCATTATGTACATAATTTTAATTCAATCATTTTTATTATGTACATAATTTTAATTCTCTATTTCCATTATGTACATAATTTTAATTCAATCATTTTTATTATGTACATAATTTTAATTCTCTATTTCCATTATGTACATAATTTTAATTCAATAATTTTTTTTTAATCTAATTCAAATAAAATTAACTGATTTATTATTATGTATCATCATAATAATAATACATTTTTATTATGATGATAACATAATAAAAATGTATTATTATTATGTATCATCATAATAATAATACATTATTATTATGATGATACATAATAAAAATACATTTTTATTATGTTATCATCATAATTTTAATTCTCATCTCTCTTTTCTCATCTATCTTATATCAATCTCTCTTTTACTAAGATTTATTTTACAAAATATAAAATATAAAATATAAAATTTCTGATTGAAAACAAATAATTAATTAATTTTGTTCTCGATAAAAATTTGCCTATTAAATAGTAAAATGGCGTGCCATAACTTCCGGAATTTAACTTTTTTACTCTCGTTAGAAAAAATTAAAATTGAAATTGAAAGAAAGAAGAAGTCATGTCTTAGTGTCAGTCAATTAAACTGCAATGTGAAAGGGACACATGGGGCGGCCTAGACATATTCTGGTAACCGGTTCACGTGTCTAGAAAATCACTCCAACGTTGGAAATAAGTCGGTCATACCAAATGGTTGAGGATTATACAAATTTGCTATATACCCTTTATATAATTGATGTCTTTTCGTTAAAATTAGGTGTTAGAAATAGGAATTAGATATAAAGGATTCACTCAAATAGAATGCGATTTGTCCGTTCTCCATGTCTTTGTGCATGGAAGTTGCGGGCTGGTTGCTTTGTACTTGAATAAAACCTAACTGCAATGCACTACACAAATATAATATATAAGTTTATACAAACCTTTCCTTGTAAGCTACGACTGAGTTTTTCCTCGAAAAGTTTTTAGTATGACGCCATACGGACACTACCGTCGAAATAAGTAACGCCCCACATACTCCGACAAAAGAAATTGTTTGTAACGCCCCGAAGAGATCGTTCCGATTGTATCACTTTTTTTTGAAAGTTATTTATAATACATAAAAAATTGATCGATTAACTGTAAGGTAATTATGATTTAATATTTTGTGTTTCGTAATTTAAATCAATTTCAGTATTATCAAAATAAAGTTTTAATTGCATAAAAATACTTGAAAGTCGCTTTGAAATAAATTGAAACCGATTAAGTCCAGAAAAGAAGTTACATAACCAACAAAAACTTTCTGTAACTTACCTAATTAAAAGTGAAGATGAAAAAAAAAAACAAATGTGTTTGTTTAATTGTTTAGTTTTTAATTAACCGTAAATAAAAAATTATGTCCAAAAATTTATTCGCATAATAGTGTTAAATTATTTTTTCAAATTTACACATAACAATTTTTGAGAAAATCAAAAAGGTGAATGTGTAAATTTTGAAATAATATGTTCCAATTTGTGACACTTTCAGAACTTTAATACGTCTGAATTTGACTAAATAAATAGAACATTTAATGTCATTATTAATCAACAGAAGTCACAAATTGAAATAAAATTGACCAAAAAAAAAATGTTCTATATTAATTAAATTTAATATAATTGTATATAAGAAAAATTATTTGTAAGAAAATTTTATAATGTTTTTATTTTTATTATTTTTTTTTATTTTTCTTTAACAAAGAATTTATGTAACGTATTCACGAGACATAAATTCGTTGTTAAAGAGAACCAGAAACCATTTTAAAAAAGCCGGTCTAAACGCACGATAATAAATAATAAAACTATCCGTAAAATAGATGTGTCAATGGAGGTTGATATTAAACCCCTAAGAAATGTTTAAATGTCTTAAGTGTTGCAATGTTCCAAAAAAATATAAATGTCGACCATAATCAGTGTAAAATTTTCTTACATTTATCAAAAAAAAATAAATAATACAACTTAATAATTAAGCTTATAAATGTACTTATGTTAAGCAGATGTAGTTTATTTCAATTTTTCGTATTTTTCTTTTATATATTTCATTATTATTCGCCCGACTTTGTAGTTCATGCTAAACGTTTTTTTATTTTAAAGAGTTCAAATAGTATTGAAGAAATCCGCTTAGGCCGACGATTATATAATAAACTTTTGCTGTTTTATTAAATACCATTCGTTTCGTATCTCTGTTGAAAAATTGTCAAAATGTGCCAATACTGACTGGAAGACTAAACTACGGGAAGATGGACACTTGGGGCGAACTAGACATATTCTGGTAACCGGCTTTCATGTTTGAATGAACATTCCTAGTATCGGCCTTACCATTTAGTTGAAGATTATAAGGCAAGATCTAGAGTGAAATAGAAATTCTTACCCAAAATTTTTCAAGATTTCAAGCGGTAAATGAATATAAAGTGAACACCGTATACTCCTAAAGGTAAATTTACACCGCATGCGACAAGCGACAGGCAAATATTGATAGATTGTATACTGTACTGAAATTGTGATTGCGACATTAATTTTTCAATCATTCGTATTTATTACACTACAATGGATAGATCATTTGTCGCTTATCTCCGATATTCTCGCTTATATCCGAGTCGAAGGCTTGTTAATGATATTTAGTGGATATAAGAACTGCAATTCCATCTACTTAAAATATCTATAAAGCTAGCTCCTCAAACAAATTTCAGAAAACTTTTTTTACACTTTTAACTGTCAATTTTTGTGAATAATTCCAATACCCAATTTGATAAGTTAATTTGTAAATAACATTCTATTTGAGATCGTGCCATCGTATAGTTTGTGCATCAAAATTATTTTCATCACTTAGACCATTAAGTACATGGACTGAACATCTGAGACTGAGCTAGGGACATTTATCAAAAGAATATAGAGACATTTATCAAAAAAGCATGTATGGAATGAGAAATTTTCATATTTCACTGAACTTTTTCCCTTTTTAACTTAAAAAAATACTTATCACTTTTCATTTTCTTTTACGAATCTACAATGACAAGTACGACAACAAAACTTTGTTTTGACATTTCTACATCGCCATCATGATGGATTTGACCTAAGCAATTACCTCAGATATTGGCACGCTTAAAATCGTGTGACACTCAGTCTATGTAACTTAATAGTCCAAGGTTTTTTTTTTTTTTTTTATAGAGGTACGAAAAAGATCTTCCAAAGACGCCGCCATCATTATTACTCCGCCGCCCATCTTACGGCAGATTAAACGATGGACGGTAGTGTGGCGATTTTTACCCACTAAAAAAACACTCCTCTCCCCTCTCCCCGTAGATGGTACGGGGAGGACTAGATTGGAACCGCGTTAGCATTACTTCAATCTAGTCTGTGCTGCGTCTCACGACGCCTACTCCTGGCTACTGGTCTCTTTCTGCGATTTTCTTCTTTAAGAGGCGCTGCGCGTATGATGCGACAGCTGACCAGTTTTCTTTTTGTTTGATCATATAGGTCACCAGGCTTGAGGGGGAGAGCCTGGCGCCTATGATCTCTTCGATGCTGCTTCTGTAGTTCTTCCACCGTGCACACTCGAAGAACGTGTGTTCGGCATTGTCAATTTTGTCCGGGCAGTATTTGCATGTCGGCTTGTCATGTAGTCTCATCTTGAAAAGATAATCATTGAATTGGCCATGGCCCGTCAAGAACTGGGTCAAGAAGAAGTCCGTGTCTCCGTGTTTCCGAGAGAGCCAGACGTTTATGTCTGGAATCAGGCGCGCCGTCCATCTGCCCGTCTCTCCCGAAGTCCATCGGTCCTGCCACTCTTGCTGCGTTTCAGTTTTTATCCTCGATCTTGCCTCCTTCATGTTTTCGCCACTGATTTTAGCGTCGTAGAGTCTTGCTCTCTCGAACGCTAGTAGGTCGATGGGCGCAGCTCCCGCAATGACTAATACAGCCGCTTCGGATACCGTACGGTAGGCGCAGGCAACTCTGAGAGCGCCTCGCCGCTGCACTGCTGCCATTTTCCGCCGGTAGGTCTTCTGCTTTAGTATGTCTGCCCATATTTCTGCTCCATAGAGCAGTACTGAATGAACTGCTTCCAGGAGGACTCTCCTCTTTTTGGTTCTTGGTCCCATAGTGTTCGTCATAATTCTTGCTAGACTAGACACCGTCTTGCTGGCTTTCTGGCATGCATTATCGAGGTGTTCGCGGAAAGATAGTTTCTCGTCTATCATTACCCCCAGATAGCGCAGGGCCCTTGTTGACGTTAATGTTGTTCCTCCCATGTCCACAGCGAATGGTTTTGGGAACCATTTTTGACGAGTCAAAACGACCATCTCGGTTTTTTGCTTGGCGAGTTTCAGGTGGTGTTTATCGAGCCAAGTCTCGACGGCATTAATGGTTTCCCGAACTAGTAGTTCGGCCTCCTCTACGCTGTCTACTATTATCGTGGCCGCGACGTCGTCTGCAAAGCCTGTTAGCTCCACTTGTTTTGGCAACGGGATTTCAAGAAGCTCGTCGTAGTCCGCGTTCCATAGATCGGGCCCCATTATTGAGCCTTGCGGCACGCCAGCCATTATGGCGTATTCTTGTGGGCCTTCCGTGGTTTCTGCTATAAGCTTTCTTCCGTCAAGATAGTTATCGACTAATGCGAGGTTCTCTGGCACTACGTCGAACTTGTGTTCCAGGGCGTCCAAAATATCTCCCCAATTTGCGCTGTTAAAGGCGTTTTTAATGTCTAGTGTGAGGACAAGACACACCTTGCGGGCTTTGAGGCTACCAGTCCATGCTTCTCTCGCTGTCCCTACGACTTTCTGGATCGCGCCGACTGTTGAGCGTCCTTTTCGGAAGCCATGTAATAGTCCAAGGTGCGTCATCATCATCCGTATGATGTCCAGTCATGCTAGACTACATGTCGGCTTCCATTTTGGAACACAAGCTTAAGTGCTATTATTTTTATCAAAAGAAATGACGAATATGCGATTAGTCAAAAAATTTGATAGGTAATTAATATATTTTTGTATAAGAAAACGAACCAATTTTAAAATATTTAAGTAAAAAATATTGTATTCAATTTTTTTTGAATAATAATGAAATATTAAAATAAAAGACACCAATAATAATTGTTTAATGTAATTTTTTTAATTTTGTTTATAGCATTCCAAGTTTAAAAGGTCCTAACAGGGTTTTTCTTAAATAATAATAATAATAATAAAAAAAAAATTAACACAGCAACTCGTTAATACTATTTATGTTTGTAGAATCAAAATGTTGAGTTTGTTTTCAGTTTTCGATTATTCGAATTATCAATCAATTGTTTCAGCTTGTATTAAATACATTAGCGGATCTTTTGTTTCCATTTTTATAAATTTTTTGTGTAGAGTGCCTTTGGTATAATAATGAATTCACATCAAAGGATGAGCGACGTGCGACACACAATAAGCGACATAATTTTCAAATGAACTCTAAAAAATCTCGATTGAAACAGATATTTAAATCAGGTTTATGTAATTAGGTACATATTAGGCATTTGTATAAAAGGCCTAAAATTTCAATTTCATACAATTTAATCGACAGTTCTGTCGCTATACGCGTGTCGCTCATCGCCTGTCGCTCTAATGTGAATTCATAATTTTGTAAAAATTATTCTCTAATAATTGAAAGTAAATACGTTCTACAATATAATTTTCTTAATTAATTATTTATTTCTTGAGTTCTATTGGGTGCGAGTGTATTCCCTGTAATTTCAGAACTCACATATGATTGATACTTAAGTAAACATACATATAAAGAACTGATAGTGGCATTGTTTTCTTAAACTTAAATATGCTACTATCCGTCCATATGCATTTTGTCTGAAGCTGTCTATCATATATTAGTTTCAAAATTACCACCAGGAAAATTTACTCGCCAACAATTTTTAAGACGCAGGGCTCATAAATGTCCAGAAATCGCTCAGATTGTACTAAAATCTATATCGGTGAAAACGCAGCCCATTTGTATTAACTCAAAATTTATTTTTTATTCAAAGAAAATAGCTTTGAAGATAAACTGAAGTGCATAATTGTATTTAAATAACGACACACTATAAAAATTTACAATATTCGACATACGACGGTAAACACATTAATTTAAAGTTAATAACTCGAGACCCAGAAAAGCTTCACAAAAATGATCATATTATTTATTAAAAGCTTGTACCCATTTACAAAACATTCCTGTTTTTAGTATTTGAGATAATTAATAAAAATTATCACCAAATGTATAAATTTAATCTTATATATTATTTTTCTAGCCTTTTTTTCCTGCCCACGCGATAACTTCCTTATTCCTATATCAAATATCATGATTTACCCATCATTTTCAATTTTATCGAATTGGCTAATGACGAAAAATAGACTCATGGTCTGAAAATGTAAAGCTATGGAAAAACAGGCCAGAGAAATAATATTAAAATGTAATTTTGTTTATTATGCAACTTTTATATCATATATGTAATAAAATTGCCTATAAATAAAAATAAATTAATATTAATATTGTTCACGAAATTAAAATTTTCTAAACCTTTTTTTAAGTCATGATATCATGAATTGATCCTAAAATGTCATCAAAATTATTTCAGCGTTGTCAGACTTTATACGTCACAATATAACTTTTTTTTTAAATAGATGTCGGGGTCCCTTTTCAGACGTTTGAAGATTATCAGCTTTTTCCAAGTTGTTGAAGTGATGCGAGTAAAATGAGACGCGAGTATTTTAACTTTATTTTAAGAAAATAGTTTTGTCATGTAGATTAAGTTTAAATATTAGCTTTTCGGATACAAAATAACATCTTAAAAGTTTTTTTTCCAACGTAACGTAACGCATCCTTATTAGTTTTACTACGCAATACTAGATGGTTCTGTTATGTAAGTATGAAGTATTTCATCAACTGACAGCATGAATGCATCTCTTTAGACAGGTGCCTACTCTGCCTAAAGGTTAATCCGGCTCTGGGAAATGGTTGATGTGAATATAAAAACACGATATTCAGCAGATTTAAATAAACTTTTATTGAGGTTAATAATGGTTATAAATACAATAAAATTTTTAAGTACATATTTAAATTATTGTTTATTTCAAATAAATTGAACATTCTGAAATCAACTCAAAATAGACTAGACGCATTTCTAAAATAAAAATAATGTTTTGTAAAAAACAATTATCAATTTATTTGAAAAATTAATAAATATACTTTAATAACTTGTTATTAGGGTTGCCAATCATTCCGAAATCCCGATTTATTCTAACTGATTCCTTCTTTTTTTTTTTTTGAAAGAAAGACCTTTTGAAATGCACAAAATAGCCAACAAAATGTAATTTTAAGAACAAATTCAAATAATTATTTATGTTTCTTGTTTTTTTTTTAATTTTTTTTTTTTAAATATGTTTAAATCATTTATAATTGTTTGATTGGTTCAAAAATTAATAAATAAATTTTAAATATGAATTTTTTGACAATTTCTTTATGTCCCACATAATAGACCAGTTCTAGATTTTAATGGGTCCCGATTGTTAAAATCGTTATGTAAACTACCGTACTTTGTTTGTTTTTGTCTTTAATGAATTCTGGTTTTTTGTATGTATGTTTAGTACTTTGTGGCGGTCTTTATGTTTAGCCATCTAGAGACCAAACGCGTGACCCGATTTTAATGATTTTTACTGCAATCGATTTGTCTATTTAATACCTATTCAACGATACCCCAATTAACATAGAATCAGCTTTCATTTTTTTTTTCACAATATGTCATCTGATGGTCGTCATATTTAATTTTCATTACCGCCATGTCTTTAATAACATTCGTAAGATGAAGAGAAATCGATTGACGTAAGAATAATTAAAATCGGCCCTTGAGTTTGATCTCTAGAGCAAAGTAACCAACAAACATATATAAACTGAGGAACACATTACTACTTATTTACGTCGCGCAATCGCATAACTAATAACAAATATTAATAGAAAGAGAATAATTGCGCTCAACGGGTTGTTAAAAGGCCTGTTATTGATCATTTTTCAATACCACGGGATGACATTTTTCAAATTTGGCAACCCTACTTGTGACTAGCAAAATTTGCACAAAATGTAACAACGTCTGAGATTAAACAGATCTCATTTTTAAAGTAGGTCAAAAATACTTTTTATTATAATATTATATACGTTTTTTTTTTTATTAATGGTGAGATTTCAATGAAACTTGTGCGTCCTAATTAGTTCGTTTAGCAGATAATAAACAAAAACCAATAAGAAACACAGACAATGAGTTATTACATCGCTTTCTTATTGGTTGATTGTTACGGGCATTGACGCCTCGTTGTATCAGCTAAACAGGTAAAATGTCTTACGTTAAGCGTACTTTAACATTCCAAGAAAGTTGAAATACATTCAAAAATTTAAAGATTTCACAAAATGAAATTAATAAAGTGAGAATAACGTGAAAATAACGAATGCCAAAAACCTTGTTTTGGCATTCGTTATTTTATAAAATACTATTTTGTGATTAATTTGATGTCTCATCGAATTAAATTCTTAAGATGTAACCTCATGATGACGATTACGCTAGCTTTGAGCGTCAAATTAGGGTTCCATCTAGCTGAAAAAAATATAATTATGCTCCACGTCAAGCGTCAGCGCTATATTGTATTGTTTTTATGTTCGCTCGATAGTTGAATGTAAATTTATTTAGTCAGTACTGTCAAAATCAATCCTGATTATAAAAACGTTAACGATGTGAGACTATCAGTTTTTTTTTTCAGATGGCAGCACAGAATAAACTGGCCACGTGACCTAACTTGATGCTCAAACTCATCGTCAAGTTGGAATACGTTTTAAATGATTATCATTAAAAGTACGCTCAGTCAGCGACGATAATTCGTAACAATAAAATATATTCTTTAGATATAAAATTAATTAGATAAACAAAACACAACCGATGATTTCTTTTTAAAGCAATGTTAACAAAATTCTAAATCTAATATCACACACTCAAACCCAATTAGGATTTAATAATACCGATAAACTTTTCAAACAAATGCAATCATGGCAAGAAGATTTTAGGATATCTATTAATGAGTATTTTTTTAGATCATCTTAGTAATGATTGAAAAATTTTTTAAAAGTTATTAGGTTTTTGATCTTGGAATCAGTTCTAAATCCTAACCAAAAATAGAAGATACTCACTGGCACCAAATTTCGATACTAAATTTGGAGCTACATTGTGTATTCTTTCGATTTAGCTGTATTGTATTTCGAAAATTCTATCCGATGAGTGTAAAATGTATGTCTATTTTTTGTAGATTCAAATCGTATCGTGCTATCCATAGACCATAGGCCAAAAATTCCTGTTTTACACCTGTCTTTCTTGACAGGGAAGAACGTAGGATATTTAAATTAGATCTATTACTTAACTATTCTAAACGATAGGCCTAGTGTGCTGAGTTTAGGAAGACTATTTATTTGAATAAATCGATCTTTTTTTTCGATTCCAAGATCGTAAAGTATTATTAAATCCTCTTTCATCTAGAAACATAACTTCAAATAAATAAATATCTATAAATATTTGTACGAATAGATTTGTAATAATATCTCATGAAATAAATCACAGACGATAAATTAATATGAGACGGAACAGGAAATTATCCTAGTTTTGAATACATTAGCGCGCAAAAAATTTGAACTAGTTTTCATTAAAAAACAACATATTTTAAAGCTAGTTTGGGGTTAGTAGTAATTGGTAATATTATGAATAAAATCAAATTTTTGGTAAATAATCAAATTAATGTTTCCATGTTGGCGTTTTCATTTCTTGTTTTAAACAAGCTTTGAACGCATCCCAACCTTCAGCTTTTGCATAGGACTGTAAAAAAATAATACAAATATATAAGTTAATTGATCATACAGGGTGGAAGGGAAATAATATAGAAAATTTCTTAGAGATTTTAATTAACAATAAGAGGTTTTTTATATTCGGGTCACTGATAAAGACTTATACGTGTCACAGATTCTACAGGGTAGCGATGGAATTGTTCTTATGAAATAGTTTGAAATTATTCAAATACTAAATTATACTAAAATTCCTTGATTATTCCTTGTTTTTTTACAGAATCTTAAAATTCCCTTACATTTTTTGGTTTTTCAAGTTCGATCGCCACCCTGTTATATTCAACTCCCAAGCTTATCTATCGAAACTTCTCCTAAGTCCCAAAACGTATGGTCAAAATTTCGCATTCTTTCTATACGTGACTTCCTTCGGACTTGTTGTAAACTTTTAAAACATGCAAAAAAATTTGTCACACAGACATTCCCCCTTAATAATTCACTTGTTTGGGACCACTGATTTCTGATTCAACGATAGTCGTTTGGTTTCGCTTTTGATAAAAAAAAATTTTACCTTAAGTCCACGATGAACTCGATCTTTCATAATAGCGATAAATTCTCGATAACTCAATAATCCATCACCATCAACATCGAAAATTGCGAATACTGTATCGACTAAATGTGGTGTTAAAGTTGTACCAGTGCATAATTTTACAGCACGCGTAAATTCATCTAAATTAAAAATGAATATTTAGCATCTATTTAATAAATTTTTTAAGAAAAATTAATTTACCTTTCGATATTGGACGATCGGCTAGTGTGTACATACGCATTGCAACCGTAAAGTCTTCCAAATTATTTAGAAATTGACAAAAATCTTTAAATGAATTGAATGATATTCGATCCGATTCGTTTAAGCGTTCTACTAAACGATCTAAGTACATGTCATATCTGGAAACAAGATTCAAATATTGTTACATAAGTTTGGAGCGGCCTGTCAGGTTTAAAAATCCTGTAAGTTAATATAACTCCTTGAATTGCCATATCTAATTTTTCATAACCCTAAATCAGGAAGAAAAACCATTTTTCTTAACACGTATCTTCTCTTCTTACCATCTGCTTTACGGTCATTATTGTTCTGTCATCAAGAATGCGATTTTTTGCATAGATGTGAAATATTTTTAAACTAATGAGGCTATTCGGTACCCCCCCCCCCAAATGAGAATATTATTCCGTAAGATACGCTTGAAACTTCTATATATGCTAAATAGATGGGGTTTTTTGCATTTGGTCGAAAATTTCTTCAAACTAATGAGGCTGACTCGATAAACTTTAATTTTTTCATCGCCTTCCCCTAAAAAATTGGGGGGGGGGGGATTTTTTGCTGACAAAATGCCCCACTCATGGCTATATATTTTATTTTTTCTAAAACAAAATTGAATAGGTAATAAAATCTGGCTTTTACTTACTCATCAGTATCCAAATACGTGTATCTTAGCAAAATTTTCGCAAAATCCAATTCCGAAATGGTTGGTAAGCCCCGAGAAAATTCATTAAATTCTAATTCTAATACTTCTGTTTGTAAATTTTCCATAAATTTACGAAAACCATTAAAACGTAATTCATCTTTGCCTTTTTTACCAAAGAAGTGAACAGTTAACATGGTATCGACAATATGTCGCCGTTGTAGACCAGTCTCATCGTTTACGTATTGATCTTGCTCCGGATGTTTCTCTGGATTTCGTTCGGTTTTCTTTTCTTCTAGAGAACCAGATATACCTCGCTTACCTTTCCATGCGTAACTGAAGATACGTTCCATCTAAGAAATATATTTCATTAAAAAATTTTTACACATACTTAAAAAATCGCATTGTTAGAAGAATTTGTAATTATTTTAAAGCATACAGATTTTAAGTTATTTCAAATGCGAACTTAATAGGTCTTTGTAGGTGTAGTATTTCACAGTCCGCTGGAAATTCGAGAAGCTGTTGCCAACGTCGTATCTAACAAATTTTTGCTCTTTTAGTTACCCATTTCTCCGGTTTTGGGCTGGAGTCTCTGATTTTCGGAGTGTGTTTCTGGTCTCCGGACAAGGGAATGAATATTTTCCAGATTTCAGCGAAAAATGTAACTTTTGTTCTTTCCAAAAAAAGTTTAATAATTTTTATTATATCAAGAAACAATCCAATCGGATTAAAGTTGTTTGGCACGACCTTTACAACAGACATTCCAGTTATTCTGAAATAACTGTCAAATACTACGGATGAACCTAGACCTATAATTTGATAAGTTTTTTACCAGCAAGCCTTTCTTTAATCAACTCATGAAAAATCACTCTTTTGACTTAATCAAGAGTATTCTTAGCTACGCTTTAAGAAAATTTATTCAGTTTAGAGAAATTCCCGGAGATCAATCTCGAAATCAGTCTCATTTGGTTCCTTAGTTTGTGAACAACCCATTATTTTTTCTATAAAATAAGTAAATGCTGGTCCCCTCCGTTAGTAAAACATAATAAAATTACCAGAAAAAATACGTATTTCAACGAGTTTTTAAATTTTTCTTTATACTATAACTCAATTTTGTTGTAACAAAATCTACATTTTGATTAATCAGTTCTAGCTAAAGACGAATATCTAGGTTAAATAAAACAAATGTTAAAAATAAATGAAACTAATGAAAAATTAATCATAAGTAAAAACGATTAGATTTAAGGCGCATTCGGAATTATAAAGGACCTCTTCAAATTCGGATTTAATCATTGGCCTATAAAGATCACGCTCCTTGGATAAAAACTAATCACCTGATCGAAGATGATTGGCCGACGTCATAATTTGTTAGATACTTGGAAAAGTATAAATTATGTACACACCGAAACATCAGTTTGCAGACCGTCACCAAATTAACAACGAGCACATACGCAATAAGAGTAATTACGATTAGCTAATCAATACTGATGATGACTACATAGCAGTCGAAATTCATATTTATATAATACAAAAATGGATCTAGGAAATTAGAGAAAAATCAAAAATTAATTCGAAATATCCGACTTTTCAAATTAATAATTCCTCATTCATTTTTGTTGTCACTCGGTTTTTCACGTTTGTTGGTAACGAACCCCTACCATCAACTGGCCTCAGGGCCCCACCAATCTTAGAGCGGCCTTGATCCCATTCCAATAAAAAGCATCTTATAATAACAAGAAGCATCTATTCAGGAGACGCTATAATAGATAACTATTATATAATCATAGATAAGAAATGGGTTTAAATAATTCGGAATGGCCTTTTAAAAAATTAATTTAAAAAAAAAATTAAAATAAAAAAAAACTCACATCATTTCGAGTGAAATCATCCAATTCAGCCATTGATTTCAGTCTACCGGATAGAAGTCCCCGAATCTAATATTCAAAATTGTAACAAAATAAAACAAAAAAAAACTAAAAAGTGAAAACTACTATTTGGAAAAAACATAAAAAATGCAAATAATGAAAATATTATGATTTAACAAACAAACAAAAAATTTTGGAAAATTTTGAAAACAGAAAATTTGAATGTTTGTACTCACTACCAAAAATTCATTTTTATCAATACGCTCATTACCATCTGTGTCGAACATATTAAAGGCAATACGAAATCCAGATTGAGGCTCTGAAAATTAAAAGATTAGAATAGATATAAAATACACTAAAACAAGTGAAAACAAACAATTGACTGAATTAATTATTGAAAAACCATGTATAGACAGTGTTGATTACTCAATTTGTTTTTTTTTTACGTCATGTGAGTTAAGATAGTCACTCTAGATAGATAGCGGTGTATATATAACACGATTGAGGTGTTACATTCACATAACTGATATTCCCATATAACACATACTATAATGTTCTAACCTAATTTGCGTCCTCACGGGTAAATAGTGAAAATATGTTTCAAACGAAAGTTATTTATTTTTTTATAAGGAACATAGTTTATATTTAAACTTTTGTTCTATCTTTAACGATTTACAAGATGGGTTCTACAGACCAAAGACCCAATTGGTCTTTGGTCTGTTATTCGTCCTAAACACGGTATAAAAATTTCAGCTTGATATCTCTTAAACGTTACAAACTTGGGATTAAACTTAGTATACCTTGATATATATTTCATATATACATGGTAAGAAAACCAAAACAAAACAAAAAAAATGTGATATTTTTTAGTTATTGAAATATAAATACCACAATACTCGAAATAAAATTGTATATTAAGAAATTCTATTTAAAAAATACAATTAATCATTAAAGTAGTTCGGCCGTCGCATGATTAGTCAAGTAAGGAACTAATTTATATGCATTGAATTTAAATCTAATTTATGAATAAATATAATATTTGTATCACGTAAAGTTTTTTAATGCTTTAAAAATAGCGCATCCCAAAAATATCGTAAAATCGAAAAACAATAAGTACAATACTTACTTGTCAAAATTGAAAGCAAGAATAGATATTCAGTGTAGGAAATAATACCATTATCCCGCATATCCCTGAACAAATGCGATGAACCTTTATTTAAACTGGGCGTTGCATCGCGGAATTGTTCAATTTCTTTCATGGTTAAAATACGTCGTTTAAGGCGAGCTGTAAGGCAAAAAAATAGATTTTAGACATGTGAAATTTGTAATGGTAACAATAAAGCAAAAAATCTGGAGCGCGGCTACACTCAACTTTACCAAACACACACACATAGGTATAAATAGTCCAGGCAAATTAGTTATTTATTATTAGTGGATTTTCGTTAAATTCTGAAACAAGCAGTTTTGCGACGTAGTTTCTCAAAGTTTTTAATTTTTTAAAAAGATTCCCGACACCCGTACTCTTAACACATGGAAAATTATATTATAAATAACAGCCTAGCCTTTTTCGCTAACAGGCCTGATCGATATGCAGTCATTCAATCAAACAGCTAGGCAAATAACTTGTATCGATAACGTTTAACTACTTGCCTAGCCTATTCTATGACACTCAGTTCCACTTTCTGGCTCCCGGTGCTGAAAAAAGCACACTGTCAATATCGCGTCGACAAGGAACAATATTCTTGGAGTTTCCCACAGATTGATAATAGAAGAGTGTAGTGACAAAAAGTTGGAATTAAATATGAAAGGCGTGAGCATCGGTCGCCCGTTCATTAAATATTATATTAGAAGCAAAGCTGAATATCATTCAAATCGCTAGTTGAACGGGGCTGTTTAGTAAAAGGCTAGGGATGTCGCAGCCAACTATCTTGTATAGTTTTGGAGAGAATAGAAACATAAATTTTTGCCCTATTTTGCGGCCTTACGAGTAAACTATGATATTTACCAAAAAAATTTTTCAAACAAAAGTTTTTTATTTTGTAATAAACATTCTCTATTTAATCTTTCATTTTTTCTGTTACGGTTTAAGAAATGGGTCCTATCTAATATATCGGGGTCCTATCTGATATATTTCATAGGGTATATAAAAAACTATAACTATACGTTCAGAAATTGCGCGTTTCAGAATTCAAGGAACTAAATTCCAAATTTGCACGGACTATAAAGCTAGCGTACCTATTTGAGGACTTATTTGCACCAAGGCAAAAATTCGAGAGAAGTCGATAGTGTCGGAGAGTCAATTATCCTCTAATTTTCTCCGGGTCCAGAAATGAAAAAACGCGGCTTTCTTAATTGCTCGCACAAATTTTTGACTTGTCGCAAATAAGTCCAAAAAATGTACGTTAGCATTATACCTAACATAAAAGCCACAAACTATTAAAATTTACTCAATAAAATTGAAAAATTTACTGTGATTTAAATTAGTTTGTAGAAAATTAGTATTGATGTACTTTATGAGCCACCCTGTTTTATTTTTAAAAGATACGAGAAATGCCAAATATCCATGATGATAGTTCCCAACCATCACTCAATGCAAATTATCTTCATCTTAATTTTATTATATAAATTTGAACATCCTGTATGTGAGAGGAAAAAAAAAGGAATTCAGTCGAATATCGAACTACTGATTGTATGAACAATCAAACTTTTTTTAATGTGCAGTTCTACTTTCGATTTGTGCAGTTCTAAATTATTTTCTGTGCAGCCCTAAAAATTCCGCTGTGCTAAACGAAGTTGCCGCTTTTCACCTCAGTAGAGCCGAAAAATAGTATACACACCACAGGAGCGAGTAAAGAATGTCTTGGATTTTATGTTTGTCACCCTCGCCATTCTTTACTTTTACTTTAAATAAGTCTGTGATAATAATCGGGTTATTTACCCAAAACCAAATTCAATAATTATTCTAAATAAAGTTTACGTACGTCTTGGTTGTTGCTCAATAACTGATTCAAGAAAATCTTGAGGTGTCATATACAACTGTCCATCGAATTCGACTGATGCAAATCTGATGAATCGACGTTCTCTGGAAGTTAATTGTACGACTGGTCCCCATTCATCCTAAATATACCAAAAAATATTAACTAAATATGGAAAGTTTTTTCAAAATACTTCTGCTCGGGTAAAAGCTTTCTGAATGGACTATATCATTCTGAAATAACTTTCTAAAACTTCTCAGGGAAGTTTATTATCCAAATATGGTGGAATTTACATATCAGAGTCTCTAAAACGTTTTAGAAAATACATTCTTGCCTCTGCGAAATATTTTCTAAGGAAACCCGTTTCTACTGTTGAAAAATATGTTCAAAGGGTGTTACACTTCTCTAATTGCGAAAATCCAATAACATACTTTCTAAAACGCTTCAGAACCTCCGTGGATGTGTGGAAAAACTTTCTGAGATACATTATTGTCAACAAGCAAATTAACAGGTATTTTGAAACAAGAAAATTCAAGTTCTACGTACTATATTCTGACGAGCGGCATTAACTACGAAGGGATTTTTCTCATACTGTTTACAATAAACCCAATATCCAAATACAGCTAGACCACTCCCACATATTGGAGCTAGTAAAAGATAAGTTTGATTCACATTTTTCGTTTTGGTTGAATATAATCTTTCAGTATAATCTTTCAGTATTTTTCAAATGCCGTACAAATAACCTAACATTTTTATTTAATTTCCATAAAGTGGAAATTATTTTTTTTTCAAATTACAAACACAAAAATTAGATTATTGTTTGAATTAATATTAGAATATTTTTTATCAGATTTGCATAAAGAATCGGAAAATCTACATTTTATTTATAAATTTTTATCTAAGATTCAAATCTGTCAAATAGTGTGAAAATTATAATTGTGCATAATAGTGACATCTATATTTCAGTTAGTTCAACTAGCTTAACTTGTTACAAACAATATTCAAATGGAAAATGAGAAAAGTTTGGGAATTTTCAATTTTTTATACGATCATCCCCATAAATTTTTGCTATTTACTTTTTTTAGGGTTAAAAATAAAGTAAGGATACTCCATAGAGATAATACCATAGAACTGTATAGACATAGGAAACGTCTTTGAAAATACACTACTGGAATTGTTAACAGAGTGAGAACCACGTCTCAAAGTAGATTGACAAGGATAATAAATGCCGAAGCATGGTCATAATACGCATATATTAATATACAATATAATATCCTGGCGCGTATTTAAAATAAGATTATACCACTTTTAAATAAAGTTAAAACAGTATATTTTGTACAAATTACCATTTTACCATTTTTAAAAATTTTGTTCATAGAATTAACACAAAATTATCTAACAATATTAATCGTTTGAACGTTAAAATAAAATAAATGTGCAGTTGTGCTGAGGATAGATTACTCAAGAAAGGGAGGGATGAAATTTCGAAGACGAAATGACCATAATGAATCGTCATGAAACCGGGATAGGGATACTGGGGTACTTATTACACAAAAACAAAAACTTGTTATTTTTATATAGTATTTTATTCACAATCATAATTTTTTTAACATTTATTTTGAAATAAAATGGTTTTTTTTTGTTTTCTTCACTCAATTATTCATCAGATCATCAATAATATATCAATTTTTTTTTTTTAAATTATGGACGTTCTATCACCTACTTTAAAAATTTGTTAGAGTCGACAAATTGCTTTTTTCCTTGTTTTTTTTTTTTTTTTTTTTTTTTTTTTTTTTAATTAGTAATAGTACTGTAAATAAATTATATTTTTTAGCTTTGTGTATTTAAAAAATATGATATGACGCATATTTTAATAAGAGGGGGGGGGGGAGCTAGAGAATAGATAAACGTTATTGTTATTAACAAAATTTTTTAAGTAGGTATTCAATTTTTTCATAAATGAATGTAATTATTTTGAAATAAGACTATATTGTTGCTTATAGAGACCTTTTGAAGCGATATAAGGTCTTCGGAACGCCTACGATTGTACTTAGACCATATCTGTCTTGTAGTATCACAAATGTCCTTCTCCCTCCATCAAAGATTGACCTTTCTTTAGATCTTCATTCAGGAGCAGCTAACAGTTCGCAAACGAAACTCCCGGATGGCTATTGATGCTTGTATCGCATAGCTTTGTGACATTTTTAGCAAGCTCGTAGGCTTTACAATTCTTTGGAATGTCCTTGGGCCCCAGTACCCATATCTGGTTGATTTATTTGTTGCGTCAACCCAGTTGAGGATGTTTGGTAGTCCTGTGCTACCTTTGAGGCGCATGGAGATATGTTAGTAAATTATCTAAGCTTTCAGTTCGGCTCAACACAGCCACTGACTGTCTTTATCAAATTGAACAAATACTACCCACAAATTCAGCTTATACGGACACATGAGAGTACCGAGGAAAAGGCAGACCAGAGAAGCTGTCTTTTTCATGAACCTGGATTTACCATTTATTTAGTTGGACGGGGGAAATAGTAGTGAATTTCTGATTGCCATGACATTTCGATTCTTAGATTCTTAATCTTGGTGGATCCCAAAACGGTCAAGAAAAACAAAGTTACATGGTTACAAATAGTGGATTTTTTATCGAAAAAGAAGTGTCGGATTTTTATTTTTGCGGAGTGTATATCAAAAATTTTCGGTTCATTGACTCTCTTGATCAACATTTTACGAAAGTCCTCTTATCCAACTGTCAATATAATTTGGCCGAAAGGTCATTTACATTTGATTTGTACACGATTCTCTACTTCTAGAAAATAACTGAATACCCTCAAAAACTTGGTTAATTTTCATTGCACCTTTTTGTTTAAAATTAAGTTTTTCTTTTTAATCAGTTAAAAAAAAAAACAATTACGACGCTTTAATCAATAATATAATAATTATAAACATATATTTTTTGTTTTTTAGTAGCGAATTAATTATTCATTTTTTTATGTTTTTTTGCAATGGAGAAAAATATATTAAAAAAATAAATTACAATCATAATTAATTAATCACTTAATTTAAATAAAAATTAAAAAAATAATAATAATAATTAACAAATAAATAATATTATATAATACTTTTTTTTTTATAAAAATTGTAAGTATAATTTTTTTTTTATTTTTACATGACTATCAAAATTGGTTTTTTTTTTTTTTTTTTTGTATTTTTTTTTAGTTTTTTTTTAAATTTATTTTTATTTTTTAAATATTATTTGTAGCTAATATCTTTAAATATTTTTTTTTTTAATTTGTAAATATGCAGGGTGCTACTAAAAGTTCCGAAATTGCTCAGAAAAACTAATAATTTTAGAAAAAGTTATTTTGTAGAGTTAAAGGAGTGATAGCGTTTAAGTGATGATCTTGAAATTTGGTTTGACGTTCAAGGTTGTTGTTAAAAAGGGAACTCGTGCTTATAAGTGAAAATTTGACCAATTTTCTTAAGCCAAAGTTGTTACTTTTATGAGGGACAACTTAACAATTACCAACGATTTAATGATTTTGAAAGGTAAAATTAATTTCATCACTTATTTTACAACTCCTTTAACCCAATAACTTTAGTTTTAACTGTTTTTCCTTATAATCGTTCTTCTTCGAGTTGTTATGCTGTTCCGGCTCTTATCTAACACTCTGTATATTGTGACAGTGTTCCATCTATTGGGTCAAATTTGAAAACTGTGACTTCATTTTTACTTTTGTAAATCATCCGTAAAAATTCAATCGTAATTTTCAAATTTACTATAGTGGTTTAAATTTATCAATGGAATTGAATTGCTCATTTTGTATAGTTATAATTGGAACCAAAGAGACAAGTTTGAGTAAATGGTCTCTCAAGAATAGGGACCCATTTTTGAAAAGTGTATCAATTAGATTCTATGTAGCTAATAAACTGCATTTAAATTTTACATATTCAAATTTCGCGCGTAATTACACGAAATCGTTGGAGTGTACGCCTTATTGCTCTGTGGTCATGGCGTCAGTTGGCTGTGTAAACAAATGCGCTGATATTTTGTATGATAATTATTTATAATCTCTGTGCACCCTCCGAGAACAATTTGTGAACCGAAGGTGAGACGTCTCCGGGTAAGAGGTGCAATGTTAAGCAGGTGAAGCTATAGGATTCTGTCGAGGTCAAATACTACGCAAAAAACACATAGCTTCTCCGTCGATATTGCTCCCAGGATTGATAGATAGAAGGTTTTGAACCCAAATATTCTATAACTGACATCCTGCAGATTCCTGCAGGTCCAAATAACATGTATGTGGTTTCATCGTCCTCCACACAGGTCATACAAGAGCATACAAGGGATGTCATCATTATCGTCTTAGATTCCAATTCAAACTATGCAAAAAGGGTAATCGAATGCTCAAAACCACTTCATAGCTCGTACTAAATTAATTTAAGAAGATAGCTTACAGAATTATACGAAATAATTTTCGCACAAAATTTTTACAATTTGAGTGATGAAATTCCTTAGATATGAATTTTTTAAAAAAATGTACAATTTTCTTTCCATACTAAAAAACTGACACAAAATATAAGAAAAGAATTACGTACGCTGGAAACAAATGAATCGATTTTTTTATAGTTCTATTTTTTTAAGTTTATACACAAACAGCCATTTTGTTTTGAGACTATATTAAAAAATTTATAAAATTAGGCAATTATTTATTTTTATTTTTTTTTTTTGTGATTCATTCATTTCGAAATTTTTTTTTAGTTTCACTTTTGGAAGTTCTTGTAAGTTTAGTAGTTTTTTTTTGAGGTTAAATAAAAAAATTTTTGTTAGTAGTTTAATATTATTATTAATTCACATTAAAATTGAGATTTGTAGGATTTTCTTCAAAGTATTCGAATGATTTAGAATAATTTTCATATACATTTAAAAAAAGTTTCATATAAAAGTTGTAAACAAGTTTATTATTCGTTGTTTATCTGTTTTATTCTCGCTTTTAGTGAAAAATTAGCTCATGGTCTAAGAAATTGTCGCTGAAATTCTGAAAATCCCCATTAGAGCCCCTCAGAACGCTTATTTTAAAACATTTATTAATAGTCTTTCCCATTGCTCTTTTTTTTCTCTTTGGCTAAGGCTTCCTACCATTAAAAAGTGTTCAAAATTTGAGCAACATAAGTCAAATAAACAATTGACGTACTCCAGAAACAATAGTACTGAGCCGGAGCAAAATTAGCAGGGACCAAACAATTATTATAGATTATGTTTTGCTACTCATACTCCATTTTTAAAGCGACAATTTCTTTTTAAAAAATACTTGTATTCCAGAAGAAGGATATTTTGAGCCATAATTTTGTTTCTAATCGTTTAGTGTACTTAAGAAAGTGTTTTTCCTTCACTTAAATTGAAATGCAAGAGCAAAGTTCAAATAAAATTGACACAAATATTTAAGGAACATTTTTGAAAAATTATCCTAAATCATACATTAAAAAAAACTGATTCTTGAATGTAAAATTTCCAAAAAACTTTCCAAATATCCAAAGATAATTTTTTTTTATTATTATTAAACCTCCAAACTAACTTAAGGCCAAAAAAAAAAAAATATATTAAGATAAATATTATGGATTATCGAAAAGTCATTGTGTTTTCGTTATGGAACAGATTTGAAAAAATAGTATACTTTAAAAATTTTTATACAGGACGGAAATTTTTTACAAATGAAAAACTGTTTATTAGGAATATTTTTTCTTAAAAATTACATTCAAGAATTATTTCTGAAATATGGATTGTTTTTCCAAAAATAAAAATATAAGCGGTTTCCTTCGAATAAATAAAATATCTGAGCGCGGGATTTTTAAAAATACATCATATAAAGCGAAAAACAAATTTTTTTTCCATGCAAAATTGGTTTTTTTTACACATATTAATTAGATACATCGATAATTGCCAATATACAAAATAGTTTTTTTTTTATTATTTTCTCTATTTTTTATTTTTGTGGGGTCAGAATCTCAATCTTTAAAGTGCATTTTTTGTATTTTTATATACAAAGTATTTCAGGAATAATCTGTTAACATTTACAGGCATACAATATTTTCTTTCAAGACACGCGTGATATTTTCATTTTTTCCCAATTATTTAAAATAGAAATTAAAAAATATAAAATGTTTAACCCAGCATATTGAGTGTCTCAGAACATTCGTTAAAATTTAAAATATTTCATGAATGTGAAACTGTTTTTATTTTTTCATAATAATTTGAAAGTTACGTGAGAAACGAAAACGCTCGAAGAAAAATTTTCGGTAAAACATCGTTGTGACGTAATATTTATGTATATTTATACATAGGCTTTTGTATTTTAACATTAATACGTCACGAACATAGCACACTTTGCCTAAATAACGTTTGTAATCTGTGAATTCTTTTATTAATTATAATTTACTTAAATTCAATATTATTTATGATAAAGAATTGAAATAAAATACAAAAATTCAAAAACCAATTAGATCGTAGCTAAGAGAGTATGTTTTCACATTCGATTCTTTTCGTTTGTCGAAACTTTCAAATTTAATTCCTTTATTTTTAACCAGTTATGAGCATGTGTCTGAAAAATACATTTCCAGGAGGCACTGGAAACTGAAAATATGCCCTATCGATCCGATATGGATCCGGTTTAACGGTTTGAGATTCCATAGCCGCTTTACTAATTTTACATTCAACGAAATATTTCGATGGAGTGTACAGATGATCTAAGAATCGATATAAAATTAAAATCGGTTTCGAAACAGGATAACGATGAAAGTGAAGGATCCCGAACGAATTCCTATATAAACACACATGTGAATATATTGGCTATAACAACATCGATTATAACGATATATCGGCTAAAGTGACCAATATTAATTGGAATTAAAAACCGACATATCGGCTATAACGATCAAGGCATGCGCAAACACACTTTTGTTACATGTACCTTTTTAGCCAAACAAAACAACATCATAATTAGCTTTGTTAACTTTATTTTGGATCTTATTACTTTAAATATCGGTTACAATGACCAAAATTGATGGTCCCTTCAATCCCGTTTTAATCCATTTTAATTAAGGGACGTTTGTTGTTTTTCATGGCTACAAATTGTTATTTATAAAAAAAACAAAAACTTTAACAATTTTTAATAGAGTTGTAAATTATTTTCTTAGATAATTATCATATAAAAAAAAAATCGAATTGAATCGAATTCGAAATTGTACTTTTTTAAATATTTTTTTAAATGTTTAATAAATGTCTATAAATTTTACCAAATTTCTCGTGAAACTCCTGGTATAAAGAGATGGCATGGCAGGGGGGAGGATATTTCAGTACATACTGAAATTTTTATACATAAGTTTATGAGCAGTTCGGTCTCGTGCTAAACACTGCAAAAGTTTTAGGAATGTTTATGAAAAATATGAACTAAATTATTGTTTTAATAAGCAAGGAATATTTTTTGTTAGAAAAGGCGTTCATTTTTAAATATGTCGGGCTCTCATTCTAATTATAGTTCGAAGGTTTATATCTTGTAAAAAATGATTAAGTAATGCCGTTTGGTACATACTTTCACTCAGCCAAAAAGCCTGTTTTAGGAAATTGGGATGCTTGGTAAACTAGAAATCGATCCGAAAATTCGCTCTCTGCGATATTGAAAGATATCATCTCGGGCAAGTCATTCGATGGGCTCATATAAGTCCGGCATTTGCTAAGTTCGCTTAACTGAATTTGGCGGCACTGATTGTATCTCACGAATTGCGCAGAATCAATACGCATGGTCGTGTGATACAATCAGCGCCGCCAAATTCAGATAAGCGAACTTACTAAGTGACTAACATATATGAGTCAGAATTAAGCCTCTTTTTCTTATAGTCTTCATGGTCCTAAACAAAGCTTTATAAGTCTAGTGAACGTGTGTTCTAAATGATAATACTTGAATTAGATTTTATAAGATCCAAAAATCTTCGAATCTCGTATTCAAGTATTTTTTTTAGTGAGTGGAATATTTGGCAATGTTTCTTATTTTTATTTTCTTTTAACAGTCAATTCCTAATACATATTTAATAATTAACATCACAGTTATTTTGGCAGATGAACAATTTATACAGCAGTTCATTTTTAAATATCAAATTAAATCAATTTATACGCATGCGTAAGTTTAATTTTTATGAATGCAATATATTGGGAATATTAAATTTCGTTAATTCATGACGTAAGAGAATACAGGAAGTCTTCTATTCCTTAATCCATTTCAGAACTAAAAGTCTTCTCCAACGAGTAGAGAAGATTAAAAGGGTGTATTACCGTGAATTAATTCGACAATTTGGGAATTTCGATCCACATCTGATATGTGTTCGATTAGTTCGATTTAATTAATCGAACTGGAATAATAAAGTATAAACAAGTCTAAGAAAGACGCTGACCTTATACTTTAGAATTTCAGCCTAAGTGAGCCCATTCCAAATAAAAGAGTTTTCTGAGAGAAAAAGAGAGACACAATATACGGATTTCGTTTTCTTCAGGACTTTGTTTCGATCGATAGTAGCCAGTTAGAGGCTGAATAAGTACTCTCAATTTATCAGAACGTTTTTATAAAAATTTTCATATTGTCTTGGTCTCGAGTATTTTTCCAAGAAAAGATCACGAGTTAAACAAAGAAAGTTCAACTTTTCTAGATGTTTTTAAAAGATTTCAGAAATTTTTTCCTCAATAAATTATGCCTTCATAAAATTAAACCGAAAACGTATAATTACAAGAAAAATGTTCAGTTTGTTTTTTCCCTAAAGAGCTCGATTTTACTTCAAATGAATGCCTTTTTTCCCCAATTATGATAAAAATTCACTTTTTGGTTTTCACTAGTTTTACTCGCTTTGAAAAAATGTACAAACATTGCTAAAATTTCCACTTAATTGAAATGCATCCGATTGAAAAATTGTTTTTCTTGTATTATTGTGCATATTATTCAAAATTGCAACTATTGTCTTATTTGTCGCCTCAAATCGCTCAAATTAATGAGTCTTATTTTTTTTACAGCTAAAATAACAGTTTTACAGTGATAAAACCCGTACAGTAAACAGAACTCAAATATGAAGCTTTTAAAACACTGGAATAATAATTTACCGCATAGTACAGGTTTTTACTGAAAGTTTGTTTTCCCAAAATTATTTTGGACAAAAGGTTATTTAAACATATTTGTGCCGGATAAATTAATTGTATTTTCTATACTTAATTCACTATTAATATAAAATTGTGCTTTAAATATCACTAATTAAGTTTTTATTTGCTTGATAAAGAAATAAATATCGATTTTCGCCCCAATTTCCTAGATCAATTTTTTTGTATTATATAAATACGTATTTCGACTACCAAGTAGTCATCATCAGTATGAATTAGCTAATCATAATTACTCTTATTGTGTATGTTACTCGTTGCTAATTTGGTGGCGGACTGCACATTGATATTTTCGTGCACCTACAATTTATACTTTTCCAAGTATCTGTCAAATTGTAATGTCAGTGACGTCAGCCAATCAGCTTCCGTCAGTTGACTAGTGCCTGACCAATGCGCATGATCCTTATGCGCAATAAGGAATAATTTGTAATTTTTAAGTTTGTTTTTGTAATTTATTATTTTAAACGTCAAATAATACTCGAATATCCTTGTGTATAAGGATCATGCGCATTGGCCAAGCTCTAGTCGCAAATTAGCAACAAGTAACATACAAAATAAGAGTAATTACGATTAGCTAATTCATACTGATGATAACTACTTGGTAGTCGAACTACGTATTTATATAATACAAAAAAATTGATCTAGGAAATTGGGGCAAAAGTCGAAATTTATTTCGAAATATCCTAGAGTTCTCATTTATTATCTTTGATAATATTTATATGCTTGATAAAGGTTTTTGCTACTAGAAAAAAGATATTGGTCGTAAATCTATGGGAAAAATGGGACGGTTTATAGGTCCTGACTTAAAACGTGTGTTTGGATCAGAGAAAATTTTTAGGTAATCAAAAAATTTGTAAAGAATAGTTAATATATTGAAAAATCCCCCTGAATATTTCTCACTTAGTTTTAACAAGAAAAAGGTCTTGGCAATAGATCTGCCCAAAATTTGTGGCTTAATCCAAAATGGATTAAATATAATTTGGATACAAATAAAACAAAAAAATCGCTAAGAACTCCCACGCATAAGGCAGTTTGTTTGCGGCCACCGAAACATTAGGCTTATCTTGGGCGATGTTTTATCATTTCGGAATGCCATCAAAATATGCCTGGCTGTTTCGATCAATGTGCAAATGTTGATTGCGGAAGCATTGTGAACAGTCAGTTGGATAAGGATAGTTTTTAATGAAATTTGAAGTGGGATTTGTGTAAAAATTTTAATTTTAGATAATCCACAATTTTTATAAAAAAAAAAATTGCTGACGAATTTGTTTACAAATAGTTGGCAACAAACTGGAAATATATGCATCAATAATCCAAGTAATCTAAAGAAGAACTTGCATTCTTTGTCGATTTCAATTCTACTTATATTCAATTCTATTTTAAGAAAAATATTTCGCAAAAATGGAAAATAGTTTATAATGTTGTCGGGAGATACGTCAGCAAATATAAAAAAAAGGGGGGGGGGTAGCCTATAGAAGCCGATAAAAAATCAGATTATACCGCTGGTCTCATTTTATGGGATCAAGAACGTATGTAATAAGGACGTAAAACTAGAGTGGAGAGGGTAGCACGAAAAAAAGCGCCTATCTAGGCAAGGTCAAGTCCTCTCGGTTGTTGCGTACTTTGTACTGCGCATCAGGCTGTCATCGGTTTTTAAATTTTTGTCTTTTTCAATCAATTGATTGAAACATGTTTTTAATCACTTAGACAGTTTTTGGCGCAGTACAAAATACGCAACGACCGATGACTAGACCCCGCTCGGATGGGCACCTTAAATTCAGCGCTTAAAGCTCGGCATAGGAAGTATTATGTCCTTATATTATATACATTCTTGTATACGATTTTAATGCTTAGATGTCAGGGTCACGAGTAAAAAAAATGTAAACCACACCTTTTATACTCTAGCTGATTTTTACATTGAATGAAAAATACCATATTTGCTCCTCTGATCTTTTTTAATTGCGATAGTTTTCGATAAAAGATAATGAGCTTTACACGAAGATGGAAATTCTTCAAACCTATGGATTTGTTATTTTTAAAGATTAACCACAAATTCTCTCCAAAGGGTCGCATTTTGACGAACCGAATCTTTAAACTTAACCTAACCTAAGGATCAAAAAACCTCTTTACATGATTAACGAATAATTTTTTTATTTATAACTTCGGGCGCAAAAAATTTGACCGTTATGTGTATGTGTGTCTGTCTGTGGCACCGAAGTTCTTAAATGGGTGAACCGAAAAGTTTTATCTACCCCCGTTTAAAAATTAGTAAAATCAAAGAAATGCAAGTTCTTTTTTTGTTTTTTGTCCCTATTTTCAAAAAATTGTTTGATGGTACAAAAAAATAATTGAATAAATTAAAAAAATCAGTGGTGCTAAATATTTTAAAATTTTTTTTTTTCATTTTATTAGTAACAAAAACACATGCAGCATTTTGTTTAATTTTAATTTCATTTTTTTCGTTATTTAAAAACATTGAGTTATATCACTTATTTCGTTAATATCATCATACTCCTAAACTTTTTTGGAATGTAAAATGGAAGATATTTTTTTGTTTTGTATTTATTTTTTTTATTTTTTGTAAAACTATCTAGACACTATTTGTGCATGATTTCATTTTTTTTTTTATTAAATATTAATTAATTAATTCGTTTTTAATTACTAGATGACACTGATATTACAAATATTTATATCTTAATATATATAAATCTCGTGTCACAATGTTTGTCCTCAATGGACTCCTAAACCACTTAACCGATTATAGTAAAATTCGCACACCATGTGCAGTTCGATCCAACTTGAGAGATAGGATATTTTAAATCTCAAATTATAGTCGCAATTTTAATTTATTGCTAATTATTTGTCTGTTATTATTTGACAGTCACAATTATCTGTTAACTCCAAATGATTCTAACAGATGTCGATACCTTTCGACTGGGTTGAGTAAGTAATCAATAGATGGCGCTGCTATGGTAAATCTACGAACGTGTCATATAAGCTACATTTTAACAATAAATCTCAAGGTCAAACAATGTCCATTTGTGGTTTAGATTTGGAAAATCCATGTTTTTCTCATGGGCAACTATATGTTGCGTGTTCACGTGTTGGGAAACCGTCGAATCTATTTGTGTTAGCTAAAGACAGGTTAACCAAAAACATTGTGCACCGATTGGTGTTAAATTAAATTGAAATTGAAAGTATTTATAATTCAAAAAAATAGATATTAATGTTTAAAAGTTTAAGACTGTCTGCCTTGCCTACCTCATTCATGAGTTTAAGCGTCACATGTTATTTACTGTATTATACTGTAATATACTTATATTTGTTATAAAATTAAATGGAAATAATAAATCTGATAAATTTTTATTTTGTACCTATTGATTTCTGCTTAATATCAAGTGTAAGAACATTTTAATTAATTGTGTTCAACGTACTTCCCCTTCAAATCTCAATCCAGTGAATTTGTATACCAACATCAACATTTTCGTCTTTGTAAATAATTTCATTGTACTAAAGGGTTATAGTAATAGAAAGTCAAATAAGGAGATCACCATATTTTTTACAAATACCATCTGTGTGAAAAAGCATAGTGGACTTCGTGACTGATGTTCTCTTATTGTTCCTCTTAGATTGTTTACTATAATGTAATATAAAAAAAACTTTAGCCACAGCAACGCGTGGCCGGGTCAGCTAGTATTATTATAAAAAGACACTGTTTTTAAAAAGCAACGGAGCCATTTATTTTTACACGCTTATGTGTGACAGTAATTTCTCAAGGGTCTTTGAGAAAAATATGCGGGAAATCTAAAATACACTATTTTTAATTATTTAATACACGTTTCGATTTTAAACACGTTTTTCCAAAATTAATAATAATAATAATAATAATAACAAAAAGAAGGCTACCGCAAGTGGGTCCCTAGCACCTAGACCAAGAGTCCTCTGTGCCCTCCTTGAGAACGACCTGTTACCCAAAGACGAGACGTCTTCGGGTTAGAGGCGCTAATAAAATCGGATGAGACTATAAAGTTCTGTCGAGGCCAGACGCAAGAATTCTTTCGAGGACACACAGGAATGATGTGTCCAAGGTTTCGGACTCGAATATTCTAAGTCTGACGCCCTACAGATTTCTGCAAGTGGAAATAACATGTATGGATGTGTCGTCATTCTCAATACAGGCTCTAAAAGTGGGATCATTAGAGATCCCTATGTTATGAAGGTGATAGTTTAATCGACAGTGTCCTGTCAAGGCGTTTTCCAAAGTTAATTATAATAAAATAGAGTTCGTTGGAGTGGAAATTCGCTATAAAATGTGTCGATGGTATATCCTTCATCGCAACGAAAATATATAATTGCCCACCGAGCAAAGTAAGGTGCAAAGAGATCGGGAAACCGACTGCGATTGGAAGATGAGGGATCACACGAGCGTCAATTTGAATGCACATTTGTTAGGTGCTAAATAGAACGAATCCGAATATTAAACAAGTTTGACTTTTGGGTCCCAGCCAATACCCTATAAAATTGCTGCTCCTTTATTTCAGTGTTCGTGTGTAATTTTGTCAAAAGTCATCTTTTAGGGTTAGAAGGAAAATATTTTCCTGAGACCAAAAGTCTAATTCAGATCTCATTGTGGGATTCGCTGAAATTTTCGATGTATCAAATATCTTACCGCAGGTCAAGAAATGCAAAAAAAGAGTGGTATTTAAATTTCCTTATTCTTTCTCAAAGATTCTTCGAAATTACCGTCACCGATAATCGTATATAATATTTAATTTAATAATTATTAAAAGTGTACTAATCAACATTTTTGAGGTTAATATTTTCGCAAATGTCAAAATAACTGTACACTCACAGTTCGTACAAATATGTTCAAATACCTCTCATATTAATCACACCACAACATTGCGCGCGCATACATTTTTTTTTTCTGACCATCAACAAATTTTACGTTTTTTTTTTTAGTTTCTACACAGAAAAATTTGATTAAAACAAAAAACGAACAAAATCAAAATTAATGTACAAAAATTTTCATTTTTTTTTCTTGTTTTTCAAATAAAACGAGTGTTTATCTAAATTTATAAAATATAAATTTTTTTATAATTTTTTTTTGTGATTTTTTTTTATATTTTATTTTAAAAAGCAATTATTTATTTTTTTTTAAATGCAAATATATTGGTAATAAGCCTTAAAATTCGTAAAAATTTTTTTTTCCAGTCAATTTAATTTTTTTTTTTTTTGCAAATTGCACACTCTCAACAAACTCGAAACCTCTGTCATAATCTCAATCAGTCTCAAATCCCACAAGTTTGGGATTACTTTACTTAAATTATAAAACACAAACAATTATTTTTTACTTAGTAGCCATATTTTTTTACCTTTTTTTTTGATTTCTGTGTGGGTGTGTATTTATGTAAGTGTGACGGTAGTAAATAAATGATTTTAATTTTTGTTTGGTTGGTAACAATTGCTGCTGTTTGTTATCACCTGAATATATATATATATATATATATATATATATATATTTTTAAATAGATCACACCATTACAAATGCTTCTTTTCCACAAAATAGGAACGGATACTGATCGATCATTGTTTGGACAATATCTTCTAAATATGGTCGCATTTGTTCAAAACAACCCATATCACTGAATTCAATTGGAAGTAGTGTAGGCCACCAGCATATTGCCAAAGAACCTAGGTCTGTAGACATTCTAAGCCTTTTTGGAAAGAATCTCACCACCTGGCGACGAGTGAAAGGTGCTGTTATAAACAAATAAAATTATAAAACTCTGTCAAGATCAGAGATAACACAGAAAGCTTTTGCCGGAGTGTCGGCAATTTCTCTGCCGAATTTCGCTCCTAGATGGGTTTATGGATTACTGAAACGAACATTAAAAGTATCAGATTTAGGACGAGCCATTTTAAAAGCACCCAACCGCCCATCTTGAGAAATACCAGTCACCCGAAGGCGAGATGTCTCCGGGTAAGATGCTATCTTAAGCAGATGAAGCTATATGATTCTATCAAAGCCAGACGCCATGCAGAAAGCCCACAATTCTCCACCACAATTTTTTCCAGGGAATCATCGGAGATATCGCACCTATGTTATGAAGGTGATTGTTCAATCCACAGTGTCCTTTCAGGAGTCCCCCCACCCATCCCAACTGTGTGATTTTCTGGCGAATTTATATACACAGTTTGGCCTGTCGCATGCTCTGCACAAAGTCCCAATAATCAAAGAGGGCTTGACGTGGCCATTCTTTGATTTGGTAAATTACGGAGCTCTTGCTATGGGAATTACTAGCTCAGGTGAAAGGGGCGTTTGAGACGACTCCTTTCGTTCCAACGACTCCGCTGCTTTGCCGCTTTTTAACGCCACAGTGACTCAATATCCAGTACTTCGTATCATTAAATTCATGATTTTTTATCACCGCCATTTGATCGATGATACTGGTTGACAGGGACAACTTCAAGCGGAACGGGAGCATGAAAGCAAATGATACAGGACGTTACTGAAAACTAAAAAGATTGTTTCTCGACATGTTCCGAATCGAAAAGCGATTGCAATAGGTTTTTTTAAATTATTCGAATTTTGTCCCGCATGTAACTGGCTACGATTTATAAACATAAAAACTAGAGAACAAAGTATAGAAAGTTTAAGTGAAGAGATCTGTTTTAGAATATCGACGAAGAAATTACGACATTTCTACGTCACTCTGGCTTCGATAGAATTATAAAATTTCGTTTTCTCCAATGAAATCTGCCTTCTGAATGTATCCATGAAAGACAGAGTAATAATAGCCTTGAAGTTTTTCTTCATAACCTCAAAAAAATTTGATACCCGGCTATGTTTAAAATTCAATCAGAGAAAAGAGTGTAAGGTAAAAGGTTGTGGTATTGGACTAGTTTGACTTAAATTCTAAAATAAAAATTTACATAACTAACAAAATGTTGGAAAATAAATTTCAAAACTTGAAAATTTGATTGTGGAAGTTTTGTCAACATTGTACGTAATGCTAAAAGTCGACAACTTCGATCTGTTTTCACTTCTAATGACGCTGATAAGGGTTTTATACCTCTGGTACCTGTAAACAAACAAAAAATTTAAGAAAATAAAAGACGTAATCCTATTGGAATCGACTCTAAATACGAGTACATACCAGCAATATCCTCTAATTCACTCATAATATCTTCTTCAAATAAAGGCGGCAATCGTTTGGAAAGAAAATCTTTTAAAGCTGTTGCTACGGCATTTACAGGAATATCCAATTCGTGAATATTTACATTACAATCTGTAAATCAAAAATCACTTAAATATTTTCTTTAATCAAAATAATAAGACGAAGGGGGAGGGGGGTTGAATCTAGGCAAATAAGATGATTGTTTTTGTTGCCAACCATAACTGACGGAATTTACAATCTTTGCCCTATGATCAACAGAAAATGAATTCGGTTCTTGTAAACGTAAATATAATAGTTCCCCCCATTTTCCTACAGTGTCCTGTCAGGATTATAATTTTACATACAAAATAGGGATCATTTTAGTATATATAAAGGGGATCATTTTATCCGTAATGACATATTTGAATTTCGTCATAAAAACTAACCTTACAACTTATTATACGACTATTAAAATATGGATAATTTTACCCTGGGGATCATTATAGACCACTTTCCTCTACAATACTTGATATTTTGGAAAATATCACTCCAGTATGACCGTATAATTTTTTTAAATTGATGTTGAGAAAGCGCTGTTACCACGGCTGCTATAAAAGCTAGATATTATCGCATCCCTACTTTACTTCGTTTAATTACGATTCCAGGCAGTAATCAAGTTATTTTTTAACGCCACGGTAAAGATTATTTGAAAATGTTACTTCTCGATATTGATATTCCCAGGTTTTATTCCGATATTCAATAGTTATTATATGTATATCGAAAATTCTAACAATAGTTTCTAAAATATTATATATTTATTTAATGTGTAAAATTCTGTTTATTTCTCTCTGTCATTATATATTGTTTTCCTTGTTTTAATATTTTCGTGTGGTTTTATTAAAACTAAGTACGATTGTTATGTAACCTCATTGTTTCAAATGAGAATGTTTTTCGAAAACAAATTTATGAAAAGTTCTCGAATCAAACAACACATTTATAGAAAATATTATTCTGGAATGTTATATGCAATAATTTATAAGGTTTAGTAAATCAATGCACTTCGGTTAAAAGATTATCCTTAACAACCTTAAGAGTTTAATCCGTTTCATTTTAATATCATAATTCGAGGATAGATTTACCAATGATAAACTTTACTACTTCGAGTACACTCAGTGTAATATTTACTTAGGTATGTAAACAAATGAGGATAACAACTGAGTTAATTGTTAAAATACTATACTTGACTATCACTGTTTGTACTGTTTATAATTATTACAATTGATAAATTCCAAAGAGCCTAAATGGCCGAGCGGTCTAAGGCGTTTGACTTGGACTGTTTGCCCATTTAGACTTAGGTTGCGGGTTCAAATCCAGGCAGCGGCAGTGTGAACAATTTATAATTAGGGTCCCCGCAGACTGCAGACTTTTTATCGGCCGATAGTTTAGTCGGGTTGGGCCGAAAGTGCGCACACCGAGCCAATTAAACAGTTTGGTTGGTGAACAGGGCGCAGACTATCCATCAGTCGGCCGACTATTCTCGAACTAGTTTGTAACTGACTGTTGAAGCGGTCGCACAATGAAAATATTGTCCAGGAAAATTATTGGTCTCATCATACTCCGGAGGAGGAAAATCAACAAGAGATTCCGAGAGTATCGGGTGCATCCCATTCTCAGTGATAGATTAGTTAGTGGAAAATTTTACACTATGCATTCCAAATTACTTGATTACCCGAAAAAAATTTCCGTCTATTATTGAATGAGCATTACCATCTTCAATGAACTTTTCAAGCTAATTGGACCAGCAATAGCGAAGGAGGATACAAATTTAAGACTTTCTATACCTGTGGAAGAGCCAAATCACAGAGCGAACTGAGCTATCGGCCGACTAAACAATCGTCATGTATGCGCAGGCGTGTATGCGACAATACTGATTAAACAGTCGGCCGATAGTTGGCCGACAGATTTGTTTGAATGTAATCGGGTAGCCCATCAAACTTTTTTATCGGCCGATACTGAATCGCTGTAGTGTGCGCATATGCATTCTTCTCCATACTGATTAAGAAGCCGACCAAACTATTGGCCGATAAAAAGTCTGCAGTCTGCGGGGGCCCTTAATGGGAGTGCAGAATTGATCACATTGTCGTCGCTTGGATAAGAATGAAGTAACCGACTCCACCCACATCAAAATGAAATTGTAAATATGTTTGTAATTAAATAAATAAAGATTAACAAATAATGATGTGGGTGGCCTCTGTTATAGGCATATATGTCAGAGAAACGGAGGTTAAACCCCATTATTATTATTATTAATTGATAATTTCTCTTCCATTTGTTACAATTTAAAAGATGTGGTACATAAACTCACAGCCCAATTTACCGTTTTTATTTGTTCACGAGCAGAATTGCTTACTACAAATAATTAATTATGTTTTGGACTGAAACTTTTAAAAAATGAATACGCTTGGTTTGAAAATTTATCCTGTTTCCGAGTTACAATGCCAGAATTACCAGATACAGAATTATAAGATATTTTGATAATGGCGGAGCAAGTTAACCAGATTATTGCCCTTCCACAATTAACACTATTTCGCAATTTTTCATTTCATACACAACAGATTGGTTCAATAAAATCCCTGATCAAGTATCTTCACAGCCAGGTCCGGCATTCTCGGACTGAAAAATTTCCCGAATGTTTTAGTAAATTTTTTTCGAGGAATATTTTGAATTCATCCAATCTTTTCCATTTTAAGATTATGTATACCGAATTCCATAATGTTTGCGTAATACATAATTGTTTTATAGAAATGAGCTTTAAAAAATTGTAGTTTGTGAGATATCTACCTTCATTATGATATTTTTAGCGATATCTCCGAAATAACTCGTCTTATCGTTAAATGAACCCGATATTCGAATTTTGTGGGTCAATATGACCTTATAAACTGACTTATTTCAAAATCCGAGAGAAAAATTTTTTTACGATTTTTTCGAAGGGGTACCCCTTAAAAAAATTTCAAAAAATCGAGAAAAAAATGGCATTTCCAATTTTGATAAAACTCAGTTTATAAGGTAATTTTGACCCACAAAATTCAAAAATCGGATTCATTTAAAGGTAAGACGAGTAGTTTCTGAGATATTTACCTTTTTTCTTAGATTTTTTGCTAAATCTCAGAAATTACTCGTCTTATCGTTAAATGAACCCGATATTCGAATTTTGTGGGTCAATATTACCTTATAAACTGAGTTTTTTTTACGATTTTTTCGATTTTTTCGAAAAGTACTCCTTTAGAAAATTGCAAAAAATCGAGAAAAAAATTGCAATTCCGATTTTGATAAAACTCAGTTTATAAGGTAATTTGGACCCTCAAAATTCAAAAATCGGGTTCATTTAACGGTAAGACGAGTAATTTCTGAGATATCGCTAAAAATCTTCTCAGTATTAAATTTTTTATCAATTTAAATGATCCTTACTAGATAAAAAAAAATTGGGACTTTGTTTCCAACCATAAAAACCAGAAGAACAGACTATTTAACGAAAAAAAAAAGGATTTTTTTTCGTAGTAAAAATTTTATAATAATCGTTTTTAAGAATTTTTGAGTTGACAACCCTATCATATTAAAACCCGTCTACATATCTTACATGGCGGCTGATTTATATTAACTGTCAAGGTTGAATGGTAAATTTTAGCCAGAGGATTGATTCAATTCTCCTTTTGTATATCCGTCCCTGGTAAATATTAAAATTGATCAAATAACAATATATATAACATTTAAACTTTCTGATATCCAATAATTAGCAAGCTCTTGACTTGGCCATCAGGCTAACATTCACGTATAGTGTATGAGTGTATGGTATGCATTATTATAACATTAGACTTTGTATTAGGTTTATGAAACTAGTCGGTGGTCAATCATTAACTACTCAATTCGGCTACTACATCTCAATCAAAGGGGGTTTTATTTGTAAATGAAATGCAATTTAATAGCTTAGAACAAATATGTCTGTCTGCATCATCAATATTTAAATTAGTATAGAAAATATGCTTTGCAAACGTTTTATTAATTTTCACCAAAGTCCTTTAGTTTGTAAGAGGTTGCTCTTACATCTGAAAATGCTGAAATAAAATACGAAATAAAGCCAAAAGATCTATATTTGAGAATTTATTCCGCAATTATATTTCAGCATTTTCAGATGTAAGAGCAACCTCTTACAATTTGGTGCATCGTCCAAACTCACAGATATGTTTTCTAATTATTTATTTTCTTTCCTTGCTTTGTATTATATTTTTACGTTTTGAATAATTGAAAAAATATTTTGACATTTTATCAATTATTTTGACAATTGAAGACTTTATGTTTTTCAAGATTTGTATGCAAAAATCTTGATTACAGAATGTCAACGAGAAGTAAAAATATAATAAATTCTTATTTCGAAGGTTCGTCAGTACCAAAATTTCCAGATTTTCTGGCGAATGACACCCAGTTTTGGTTCGCACAACTGGAAATGGCATTTAAAATTGGAAATATTAATGATGAACCTACGAAATATTATATAGCTTCTTGCTTAATTCCAAAAGCATTCATTCATCGTCTTAGAGAAATCATAGTAAATCCCCCTGAACAAAATAAGTATTTGGCTTTCAAAAATACTTGTTTGGAAACATTTGGACTTTCTTATCAAGAACGTCTCCAAAAATTCCTTTCACTGAACCAAAACGATTTTGACTGTCCAGAATCTCTATACAATACTATGATGTTTCTAGCTTCTGGATTAAATTTACCTGACAAATTCATTCGTGAATATTATTTGTTCAAGCTTGACACGCAAATTCAAGTTCAACTCGTTACTCTTGGAGATGACGTTGAACTGAAAAATATTGTCAAGTTTGCGAATAAAATTCACAGCATTATTCATCCAACGAATAACAATTGTTCTTTTTCAATTTTAGATAACAAAAATAACAATTTAAATAAACATGAAAATATAAATCACGTAAAAAAATCATATTTCAAGCAAAAATCACATAAATACCCAAATAGAGTGGACAGATCGAAAAGTTCAAACTTTGAAAATCATCTTGCTAATGGTGAGTGTCCCCTGTTTACTAAAAAATACACCAAAAACAGAAAATTTAAATCAAATACTAAATTCGTAACTGATTCATGAATGCCCAAGTTAAAATTACAAAGAAATTATTTTACTTCGTGTCAAGATTATAATAATAAGTATAAAATAGTTTAAAAAACTAAAAAACACGCTTTTAGCACGCACTAAAAATTACAAATGGAGCGTTTATTTCTTATCATTCCCATATCATGGGGGTGCATTTCAAATAGCCAATCCGCCATCTTGGATCTCCGCCATTTTGGATTTAAGTCATTTTTTTCGTATTCCTGACAGCAAACCCTTTCATTTGATACCCATATCATGGGGATGCATTTAAAATAGCCTGTCCGCCATCTTGGACGCTCGCATATTAGATTTAAGTCACTGTGACTCTTTTTTTCGTATTCCTGACAGCAAACCCTTTCATTTGATATCCATATCTTGGGGGTGAATTTCAAACAGCCAGTCCGCCATCTTGGAGAGGCCGCCATATTGGATTTGTAATGACGTTTCATGTATTGTCATCAGAACTCAGAGCGTGTGCAAAAATTTATCCTAATCGAAGACCGCGAAGAGGATCAAATTAAGATTCCAAGCTTTTCTTACATACATAGTTAGTTACAAGTGAAGCTAATAAAAGCGTGTTAAAAAAGGGCAAAAACTATTTTCCCTGCGTCATTTACATTTTCCAAAATTTTTATTTCACTGACTCCGAAATACTGTTATAATAAAATTATGGGATGTAGCTTTGATCATAAAATTGACAAATAGAACTTAAAACTTCTAAAATCAGTACCCAATCCTTGCGAATAAGATGCTTATGAAAGCATCTACATTCAAAAACTGGGTAATAAAACAATGAACTTGGACAAAGAACCTATTCCAAATTCGGATTTAATAAAAATTTCAAAATCAATGTTGAATTTCTAGAATAAGTAATGGATTGTGAAAATGAAAGATTATTTACTTTCATGATTTATTTAAAATTATTAATTTAAGTTTAATTTTGTAATTTATTATTTTAAACGTCAAAAAATACTCGAAAATCATTGCGCATAAGGATCATGCGCATTGGCCAAGCGTCACTTGAATGAAGCTGATTGTTTAATGTCACTGACATTACAATTTGACAGATACTTAGAACAGTATAAATTGTGGGTACTTGAAAATTTCAATGTGCAATCCGCCAACAAATTATTAAAGAGTAACATCCTTACTAATAAATAAATGCGAAAGTAACTATGTCTGTCTGTTACTCTTTCACGCCTAAACGGCTGAACCGATTTAGCTGAAAATTGGCAGGGAGGTAGTTTAGAGCCAGGAGAAGGACATAGGATACTTTTTATTTTACTAGCTGACCCGGCGAACTTTGTTCCGACATCTATGATAAACTTATTGAACTAACATTAATTACGATGGTGGTGACATCTATGGTAAACTTATTGATAATATATGATGGTTACCTAAAAACGGATATAAGATCAAAATTATCACGTCATCGTACTTAGGGGGTAGGAAGTAGGCAGAAAACTGAATTGAGTTAGTGATTTTTTTATGGTTTTTGCTGGGAGTTTTGCTCTATCATGCCTAAACGGCTGAACGGATTTTGATGAAATTTAGTTAGGTGATAGAAAGTAACCTAGAAAAGGATATGGAATATGGGGGGAGGGGTGAAAGTGGGAATGTTGCCCAGCAAAGCGGGTAGTTCACAGCTAGTACACAATAAGAGTAATTACGATTAGCTAATTCATACTGATGATGATTACTTGGTAGTCGAAATACGTATTATGATTGTAAACCTACAGCATTGTAGAAAAATTTATGTTAATTGCACGGTACATACATATAAACCAATATACACGCTTTGTAAACACGTAATGAGTTATTTTTGGCTTTACATTACTACGCAACTACAAAAATATATAAAATTTTGTGTACAAGTGATGCTTATAAATTTGATAATATAGATATTTCTCTTCAATCATCAAATACTCTAACTATAGTCGTCTTTGTTCATAAAAAAATTGGATCTTCGATGAACTAATAATTAAATTAAAATTTGGTTTTGATATCAACGACAACCTTATATTTTGATGGTATTATTATAAACTACAAAATTGTCTAAATATTTTAGATAGTTTTTTATCACCAATTGAAAAGGATAACCTTTATGATTTATCAGTTTTTCAGCCAACTTTGAACGATAAAATTTTAATAAAATGCCCGATGACCTAGGAATTTTTCATGATTTTTGGAAACTTTGTTAATCAAAAAATGTATTTATAAAATTTTATTGAAATCTCTATGAATTATCTAGTCCTTACATATCTCCTCAACGGGCGTTATACAGTGTTTCGTTTCTGACATATTCTTTTGACTAAGGGATATTTGGAATCATAAGAGGGCAATCTATGAAAAATATTGACTCGAAAACTGTCTATACATGAATATATAGTCTATGTTTGCATGAACTAAATTTATTATTATATTATATTCAAATCAGAATTGTATAATATCAAATGAAACGTAGGCATTTATAATGCTATATATTTGTGTGTTGGTGTTTAGTAGTAGATTAGACATGATATAATAAATGTATTACGGAATATATTTTCCCCAAATAGGGCGGCACACCAGAAATGTTACGCGAGAATTTTTTTTAAACTATTCCAATTTTAAACAGTCATTATATGGTTAAGTTTTAGAAAATTCAAATCAGTTTAAGAAAGTACAAGCAGTAGTAACATTTGAATCTACATTTTTTCTGAAATTTTTAGCGAAATTTCAGAAATTACTCGTATTATCGTTAAATGAACCGGATATTCGAATTTTGTGGGTCAATATGACCTTATAAACTGAGTTTTTTCAAAATCCGAGAGAAAAATTTTTTTACGATTTTTTCGATTTTTATCGAAGGGGTACCCTTAAGAAAATTTCAAAAAATCGAGAAAAAATTGGCATTTCCAATTTTGATAAAACTTAGTTTATAAGGTAATTTTGACCCACCAAATTCAAAAATCGGGTTCATTTAACGGTAAGACGAGTAGTTTCTGGGATATCTACCTTTTCTATGCAATTTTTAGCGAAATCTGTCAAATTACTCGTCTTATCGTTAAATGCACCCGATTTTTGAATTTTGTGGGTCAATATAACCTTATAAACTGAGTTTTATCAAAATCCGAGAGGAAAAATTTTTTACGATTTTTTCCAAAGTAAAATGGCAAAAAATCGAGAAAAAAAATTCATTTCCGATCTTGATAAAAATCAGTTTATGATGTAATTTTCACCCACAAAATTCAGAAGTACTTGCAAAAATACTTCATATAAGGTAATACATATTTTTTTTTTGGTGTCCCAGACTGTATTTTATTCGGAAAATATGTTTTTCGTTTATATTTGATGTGTACGATGTACGGAGACTTTATTGAATAAATGTTTTTAATAATACAGTTACACAGCAGTAATATTTTATCTTATCTTATCTTATATATTTAAACGAGCAATTCTTGTATATATATATTTACGATCTTGGAAATGGCTCCAACGATTTTCATGAAAATGAGTATGTAGGGGTTTTTTGGGGCGATAAGTCGATCTAACAAGGTTTCATTTTAAAAAAACGTCATTTTATTCGTTTTTTCATGAAAAACTGAAACCGGCAATGCAAATTATAACTCTTCCTGACATCTATTGGTGTATATCGTAGTTAATGAAATACAATGCAAATTATAACTCTTCCTGACATCTATTGGTGTATTTCGTAGTTAATGATTCAAATTGGTATTTGTGTGGAGATATTTAAAACGGTCTTCTATTAGTGATAAAATTTGTGTCTTTTTAAGAATACCGAGCAAAGCTCGGTCATCCAGATATTTATTAATAATCTGATCAATTTATAACATTTGTATTTATTATATTAATTTTACTCTGACATTTAAATCATTGATTATCAGTATCAGTTTCTGCATAAAATTTGATAAATAATTTGATGTAATTTTCTAAAAAATAACGCATCATTTGCAGGTATTGAATATAGGTAGATTTTTATTACTAACTGGCAGTAACATGACGGGTTGTTTTATAGAATTACATATCAAATTATTAAATATAATTAATATTACTATTATTCAAGAGTTCGATTTTATCAGTATCAGTTTCTGCATAAAATTTGATAAATAATTTGATGTAATTTTCTAAAAAATAACGCATCATTTGCAGGTATTGAATATAGGTAGATTTTCATTACTAACTGGCAGTAACATGACGGGTTGTTTTATAGAATTACATATCAAATTATTAAATATAATTAATATTACTATTATTCAAGAGTTCGATTTTAAATTTATAGAATTATCTAACTCTATTCGTTTTGTGCGTAGTTATGGCAGGGACAATAAAATCGATACCAGCGCTTTCAGTGAAAACTTTCGGCGATAAAGGAGGCTGTTATGACTAATTTGCAATTCTTTACATGTTAATGTTATAGAAAATGTCAAATTAAAATTATAGAAAAACATTAATTAATTAAACTTAATGCATTAAAAATAGTGAAAATAAGAAATCAAATTGCATAAATATTATTTTTCAAATGTAAATTATCATAATTATTTTTTTAAATTTGTGAGACAATAATATTAAATTTTCAATGTAAGTTATAAATGCAATCCATACAATTATATATGCATCCATACAATTCTATAATTAAAGTAGGGTATCGTCACCATGGAAACGCCTCCAATAAAATTCACACACGGTGCGAATAGAATTATCGAACTCCATAGATTGCGTAATGAACACTGTCTATACATGGTATTTCAACAATTAACTCAATCATTTGTTTGCTTTCACTTATTTTAAAAGATATTTCTCATAATTTTAAAAATAATTTAAACATAATTTTTTGACACATGTATGTTCATTTGTTTCTAAAATTTCTGAGACACTTTACAATTCTAAGTAAGTCCTTTATGTGAAAAAATGACGTTTAATAGTCTACAAACAGTGGAGTTCAAGAAACTGTTTAACTCATAATTCCCATGAGCAGTGGCGTAGCTAGGGGGACAAGGGCCCTGGTGCATAGAGAAAGAATCGGGCCCTCCTCCTCCCCTCTTTCCGCGTAGTTTGAACTTATATTTGCCTTCAAAATTATTGATAAGAATAAGAATAGAAAACAGTAAGTGAACTTATCCCTAGTAGGCTAAATCCATACGTCGTCTCTATTAGAATCTCCATGTGTTTAATAGAAGAAAAAGGGAATAAATAAACAACGACGCACATGACAATATAGAATATTTATTATACAGATGAGATTAATTAATGGAAAAAACGATTTTTAACAGAATTCCCCAGAAGAACTTTTGAATAATTTTCGCAGGATCTCGTTTCAATAATGCTTATATATTTATATCAAATTTTTATTTTTTGAGTATTTTTATTTTATATTTGTATATAGAATGAAGGACAACCTACTAATAGTTTATGTAATAACACAATACCAGCCTTTAATAGCTAAGTAAACTGTGATTCGCTAAAACTATTCACTTTGTAGTAATATTATAATAATTGATTTGGATAATTATCTCTCAAAGTAGGCCTCAGATCGAAAATTGATACATAAGTTTTTCCTTCGTCTCTATGAGCTTATTCTGTAGGCCAAGGTTCTCCAATCAATAACAGAACACCCTGTATATTAATATATTTTACCGGCAACATATATACGCATCCCATCATTCACTCAAAAACATGTATTCGTACAATACCAATGCATTCATTAAACAAAATTTAATTTAATTAATTTTAATATTTAATTAATTAAAATAAACATTTCTAAGGCTAATTAGTCAATACATACATTTTATACATGCATACATGCATACATACGTACAATACATTCATACCTATTTGTTTGTTTATCCAATTACGTAAATATTTTGATATTAAACAGTGATCATTTTTTTATGATTGTATATGTGATGATGTATTTTATTTACAAATGTGTACGAAGTAACAGGCTGTAGACAGTACTGGATTTAGACTTAGGCGCATGACGCCCGGGCCTAGGGCGGCAAAATTTCAAAATCGAACCAATTCAAGGGCAATCGGAATTTTTTCAACAAAAATTTATTGAATAATCTAATGATTGAATTTACCGCAATGTTAATTTTTTAATAGATCAATTGAGTTTTATTGATAAATGGTAAGTAATCAGGTAGTCTAAATTAGAACTACAGAAAAAGCGGTCTTCTTCCTGTTTAATAGTACAATTTTTTATCGCCAGTTAGCGATATTTATCTGATTTGAATTTGAATCACCTGATTAGGTGACTTTATGAACACCTATACCATTTTCGGTTGTCTGTCCGTCTGTCAGTATATCTATCATCTATGTCAACACGATAGCTCAAAAACGAAAAAAGATATCGAGCTTAAATTTTTACAGCGCACTCAGGACGTAAAAAATGAAAGCGAGTTCGTAAATGAGCAACATAGTTCAATTGGGTCTTTTGTCCGTAGGACCCATCTTGTAAACCGTGAAAGATAGAACAACCGTTTAAATGTAAATAAATGTAACTAATAAGAAAATAAACAACTTTTGTTTGAAAAATTTTTTTTGTAAACATCACTGTTTACCTGCGAGGACGCAAATTAGGTGCAAATTGTATAGTATTTATTACATGGGAATATTAGTTACCTATATTGAAGAGTGGATATCTTTCTTTACTTACATGACGTGAAAAAATAAAGCATTGTGTCATCAACACTTTCATACATGGTATTTCTGCAATTATTTCAGTCAATTGTTTGCTTTCACTTGTTTTTCATAAAATTTCCTTTTCATTTTTTCGGATGTGAAATCCCAAGTTGATTGTACTAAATTGTACTGTAATTGTAACATTGTCTATCCATATACAGAATGATCGATTTACACCTAGGCATATAAACATCACGAGCATGACAGAATACATGCGTAAAGCAATGCATCTAAGTGAGATATATTATATGCATGTCTTGAAGCTTCGATATGCGTTGAGATAGCTTTAAGACGCTTGGAGAGTGATATTTAAATGCCCAGATGTGAATCGAACATTCTGTATATTCATGAGTCAAAGAGCAATAATTGTCATGCGATACAAAATGAATGTATATTGTTTTAAAAAGACATAATCTTACACAATATAAAATAATAATAATTGTAACAATCAAAAAAATGACGATTGTAATAAACAATAAAAATGGTAAATGAAATAATATCGAAACCCTTCTATAATAGTCTAGTATTCAATGGCACTACTTTTTCGAGAAAACATGACCGTAACTAAAGGAGTTTTGTTCCATTTTGATGTGATAATGATTAAATCAGGAACACTATTAAACTAGGCGTTAATTCAATATCAGTTTTCTGTTTTTGCAAGACTGTAATTAGAATGCCGTGAATACTTTTGCTTGTTTTTGCAAATGTCAGTTTGAGGCATTCCATTTTTTTTTTAAACTAAAGCTCAACAATGCTCAAATTTTTCACTCGTCCTACAGAAATAATAATTCTACAGAAATACTTAAACGGTGTATAGACTTTTCCGGGAAGATTATGGCCAATTTAATCGAACAATACACATCATCAAAGTTCGAGGAAACTGTAAGCCTTGTAGATAGGGTGAGCCATGCGTATCACATTTTGGATTCCAAACATAAAACTTTTCCCATTGTTGTTTCTGAAAAGCTCCATCCAAGCAGTTCAAGGATCCAACAACAAAGGAAAGTTTGGCTTCGTTTTACTAACCCCCGAACAAAGAAAAAATGGTGTTATATATAAGTTTGACGACTATGCCTGTCTGTGTGTCTGTGTCTCTGTGTGTCTGTCTGTGGCATCGCAGCGCCTAAATCGATGAACCGATTTGAATTTTTTTTGTTTCGTTCTAAAGGTAATTTAATGGGAATTGGTCTTAGCTATGTTTCAAGCGCGAGTTTAGGGTACCGTACCCGGAACAACTAAAAATAGGCTATGATCCTCAAAAAGAAAAATTTATCGGGGATTTTTTAAATTTTGTCTAATTTTGTTAAATCGATTGTATTGCTGTAAAAAATGTTTATAGTCGTTTTGGCTTCAATAAGAATTTTGTATGCAATGTTCTTTTTCGAATACTTTCGATACGCAAACGCCATCTCGTCCTCGACTAATATATGTATTTGTGAACATGGATCCAACACTCCACATAATGTAACACATAACACATAATGTAATAAAAATGCTAATTTTATAATATTACATTTTAATCGGTTAAAAAATTTCTATTTTAACTACTTGAAAACAATAAAATATTCAATTTCATTCTCTAACCGCAAAAATAATTGTTTATTTTATAAAACTTATTTTATAAAATATACAGAAAATACTGTTGTTTTTCAATTTGGTCATCTCATCATGTGTTCGTCCAAGAAATAGTATTCAATTTTATTAACTGACTTCAAAATAAGGATGAAGGTTTATAACATGTTTCTACTTAAGGTAGTACTACCGGTAATAGACTTTGCATTCAGAATTTAATGAAATTTAGGCATAGTAATTGGCATATTTGTCTATTATTATATCATAATTAACGAGTAAAATTTTTAGGGGCCTTCAGAGAACTGAAAATCTGAACGGCCAGTTTTGTGAAATAAAATAAAATCTGTGATTTTCCATAAGGATCAATGTTAAAATATCTTTAAAATATCTTTTTTCCAGTTCTCTGAAGGCCCCTAAAAATTTAACTGGTTAATTATGACATAATAATAGACTACTATGCCAAGTTTCATTAAACTCTGAATGGAAAGTCTATTTCCGATAGTATTACCTTAGTTAGTTATTTATCAACAATTACGATTTTCCAAATTCAAGTCTGGAGCGATTTTGTAAGCGGTGAATAAATGTGTTCTAAAATTCAAACATCATCGAAAATATACACAAATCAAATTTACAAAACTTAAAAAACCCCTGACAAATGCGATTTATTCTTTGTAAACCGATTTTTGGAAATTTAGCTAGAAAATGTTCTCAATCAAGTCGGTTGAACCGTTTAGGGGCTACGATGCCACTGAGAAACACACAGACGCACAGATAAACTTATAACACTCCTTCTTAAATCCATATCAAAGTGATGGTCAAGGACATCAGATGAGATGAAAAGGATCCTTAGAAAGTTATCATATTTTGGGACAAATTTTTGGAAATATTTTAATTGAAATTGAAATATTTGAGTTGACTTTGTTCTTTTGAATTACCAAATTATTTTACCATTTCATATTTCGAAATGAATTGAGACAGGTTTATTTGACCATTCATTTCCATAGTAATTATTTATATGTTACAATTATACGACATGCCTATTCCAAACTGAATCAGTTTTGAAGATTAAATTTTGTAAATTTCACTTTTTGTGGAGTGTATTACGGGAAAGCAATTTAATTTTTTCTCTCAAACAATATTTTGTTAAAAATAATGATTTTTTAAAATAATAATTTCTCTAATATTGAATTGATTTTTGTCTACATTTTTTTTTCTATTAATTATAAATTTTTGTGTGAAAAGGTCACAAGAATCAATTAACGTAATTAGTTTTTTTTTCTCGTTGATTGATTTGATAAATTCCATTAAAATTTTTGCATATTGTATATAAAGTTATATGTGTTTACTGATTTTGTGTTTACTGTGTAACTAATTTATGCACATGTTTTAATTATAAACCAAATCATTTTATTATCTTAGATTATAAAAAGACAGTATTTGTATGGAATGCTAATCACCAATGATGTCATGTATTTAGTTAGAATCTAGATATTTTATCTTAGTTTTTTTTTATGTATCTTTTAGGTATTAGATTATGTGTCTAGATATATCTTACATCAAGTAAGTACTTAACTAGATTTGATTAAATGAACTTTGATAAAGACAAGAAATGTACAACCTTGGTAAATTTATATAATAAGTATATGTTGCTTAAAATATCCTAGCAAACAGTCGATGTAATAATATGGTTCTTAAACTGATTTCAATATTTTTCAGTTTTACTTCATTTTTAAGAAGATATGCAAAAATTGAATAATACTAGGATTTCAATAAAACTTTATAAATACATTTTTTTATTAACAGAGTTTCAAAAATCACAAAAAATTCCTAGGTCATCGGGCTTTTTATTAATTTTTTTATTGTTCAAAGTTGGCTAAAAAATGATGAATCATATAGGTTATCCTTTTCTATTGGATATTTCTATATCAAAAAATCTTGAGAATCTGATAAAAAACTATCTAAAATATTTAGACAATCCTGTAGTTTATAATAATACCATAAAAATATAAGGCTGTCGATGACAACAAAATTTTAGTTTAGTTATGAGTTCATCGAAGATTTTTTTATGAACAAAGACGACTATAGTTAGAGTATTGTTGATTGAAGAGCGATATTTATATTATCAAATTTATAAGCATCACTTGCACACAATGGGTCCGTCACCATATTGAGTATTTTAAGGCGGTATCAATTTAATTTAATTTAGTATTTCATTGGATATATATATATATATATATATATAGATAGATATGGACACACACATAATATTGTTTATTTTTAAGTAGTGGGAGATTTTGGTACATAACAAAAAATAATAGTTTTTTTTTTGTTATGTATGTTATTATGTTTGTTATTGTATGTATCTATATACATATATATATCCAATGAAATACTAGTTTTTATTTTTTGTTATGTACCAAAATCTCCCACTACTTAAAAATAAACAATATTGTATGTGTGTCCATATCTATCTATATATATATATATATCCAATGAAATACTAAATTAAATTAAATTGATACCGCCTTAAAATACTCAATGTACCACATATGGTGACGGACCCTGTATATATATATATATCCAATGAAATACTAAATTAAATTAAATTGATACCGCCTTAAAATACTCAATGTACCACATATGGTGACGGACCCTGTATTATATATTTTTGTAGTTGCGTGGTATTGTAAAGCCAAAAATAACTCATTCTTGAGTACAAAGCATCTATTTGGTTTATATGTATTAATACCTTGCAATAAACCAAAACTTTTTTACAATACTGTAGGTTTACAATCACCTTTACTCCCGACATTAAAAGGGGAGTGTTAAACATTCAATGTGTTTAGCTGTGCATTTGTGTATCCGCCTGTGGCATCGTAGCTCCTAAGCGGATGTACCAATGTTGATTAGCTGAGGCGAGGCTTCTAGTGGGGAGGAGTCTGGGTTTTTTTAAATTTTAATAAATTTCATTTGTTACTCTTGGGGCAGATATTAATTTAAATGGCACTGTATTCGATTTTTACGCTCAGATATCCGCACAACGAGTAAAAAAAATGTCAAGTAAACCTGCTAGACTCACCAGTGACCTTCATGCTTATGGTCAAAGTTAAATTCAAATCTAAGGCCGCCAGTAGATTGTGCATAGAATATGCATGAAGGAGGTGCACTCAGCCTCTGAAATTGGAGGAGCTGATAAATAATCAAAACAAAATCCAGTGACTTCCCGTCAGTCTGATCGTGTTTACAGTCGAGAGAAGATTATTTGAAATTAAGAGTGAACAGTAATGAAACAAATTCAAGTGATTTCGACAAGTGAAAAAAAACGAACTATTTGAATATTCTAGAGTGTTCTGGTACTAGAAATTTCGATATTCGGCGATATGTAGAAATCTCTAATATTTACGTTAAAAAATGGATCCTTTAATATTATTTATACCATTAAACATGCGATGTATTTTAACCCGAGCAACGCCGGGTTTGGCTGGTAGTATATCTTTAAAAAAGCATTTCCAGCTATCATCTTTGTCGGGAATTTTCAAGCAACACCGAACGATTATAGAACATGCCCGAACATCAAAACACACAGGCGATTTTTCGTATTTGCTAGCATATATTTCTTCTTGTCGGTTGTTGGATTAGGTAATATTCGATTCCACTCTTTGACAGTTTTTTATGGAATTTAAAAATTAAGTGATATCTGTTAATGAACAATGTATGTAAATAATAAAAATATAAAAAAGTACAATAATATTTGAAGGTACAGGTATATCTCATCTCGTCTATATCGCCTCACCGTTGTTGGTTATTTGTACAAATTTGTGTCTATTAAAACATAATTAAAGAAAGAATGTTAATAAAAGTTGTAAATAACACACTTCGATTTTTTTTTCTTTTTTTGTTATTTAAATACATTTGTTGTATTTTTTTCAAATTTAATGACTTTTATGTCACCTTTTTGGTGATAATATTATTTGAATTATAGGTGATGTTATATTATTCATTTTTCATAATACTTCTTTTTCAATCTTTATATACATAATAATCCAGTCAAATTAAGTCATTTTGACAAAAAAACACAACTAACTTGTTTCCAACAAAGTATTTTTATTATTCTAGCCTACTCCATATTCGCGAAGTAGTACAAAGTCCTCGTCCCGTCTTGTTTGACTCCGCAAAAAAAATTTGTTTTTTGTACACGAATCGAAGGTGTTTTAGAGTACATTACGTACACTTATTAACGAGGTAAAAGCGCCCATGACTGAATTTACGCCGCCTATCAGGACAAGGTCTAGTCATCGGTCGTTGCGTACTTTTTACAGCGAATTAAGCTGTCGCAGTGATTGAAAACAAATGAAATTGTCTGCAATCACTTACAATTGATTCAAAACAAAAAAAAGACAAAAAATTAAAGACAAAAGACAGACCGAGGGCTAGATCTCGTCCAGATAGGCGCTTTTTTTCCTGCTACCCTCTCCATTCAAGCTTCACGTCCTTATATAAATATGTTCTTGTATTTACCATTAACTCGTCAGCACTCCCGTTAACAGTTAAGTAATCTTTAGTTCCTTGAAGCGAGATTTGCTCACGTGCTTTGCACATGCGTGATATATTTTGTGCGTGAAATATTCTTTAATTTCCTAATTTTGAATTTGAAAAAGTGAATAATTTTAGAACAAAAATCAAAATAATCCCATTCATTAATTAGACTGTAAATATTTGTTTTATTAATTCTTTACCTATTAAAAAGGACGATTTTATGTAGAAAATAAATATACGTATAGCTTATATACTTGTAAGAATGCTTTCAACAAAAATTATAATTATTAATTATTATACAATTAAATATTAAGGCAGTGCAAAATATTTGACAAATAAATTTCAACGGTTCGCACCGTATGGCACCGAATATCCGTAAAGTGACGAAAGCACGGGAACAGGCCCACACATTTTGGAAGATAACAGTTTTTTTGCTTACATTTTTAGTCTCGTGATAAGGAAAATTCCTATAATCTCTGTAAGACTTGAAAATAATATATTTAAAAAAAAAAAACAGTTGACAGGTTGAAATAATCTGAAAAATTCAAACAAAAATGGATAAAATTATATGAAGATAGAACAAGTTTCAACCACATATGCCATTTGAAAATGTATAATTTACAATTTTTAAAAAACCTCCCACAAATTTTTCGGGTAGGGAATCCTAAACTCGCACTCGAAACATATATGAGTACATTCGCCATTTTCTTTTTCCTTAAAACATTTTTAAGCTCGTCGCCAATTTTTTAGTTCTTTTAAGAACCCTTTCCGTTAAATTATCTTTCAAACGAAGCCAAAAAAAAATCAAAAACAGACAGACACACACACATAGCGGTCAAACTTATAACACCTTTTTTTTTAGTTCGGGGGTTAAAAATAAAAGTTATTATCGTTTTAAATCGAGCGTGAGTAAAATGCTCATAAGGAAAGTGCTGACAGGTATAAAGTCAAATTTAGAAAAACTCAAATATTCTGATAAACTTATTTTCATAATCACTTTATATAGGATAAATTCCTCAATATTTTTTTTGTGATATAATAAATATTAATTTGACTAGACTATAAAAAAAGTATGTGTGATTTTGTATTATATGGGATTATTATCATTGGTTTGATTACTTTAAAACATAAGAAATCAATTTGAGTTTGATAAGTAAGTGTTTCTTTACTGCATCACTAAAATTAAAATAAATATAAAAAAAATAACTAAAAACCAGTCTAAACAGCACAGCACAGCACAGCACACTACAACACATCACAGCCCAATACTGTTAAGATACTTTTATTATGAATACTTTTTTATTATGGAATGTCTGTGATTTTAAGGTGGATGTACACTGCGTAATCAAGACATTGCAAAAATTTTGTTGTACTTTTTTTTTTGCAAAGTCACAGGCATCGGATTTGATTCGATCTTACTGGAATTTTTGTTGAAACCCACTAATTTTGGGCCATTCTTTTCATCTGTAATGTCAGTTTTTCGATAACTATTACTTATGTACCTAATTGCGGGTACAGAACTCCACATTCTTGAAACCTATTAGAGCTAGTATAATTTTGATCGCAAATTTGAAAACTATAGCCCAAATTTAGTAGTATTACATACTTGTCCTACCAAAATTGGATAAAATTAAGATGTAATCAAATGATGTGAGTAAAATTAAAATTTTTAGATTCTGATGACGTCATAAAGTTAAAAAATTTGATATTTTTGATAACACAGGCAATTTTGATCCGATCTTATTGGAATTTTTTTTTGAAACCCACTAATTTTGGGTCATTCTGTTCAGCTTTGATGTCAGTTTTTTGTTAGCTATCACTTATTTGCTTATTTACTGGACCAGGATACCACTTTCTTGAAACCTAATAAAGCTAGGTTTATTTTGATCACAAATTTGAAAAGTATGGCTCAAATTTAGTACAATTACGCTGTGCACCCTCGTTACGGTCCTGGTTTTCAACATGTTTATCCCTATTATACCTATGCGCACCGTGAGTGAGTTTTATTGGAGGCGTTTCCATGGTAACGATACACTTCTTTAATTATACAATTGTATGGATGCATATATAATTGTATGGATTGCATTTATGATTTACATTGAAAATTTAATATTATTGTCTCACAAATTTAAATAAATAATTATGATAGTTTACAATTAAAAATAATATTTGTGCAATTTGATTTCTTATTTTCACAATTTTTAATGCATTAATTAAGTTTAATTAATTAGTGATTTTTTAATAATTTTAATTTGACATTTGCTATAACATGAACATGTAAAGAATTGCAAATTAGTCATAACAGCCTCCTTTATCGTCAAAATTTTTCACTGAAAGCGCTGGCATCGATTTTATTATCCCGGCCATGACCACGCATATAACGAATAATTGTAATATAATTGTATGATTGGTATTTGAGCCGCAAAAATATTTGCAAAAATTATTTATGTTTTCAAATGGTTTTTATAAATGATTTTTCTATTTTATTTATAGTGAAAAATATTTGACATAGACAGATTAATGACTTTGTACGGAACATAAACATTTGATGAATCTGTTTTATATAAAGAAAAACTGAAATAAAAAATCAACAACTTTTTTCATAAATACTTTGATCAATACGAGACGTAAAGAGTACGACACGGTAAAGTTTTTATTTTGTAAAAACCTTAATTAACATTTTAGTGTCAAAAATAAAATTGAACGATAATACACACCAAAAATTATTTGGATCGATGCCAAATCTTTTGTCATCATGAATGAAACAAGACGCAAATTTATTTCATTAATAATAATTAATCTAACAGACTTAGAAGAATTAATGGAAAACCACAATGAGCCATAAAATATTGTCAAAATATACATTAAACATAAAGTGGCCACAAGCTAAATAGCTTTTTTAATATTTCATAATTATTTGAAAAAATATTATTTTAAGAAATGTGGTATTTATTTTTATAGTGTTTCGAAGAATGTGGCTTGAAATAGTTATGTGCGTTTTTGTTCCTGACCAATTATTTATTAAATACTAAACGTATGTTTTTTTTTATGTGTTCCAAATTAAATTCTAGAAATATAGTACTGTAAAAAAACAGAACCTTGGATAATTATGAATTAATCATTTTTCATTATTTTGTCCTAAATTCCGCTCCGAAGCTTTGTCAGCCACCGCTATTTTGCTGCTAATTTTTTAGGAATTTTTCGTGATTGAACTTAGAAAAGAATAAATAATTTTTTGATAGGTTATTCTGGCCTAGAAATCTAAATTTGTAGGTATTTTCCAAACTAAGATTATAAAAAAATGAAAAATATTTCGTAACCATTTCCGTAACCAAAAATAAACCGGCAGGCTGGTGGACACGATTCCAGCCCTTGTAGCGATCCGAAACGAAATTAATTTGAAAAATTATTAATTAGTAAAGATGTCCTTATTTTTTTACCTTTACGAATTTCTTAAAAATACTCAGAAAATTAGTTTAAGGACATATTCTTAAGGACCAAAATAATATGCAGAAGAAAATCTATTTCTTCGAATTTATAGATCAGAATTCCTTTAAGACATTTGATAATTTTACAAATGAAATTTACAAAATTTAAAAAACCCCCGACAATTTTGATTTTTGGAAACTAAGTTATAAAATGTTCTTAATCAAATCGGTTCGACCGTTTAGGGGTTACGATGCCACTGAGAAACACACGGACGCACAGATAAACACTTTAAACTTATAATACTCCTTCTTAAATCATTATCAAAGTGATGGACATTAGATGAGATGAAAAGGATACTTAGAGAGCTATCATTTTTTGGGACCAATTTTTGGGAATATTTTCATAAAAATTGAAATATTTGAATTGACTTTTGAATTATTGTTTTGAATTACCTAATTATTTTACCATTTCACTTTTCGAAATGAATTGAGCCAGGTTTATTTGACAATTCATTTCCATAGTAATTATTTATATGTTAAAATTATATGTCATGCCTTTTCCAAACTGAATCGATTTTGAAGATCATCGCCATTTTTTTAGTTTTTTCGGGTATGGAACTTTAAGCTCGCACTTGAATAGGTAGAACACTCATAGCGGTCAAACTTATAACACCCCTTTTTTTAGTACGGCGGCTAAAAAATAATGTGAGCACTTTTTTGACGCATTTGTTCATTTGTTTAAAGTCTCCCAAATCTATAATTTTTGCTCAATAGATGGCAGAAACTCTTTATGAGTCTTTACTGAGAGTTATAAATAACTATATAAATAAATTTGTCACATTTCAGGTATCCCACTGATCATTTAAAAATGAACATTATAATTATATTAAAAGTATGTATAAATCATTATAGCCCATTTTTTTCTTAATGTTCCGGAAGGTTCAAATATCAAAATCTACATCTAACTTCTTGCCGCTAGAAAGTTTGGCCATTGCTATGGGCCAAAAAAGCCCATGATTATAATAAGTGATTTTTGAAAATTTTAAAACCTTGAAAATATGCAACAAAATGGGTCAGAAACGTACATTTGGGGGTTTTGGGGATATCTGATCACTATTCTAAATCAAAATTTCGATATCCTCCGCCCTCCTGGGTTAATATTTACAGAAAATTGCATTGCTAAGTCAACGAAGGGCGAAAAATCCTAAGAAGGGGGGAGTATTTCCCCATTCAAACTTCGGAATCGTGCTCAGTGACCTCAAAAACCCCTGAGTATACTTTTTTGATCCATTTTGTTGAATATTTACAGAATATCGTAATTTTGGACCAGCGAAATAAATTACCCCAAGAGGGGGAGATTATATCGAAATTCTGATATGCGAAATAGTAATCAGAGACCCCTAAAACTCCTGAGTATACATTTCTGGCCCATAATTTCCAGGTTTTAAAATTTTCAAAAATCACCTCATAAATGGATTCTAATGATATGCCTATTATAAATAGCGAAAAATAAAACTTTCTAGCGGCAAAAAGTTTGATGTAGATTCCGATATATAGACCTGATCATTTTTTTTTTAAAACTGGCTCGATAGGTTGAGGTACAAAAAAATTCTTTATGAAATGCTAAAATGACACGACTAATGTTAAAGTCAAAAATAAAAACTGCATACCTATATTACGATATAATTTTTCCACTTTTATTGCTAGAATGTGTTGATGAAAGATTATAATCATAATTTTGCAAGCGTATTAAATCAGAGAAAAAAAATTAAACGAAAGAAGAAAAAAAATTCAACTCTGAAATATAATAAAATGATCATTATTTAAAAGCGTGTTAAATATTTTGTTTCAATACAGTGATTTTTTTACTCTTAGGAATACGAATTTAAAAAAAAAAAAATAATATAATATTTCTCGAATATAATAAATAGCTGTGCCGCGATTCAGTGCCAAAAAGGCATTATTGGTCTTATACAGTAGATCGAATAAATATTAAACAACATTCAAAAATATTTTTCGTTGGCATTTATCATCTGTTGAATGCATCGAAACAGGCAGTTCGTTATTCTAAAATTTACGATGTTACTGATGTTTTTAGTAAAAGTTTACTCTGCCTAGGAAGAGTCAACTCTTACTCACAATCGGCTTTCCCTATATCATATCCATAGAGGTTAGAGAGAAGGAGAACGATCGCTACGAGCTAAAGTATCTCAAACCAACCAACATATATTACAAATGACATTTAAAACATAGATTATTCCGTTAAATACGTCCACCTCTCTTTTAAAACCCATTTCGTCTTCTGTTATAACATCATAACCGAACCAATGTAGTGTAGTATACTTTATTCTACATACTAACTACACTGTGTGAAATAAACGCGACCATCCAACAATATTCAACTTATAATAGCTGTTTTCCATTTACATTCAATTCTAAGATCATTCTCTTCTTCTTCTCAGCATTCAAATAAGTGCAATGTTCTCCGTGCGAATTTAATAACACCTGGTTAAGGAGGTATGCAAGGATTGGATAACACTAGGGATTTCAATAAAACTTTATAAATACATTTTTTTATTAACAAAGTTTACAAAAATCACAAAAAATTCCTAGGTCATCTGGCTTTTTATTAATTTTTTTACTGTTCAAAGTTGACTAAAAAAATGATGAATCATATAGATTATCCTTTTCAATTGGATATTTCTATATCAAAAAATCTAAAGTGTGATAAAAAACTATCTAAAATATTTAGACAATCTAGTAGTTTATTATAATACCATCAAAATATAAGGTTGTCGATGATATCAGAACAAAATTTTAATTTTATTATGAGTTCATCGAAGATCCAACATTTGATGAACGGAGACGACTATAGTTAGAGTATCGATGATTGAAGGCGCGCTTCTTTATAATTACCAATCCACCGATTTTTACACAATCAAGGATGAGCCGATGATAGTCAATCAGCATATCTTTTTTTCGCCAACAAAAAGATTTGAAATCATTCGGATAAAACTTTCCCTGAAATAAAAAACTGCAAATCAACTTCATGAATACTTACGGTGACTTAAGCTGAGATCTGGTATGAAAAGGAAAGCATCTAATATACAAACATAACCCAGAATATGGGTTGTTCTATAAACCAAGGACGGGTTTGATTTTAACCCGATATTTTTGGACAATCAAGTTGCGAAATTCAGTGTATCGTCGTTTAGTGTGTACTCACCCTTGATATAAAACTCTAGGGACGTTCTGGGAATATTTTTTAAATATTTTTTTGGTAAATAAGATACTAAGTAATGTGTCTCCCAGGAAAAAATAAATAAATTTAATTATTTTGGTGTAATCTGTGGGCTTAATGTCGTATTAAATAAAGCACATTAAACTTTTCACTGAATTTTGTTCGAAAAACACTGCAGGTTACTAAGGCTGGCACTTCCAATGGCATTATCACGTTTAGGAAATGATTTAAATTCTAAATTTTTAAGTTCAAAAAAGTACATATTTTTCATAATATATTTGATGTGAGACATCGAAAATTCCTTAATTTGTAGAACTACCCATACACACTAAACTGAGCTCCGTTTTTGCTATAGTAAAACCGATCGGTATATCCACTCACTCAGTTATTCTTGTGAGTAGTCGAAAATGTTGAAATGAATATCAGAGAATTGTGTTTGAACTATGCATGAAGTACTTGAACTTTATACAGATCAAATAATTTAAATTTTGAATTGAATTATTACAATTCAAAACTTAAAACTGTACGAATTGGATTCATTTCCGTCACATATGTATATATGTGGATACATTTATATTTATGTACAGTAGGTTCAAGGACAACGAAAGAAGTAACTCATTGTTTCCGCAATAGGCCTTTTCTAGGCGCAATGGTTTTCTCGTGAGGGCAAAATTTAGGTGTCCATTTTCTCCAAAAATATAAAAGATAGAGAGATGCAATTTTGTAGGTAGCTTTAACTAGTGAGCCTTATGAAAATTTTATGAAAAAAGCGGTAAAAAAATTTTCTAGAAAATACTGCGAAAATTTTTCGAAAACTAGTACCAATGGTGGCCGGAAGGCGATGTAAAGCTGATTTTTTGGTATGTTATTTGGACCCGTACGGAGAGTGTAAAACCACGTTTTTCAAACAAAAAATTGTTCTACCTGAGTAATACGTGAAAAACTGAAAAAAGTTCGAAAACAACAACAGTTTCCTAAAGGGATCCAAATCACAAACTAAACAAGTGAAAACAAATAATTAACGGAATTAATTGTTGAAATACCATGTATAGACAGTGTTGATTACTCTGTCACATTACACATACATACATGTCACACATATATAACTGATATTGTTACAAATTGTTGGCAAATTAATTAAAGTTAATTAATTAGTAATAAATAATGCAAACAATAATGTAAATATCAAATATTCTTTAATCTGCCTGCGACGGTACATATGCAATTGAAAAGTTTACTCTGTCTGTGACTGTACTTTATTTTTTTCAACTTTAGCTATTTATTTTTTTCAACTGTTAGTTCTAAAAATTGGCACCAGTCACTACCCTAACAGAGCTTAGTGTAATTTTGATTAGAACCATCCTCTTTAAATTCTAACCGTCATAAAGGAAAGATCTTGGAATAATTAATTTAAATTATTTATTCCAAGATGGATACAAATATTTTTCAATACACATTTTAGTGTGTGGCAGTAATTATATTACTTAATTTTTTATATTTTTTTATTTAATTCTTATTAAGAATTTATATTTTTTCAATACGACAATTTAAACATATATTTTTGTTAAATGTCGTTGTTAAAAACACACAATTGTACAAGATGTAAAAGAACATCTTGGCATAATTTACAAATTGTGTAATTTATTATTATTTTCCTTAGTATGTTTTTTGTGACGTTTAGAATTTTATTTGTGAGCACAATTCCTTATAAAATGTAATTTAAGGAGTTGGATTCACTGTGATCACAAACAGCATGCAGGAACATTTTATATTTTATATAATATTTTATATATGTTAATTTTTTTTCTAAAGTTATTATCGTAAGATATTTTCAAAACTTTATTTTTTTTGTTAAATTCAACATGTGAAATTTCATGTAAGTTACAAAATGGCTGACGCCTTGTAAATTTATATTTTCTCATTTATGTTATGTCAAACATTTATATTTTTGATTTAATGAAATAAACTAATTCTTATATTTTTTTTATTTTTAAACGTAGACTTTTTATTTTGTCTTTTTTAAGACTTTCGGGGGGGTAATCGCCTTCGGCGTTATCTTTGGGCCTAGCACGCAAATTAATCTGTTCCGATTTTTTTCAAACATTAGTAAAAATCTTATTCTTATTTTTTTTAAATGTTTCAAACCGGGATGTTTCCCTTTAGGAACACTATTTAATATTTTTGTTGGGTAAATATCAATCTTAGTGTTCTGGGGGTTACGAAGGATTTGGCTGAGGTTTTACTTCTTGTTCTCGACGCAAGTCGAGAATCAATTAAGTATCAAAATTTTAAGAAAAGGAAAAATTCATTACATAATTTTTTCTTAATTACCACACCAACTTTGATTTTCGTAACAATATTCAAATATAATACATACTATACAATTTGTGCATAATTTCGTTCTCACGGGTAAACAGTGACGTTTACGAAAAAATGTTTCAAACAAAAGTTGTTTATTTTTTTATAAGGAATATTTTTTACACATATACTTTTGTTCTATCTCTAGCGATTTACAAGATGAGTCCTTCGGACCCAAGACCCAATTAACCTATGTTGCTCATTTACGAATTCGATGTCACTTTTTCCGTCCCGAGTACGCTGTAGACATTTCAGCTTGATATGTTTTTTCGTTTTTGAGTTATCGAGTTGACAGACAACCGGACGGACAACCGAAAATGGACTAATTAGGTGATTTTATGAACACTAATACCAAAATTTTGTGCGTAGCATCAAAATTTTTAAGCGTTACAAACTTGGGTTACCCTTTTTGTCCACTAATAAACTAAATTAATTAATATAAATCAATAAAACAAAATAAACTAATTAATTCCATAATTTATTAGTTTATGTACACACAAAAAAAAATTTATTTAAACAAGAAAAGTAAAAGAAAAAAAAAAAAACATTAATTTCCCATGTCAATGAAGTTAAGATATTATTGAAAACTTTTGACGTGCACATTGCGTTACGGCTACGGTTGGTTACCACTTTTATGTTTGTATCTATCACAAGTGGAGTTTGTTTGTTACCTTATCGAACATTAAATTTACGTTACTTGTGTACTGTACATATTATCGACGATGTATCTAATAAATATATCGAACCTGACTGAATTAAAGTTTGATTACTTTATTAGTGAAAACGTTTGTTTCTATCGCACAGGGAGTTAGAAAAGTATCGAAACAGCAAAAGAACTCGAAAAATAATTTTAGGAACAAGTGATAACAAAATTTAAAAAACCTCCGACAAACGAGATTTATTCCTTGTAAACTGATTTTTGGAAACTTAGCTATAAAATGTTCTCAATCAAGTCGGTTCGACCGTTTAGGGGTACGATGCCACTGAGAAACACACAGACGCGTAGATAAACACTTTAAACTTATAACACTCCTTCTTAAATCAATATCAAATTGATGGTCAAGGACATCAGATGAGATGAAAAGGATACTTAGAGGGCTATCATTTTTTGGGATCAATTTTTGGAAATATTTTAATTAAAATTGTAATATTTGAGTTGACCTTGTTCTTTTGAAGTATTGTTTTGAATTATTATTTTACCATTTCACTTTTTTTGAGCCAGGTTTATTTAACCATTCATTTCCATAGTAATTTTTATTTATATGTTAAAATAATATATCACAATCGCCAATTTTTTAGGTTTTTCGTGTACGGAACTCTAAGCTCGCACTTGAAAACATAGCTAAGAACACTCTCCCTTAAAGTACTTTTCAAATGAAACCAAAAAAATTAAAATCGGTCCATCCGTTTGGGCTCTGCGATGCCACAGACAGACAGACACAAACACATAGCGGTCAAACTTATAACACTCCTTTTTTAGTTCAAGGGTTAAAAACAAAAAATACCGCATTAAAGCATTCACTTCCCTTGTCCACACTTATCTTCCCTTTTTTTCGGGTGCGAAACCCGACTTGTTATATTAAAATATCAGTAGCCTATTTTATTCCTTACCAGCTTAGTGGCTCGGTGCAGTTAAGTAAACTTTTTTCAAGTTAATAATTAACATATTATTAGATGTTGGAAGACAAAAGTAAAGATGGTTAGACTCAATTAGTTTAGTATTGGACTTTCACGTGAAAATCCGCGTTTGATTCTCAATTCTTTTAGTTCAACCTTTAAAAAAAAATAAAAGTCAGTATTTGATCTAATTGAAATATGTTATGTTATATGTTATATTTTCAGAATTAGCCTTTATAATAAATAAAGCCATGTAAAAGAAAACTTTTAGTTTATTTTTCAAATGTGTTTTAGAATTTTTTTTTTAAAGTTGTCTTAGTGCCAATAATAACAATTCATAGACTGATTTGATGATGAAGTCTTAGAATATTGGATTATAAATCCATCTAAAATTATGATTTATTGACACTAATTTATTTATAATTAAAGAAATAAAAGTTATTTTTTTACTAAAAAAAATATACATTTAAATTTGTATAGTTAAGGAGCTGACATGCCTAATTATGTAAAAATGCTGGCCGTCTTATGGTTAGTAAGATGTGTTGATGAAACTTAAGTTAAAGAAAAAATAGTTGCAAGGGCAGTATAATTAGTAGCTTTAATAAGTACTTCTTAAATACTGTATGAACTTACAAATTTTCAATGCTCTGTCCTATTTCGGAGGGCTTTAGAGATAAGCGAAGCTCTTAACATGTCAAAAACTGGGTTTATTATCCCTGGAAAATAACAAGTGGTAACATATTCTTGGAGATTCAAAATACACTGACAATCTCAGCGTTTTCGAGATATTGGGACCGAATAGGATAAATTAAAAATTTTTGTCTCCGTGGTACATTTGATATACTCGACCGAGCTGTGACGTCCGGCAAAGATCCTAAGCAAAATCTCTCAAAAACGCTGTGTTTCCCATCCAGATGTAGAGACAACACAATCGATTCTTATAACCATCAACTTTTTATCTTTCAGACGATTAAAGATGAATGTCAGCTCCCAGGAGAATAAGATGTATTTATAGTGATCATCTCCACTTCCGTTTTAAAATGTGCACACATGTTGTTCGTAAATATATTTCAATATTTTGATTGGATGGACGCAGAATAGATGAGTTATTTTGTCATACTATAAATTATTAAGGTAGTCTTTACAGGATGGCACAAAATATCCGCCCATCCAAACAATAAGAATGTTAGTTTTATAATGCTCTGCTAAAAAACTGAAACAAACCTGAGAAAAGAAGTTAAAACTGTTTTATTTAAGCTGCCAAATGATAGAATTTGACGCACTCATAGACTGGGGTAGTGTAAAATTTATAGCTTTAAAATTCGAAATTGAAATTTGGACAAAATGCGAAGAATTCGCGTAAATAAAAAATGAATCGGAGAAACATTTATTTATTTAAATTTTGTGGAGTCTTAAAGGGGAAACCTGCCTCTACTAGCCCCCTTGCAACTTTTTAAAATCTGAAATAGCCTCTTTTATTATCAGGAAGTTGTTCTTCTTCCACAAATTCACTCGTGGATAAAACATAAGTGTTTTCTGAAGCTTTAAAGTGACAAATAAGAGCTAAGCTGATAAAGACAGATCACGAAGAAAAATGTTTTTCTTCCAAAAACAAATGTCTTTGGTTTGCTTCAAAAAAATAAACATATTTTATGCCTCTGACTAAAACAAATTTTCCCCGATTTTTTCTATTAATTTTTTAACATTTCCTTCTTTTTTTGTTTTAGGTAAGTCGAAGTTTTGTTCATATTACTAGAAAACTCGTCACCATGTAAGTACGAAAATTTTGTGATGCTTTTAAGATAACTCAAAACCGAAAATTATAACAACAAACAATCTGATGGATCTATGGCAGCCACAAAAATCTATTTCTTAAACTGTCAGAGATTATACAAAAAGTTCAAAGATTACAAAAAATTTTGAAATATTTTTCATAATATCGAGAAAGATAAGTGACAGATACTCGGCCTGCTTTCCAAACTTGAAAATATTATTTCAATTTCTGGTATAAATCCTTTAAATTACAAGCATCGAAATTTTTAAATAAAAAAATTAACTTTTCAATAATTTTAATAAATTTATTTAGGACACAATAAGGAATACAATATCTTTATTTTTATTTTTATTTTTTTTTATTATTCATATTTCCCCCGAAAATATAGACTTATGCATTGTAGGTTAATGGCGAGTAGTGATGGTGTGTTAAAGTCTGCGACTCCCTCAAGTTTAAATCAGTTGAAATTCGGTATGTACGTGGCGCTCGCTTTCAGTGAGATTTTTAAGATGATTCACCTGAAAAAAAAAACCGTTTTTTTGACGTTTTTAAAGCTTTGCTGCTTTGATTTCTTGAGCCAATTCAAATAGATGGTTAAAAATTGATATGTAACTTGAGTTATTGTTAAGAAAATGTCTTTTGGGGTTGTAAATTTCGAGCCCTTTTTCTTTTTTTCTATGTCGAAATATAATGGATTTTTGCGGTTTTTCTGGTTTTCTGGCTTTGCAGTTGAAAACCTGTAGGTAGATTAAAGTAGTGCCAAGGAGGTACCTTTTAAGGGGTTCCATAAAAATCCCAGCTCCCCTGTTTGCAATTATTGTTTTTTAAAGTCTAAGAAGTGCCTTTTGTAGAATGAATTTCTTAGCTACTCCTCCTTCCTTAGCTACTCCTCCCCTTTCTATTTCGGAATATTATGGATCTAAGCAGTGTTTGGCACCAAAAATGGGAAAAAATCAAATTCCAATAAAAAGTATGTTATTATAAGAAGTACCTTACGAGGGAAAAATACGACCTATGTGTTTGAGCTTCGCTGCTCACGATTTTTTTTTTGTAAAGATAGTTTTGCACAGATATGTATATATGAAGTATTTATTGCAGGAGATAAGTGTTTGTGTGTGTGTGTGTGTGTGTGTGTGTGTGTGTAGGTGTGTGTGTGTGTGTTGTATTTAACAGCTTCATCGTGTACATGAACCTTTCCATAAATTATGTGGAAAACATAAATTTTCAAATACAATAGTACTTGACCGCTTCAGTTAAGTTTTTATATATATTTTCATTCCTCTCTACTTATTATTTTTGCTCACAATTTACTCATTATATTTACAGTATGGCTCAAATGTTTGATCTTAACCTTTAATTTTTGGTTTAAGGAAAATGCATCTATAGATTTGAATTATTTAGTTTGTAGTAATGTGCGCCATCTAGTAGTGAGAAAAATAAAGAAAATAAATATATAAGAATATGTCATTTTCCAAAAGGACTCCTCATCTCCAATTATTCCATCTCCAATTAATATTCAAGTATATAAAGTTTGATTTTCGGAAGATCAATTGTTTGATGATTTGTTAAATGTTGCTATCTCTCCTCCTAATTTGCAAATAGGTGACAAATTCTACTTTTAAATTTTCTACTTCTATCTTAAAGTTTTCGCAGAGTTCTAAAAGATCAGTTATATTACCTCACAGCTACTCTATGTTTACCTTGTTTCATCGCTCTACTGAAAAGATATAAATAAGAAGAAATTTTTATAAACTTGGCAACGACCTACTTTCCCTTTTTAAGTATCATCGGAGCTAAAAAGTTTCACTTCCGAGTTCGAAATGAGATCGGGTTTAAAACATGCCCCTGAACGTAAAAATGTAGATTTCTGATGGGTTACGCGGTAGATATGGTTTAAACTAAATTTTTTTTTAAAACAAATAAGTGATATTGACCGAATAGCTTCGGAAGTATCATATAACAGGGGTCAAAATTGACAAAAAATGTTCTAAGAAATTTTTTTCTAAGCCCTCCAGTTTTTGTGTTAAACATTAGCAAAATTTGAAGAAAAAAGATTTTCACAATTTTATCCCTCAAAATCAGATTTTTAACATACATAAAATTTTTATTTGTAGTGTAAAGCTTAACCAACAATCCCGTAAAAATGTTTGGCCTAAGTGCTTGATTGTTATTTGTTAACAGAGTGCGCGAAAAACCACCCAACAATAAAGATTATCTGTACTATACTTTCTAGAAAGATTGGATTTTCACCGATCGACTCGAAATAAAGTCAAATTAACAGAAAAGTTCGATAGTTTTTTTGTTACAGCGCAACCTCTTGAAAAATTGTAAAAAGGATTCTTTGCTATTTTCCGGGGGGTTGCGTTGTGAAAAATGAAATTTTTCGAACTCTTAGTACTTTTTTTACAGTGTAAGTATGTGTGTGTATTACACGTATGTATGTATATACCTACCTACGTTTGGTAAACTTATGTGTATAAATACAAGCGAGTAATTACAACCCCGTTCTACAGGATTATTTCTCGAATCCGGTATCTCGCTGCTACACACACGTCTGTCTAACGTTATTTTTCACATATTTATGTAAACAAACTCATGTATACGGTAGTTTTTCGTTAAATTTTCGACATAAACAATTTAAGGATTCCGTACCTACTTGGAATAAACGTTAGAAAATAAACTCTTCATATCAACCAACAAATATTAACCAGTAAGAATGGAATTTTAAGATGTCCTCTCTCTCTGCGAGGGTCATCCATGCAATTTTCTAACATTCACTTTTGGAATATTTTTCTGTGAAAAGGACCCCGCACACAATACATTAATTTTTGGTTTCGGTTAAAACTTTTTGAAAACTAAGGATTAAGGTAGTTTTGATAATAATGGTAATCAAAAATTCTTATGAACTCAAGTCTCAGAAACCTTTCCCTTCCGAGCTACGGCCTTTCAAAAGTTATGGCTATATATGATCGTAGCTCGGAAGAACTTTTGATCAGCATAATCAAAACTTCCTAACCCATGGTTTTAAAAAATAATTATATATTTAGATAATAATTATAATAATGAATTGGGCTTAGCCTCCGTTCCTCAGACATACGTTCATAACCAAGGCCACCCACATCATTATTTTTTAATCTTTATTTATTTAAACTACAGCCGAATACATGTGAATTGAGTCGGTTATTTCGTTCTTAACTAGGCGACGACGGTGTGATCAATTTACCACCCTATTAATTATAATTGATCAGACTCCCGCTGCTTGGATTCAAACCCACAACCTCTCAGTCTAAGTAGTCAAACGGATAAAGGCGGTTGTGCCTTTACTCGCTCGGCCACTTATCCGGTTCTATCTGGGCGAAATTCTGTAAGGATGAACATAGTAGCCTTATTATGTTAAGCGTCCTGACAGAACAAAGCCAGCGGATTAGCTCACATGGGATCTGTAAGTGCGAAAGTTTGATTATTTAAAATATTGGTCCTTTTATCGTTGTACCGAACCCTAAATTTTTTACATTTACAACACAACTTTTTTATTTTCTGGTAGCATTTAAGAGCAGTATAAGCTTCTATTTTAAACTTTGTAATTTTTCCCTTTTTGAAATTAATTACATTTAGATTGTTTTTAGCATCATAAAAAAAAATATTTTTTCATACATAAAAAAATTAATTCAAACAAAACTTCTCTCATATTCTACATATCATTGTTTCCTGGATAATCGAATCAGCTTTTCTTTGTATAATTTACGAATTCACCTTTCTTGGAATAAAACCTATTTGGAATATTTGGCATAATTAAAACCTAAATATTCTTGGCTTTTATGATTATTTATATATCAAAATGAAATATTTTGGTATGAAATTTTACAAATTACAGTTTTAGGAAACCACAATCCGAAAATTTTCTAAATAAATCTATAAAGGATAACATTACCGAAGGCTATATTATAAATTAAAGAGGGTACTAGAACCGAAGCGGTGGGTTGAAAGCTATTGGGGAGATATTGTCTATTGTATATACAGGGCGTTCTGTTATTGACTGCAGATCGTTATCCTGCAGAATAAGCTCATAAAGACGAAGGAAAAAGTTATTTTTCACTTTTGGATCTGAGCCCTAATTTGCGAGATAATTAACAAAATAAATTAATATATCTTTAGCGAATCACAGTTCAATAACATTTTGAATGAAACCAATAAAACACTACTTAAAGATAGGATGTGTTTTATCATAGTGGAAGGCGTCTCTAAATGCAAAATTATTACAAAAAAACTCTATTTGGCTACTTTTGTTATTATAAAAACTAACCCATTAAAACCTACTCTACGTTTCTTGGTAAATTAAGGTAGTACCAGCATGAAATCACTTTTCGACAGATTTGGCCGAATTTTTTTTCTCGGGTTTATAATAGCTTTATTTATGAATTCCTAAAATTTTATAATTTTTGACCGTTTAGATCGCGAGATATTTAAAGACAAAGTTCGCGATTTTGAGGGTCATGTCCCATTTAAAGCATGTAAAATGTCCGGTCTCTCCATCTATTTTTTATGATATTATTATATATTGAAGAAAAAGTAGAAAAAAATGTTTATACAATAAAATTCTAAAAAAAAAATTTAGAAATTAATTTTCACTTTCGAGATATTAATTTTGACGTAAATTGATCGAAATTGGGACGTTGGCATAATTATTTCCCATTTTAAACGGTCAAAATTTCTGAATCTTTGGGAATTAATAGTAAGCATTATTAAATTCTTAAATTTAATTTTTCGTTAAATTCTGTCGAAAAAAAAATTGTACCATCGCTTTAACATAGAAACTGCAAATACCATGCTGGTAATACCTTAAGTGTTGTACGCAACTAATCGTGCGAATATCACATATGTAGGCATATATTTGGCAAGACGGACAATTGTCCGTTTTGAGAATTATATATGCTGAGATACAAATACACCGAGACAAACCAAAGTATGTATGTTGTGTGTTGAAGTTGTAAAGTAATACAATGTTTAAGATTTTGTGTTCTGTATTACACAATTTATTCCCCCCTGCCCCGTACCTATATTAATATATAATTTGATACCTCCTACATCTAACTGGCTATTGGTGACTTATATTTTTGTTTTCTTTATAAATAATAACAACAAAATATTTGTTTTAGTATTCACTACCCAATGCAATCAATTTACAATCAATTATTGTTTTATGATAGTCCCCTCTATATTCTAAATTGACACCTACTAATTTAATGAATTTTATAGGTCTGTGAATTCATAAATCTTTCTATTTTCCCATAGCCACATCTTCCGCATCAGGCCTCAAATAGAAATTTGGTATAGAGCTTTTCCATTTGTCTTGACAAGCTTAATTTAGTGCTATCAATAACAGAACACCCTGTATTAGTCAATTTTCGGTTGTCTGTCCATCTGTTTGTCTACACGTTAACTCAAAAACGAAAAATGATATAAAGCTGAAATTTTTACAGCGTGCTCAGAACATAAATACATCAAATAGTTTTGTTATGCGCATCAAATCAATAATATCCGTAACATCACTAAAATATATAAAAACTAATAGATATCATATATATAAGAAATTTTAAGGGTCCATCATCATATGTCTATTGAACACCAACACCAACACGTCAAAGTTCCCAGATGAGATTAAGTGTCGTCTTATGTAAATAAGTACATTAGTTAATAGTTGATACCACCTGGT